>NC_135707.1:19196256-19530791 GCF_964276395.1 Gasterosteus aculeatus | reverse complement strand
CTTTCCTGAGGTGCTAGTTTTAGGAAAACACTGTTAACCAATGCATTCTTGTGTTCTGTGCGTTTTCAGCTTTCTCTCGGCCTGCAAACGCCTTAATAGTCAAGAATGCACCAAAACTTAGTTTGAACAAAAAAGGTTGGAAAACTATTCACAAACCATGATACCATCATGAAAAGGATAAATGTACTTTCCTGAGGTGCTAGTTTTAGGAAAACACTGTTAACCAATGCATTCTTGTGTTCTGTGCGTTTTCAGCTTTCTCTCGGCCTGCAAACGCCTTAATAGTCAAGAATGCACCAAAACTTAGTTTGAACAAAAAAGGTTGGAAAACTATTCACAAACCATGATACCATCATGAAAAGAATAAATGTACTTTCCTGAGGTGCTAGTTTCAGGAAAACACTGTTAACCAATGCATTCTTGTGTTCTGTGCGTTTTCAGCTTTCTCTCGGCTTGAAAACGCCTTACTAGTCATGTAAGCACCAAAACTTAGTTTGAACAAAAAAGGTTGGAAAACTATTCACAAACCATGATACCATCATGAAAAGGATAAATGTACTTTCCTGAGGTGCTAGTTTTAGGAAAACACTGTCAACCAATGCATTCTTGTGTTCTGTGCGTTTTCAGCTTTCTCTCGGCCTGAAAACGCCTTACTAGTCATGTAAGCACCAAAACTTAGTTTGAACAAAAAAGGTTGGAAAACTATTCACAAACCATGATACCATCATGAAAAGGATAAATGTACTTTCCTGAGGTGCTAGTTTCAGGAAAACACTGTTAACCAATGCATTCTTGTGTTCTGTGCGTTTTCAGCTTTCTCTCGGCCTGCAAACGCCTTAATAGTCAAGAATGCACCAAAACTTAGTTTGAACAAAAAAGGTTGGAAAACTATTCACAAACCATGATACCATCATGAAAAGGATAAATGTACTTTCCTGAGGTGCTAGTTTTAGGAAAACACTGCTAACCAATGCATTCTTGTGTTCTGTGCGTTTTTAAGCCGTCTCTCGCTCTGAAAACGCCTTAATAGTGAAGAAAGCACAAAACTTAGTTTGAACAAAAAAGGTTGGAAAACTATTCACAAACCATGATACCATCATAAAACAGATAAAAGTACTTTCCTGAGGTGCTAGTTTTAGGTAAACACTGTTAACCAATGCACTCTTGTGTTCTGTGCGTTTTCAGCTTTCTCTCGGCCTGCAAACGCCTTAATAGTCAAGAATGCACCAAAACTTAGTTTGAACAAAAAAGGTTGGAAAACTATTCACAAACCATGATACCATCATGAAAAGGCTAAATGTACTTTCCTGAGGTGCTAGTTTTAGGTAAACACTGTTAACCAATGCACTCTTGTGTTCTGTGCGTTTTCAGCTTTCTCTCGGCCTGCAAACGCCTTAATAGTCAAGAATGCACCAAAACTTAGTTTGAACAAAAAAGGTTGGAAAACTATTCACAAACCATGATACCATCATGAAAAGGATAAATGTACTTTCCTGAGGTGCTAGATTTAGGAAAACACTGTTAACCAATGCATTCTTGTGTTCTGTGCGTTTTCAGCTTTCTCTCGGCCTGAAAACGCCTTAATAGTCAAGAATGCACCAAAACTTAGTTTGAACAAAAAAGGTTGGAAAACTATTCACAAACCATGATACCATCATAAAACAGATAAATGTACTTTCCTGAGGTGCTAGTTTTAGGAAAACACTGTTAACCAATGCATTCTTGTGTTCTGTGCGTTTTCAGCTTTCTCTCGGCCTGCAAACGCCTTAATAGTCAAGAATGCACCAAAACTTAGTTTGAACAAAAAAGGTTGGAAAACTATTCACAAACCATGATACCATCATGAAAAGGATAAATGTACTTTCCTGAGGTGCTAGATTTAGGAAAACACTGTTAACCAATGCATTCTTGTGTTCTGTGCGTTTTCAGCTTTCTCTCGGCCTGAAAACGCCTTAATAGTCAAGAATGCACCAAAACTTAGTTTGAACAAAAAAGGTTGGAAAACTATTCACAAACCATGATACCATCATGAAAAGGATAAATGTACTTTCCTGAGGTGCTAGTTTTAGGAAAACACTGTTAACCAATGCATTCTTGTGTTCTGTGCGTTTTCAGCTTTCTCTCGGCCTGAAAACGCCTTACTAGTCATGTAAGCACCAAAACTTAGTTTGAACAAAAAAGGTTGGAAAACTATTCACAAACCATGATACCATCATGCAAAGGATAAATGTACTTTCCTGAGGTGCTAGTTTTAGGAAAACACTGTTAACCAATGCATTCTTGTGTTCTGTGCGTTTTCAGATTTCTCTCGGCCTTAAAACGCCTTACTAGTCATGTAAGAACCAAAACTTAGTTTGAACAAAAAAGGTTGGAAAACTATTCACAAACCATGATACCATCATGAAAAGGATAAATGTACTTTCCTGAGGTGCTAGTTTTAGGAAAACACTGTTAACCAATGCATTCTTGTGTTCTTTGCGTTTTCAGCTTTCTCTCGGCCTTCAAACGCCTTAATAGTCAAGAATGCACCAAAACTTAGTTTGAACAAAAAAGGTTGGAAAACTATTCACAAACCATGATACCATCATGAAAAGGATAAATGTACTTTCCTGAGGTGCTAGTTTTAGGAAAACACTGTTAACCAATGCATTCTTGTGTTCTGTGCGTTTTCAGCTTTCTCTCGGCCTGCAAAAGCCTTAATAGTCAAGAATGCACCAAAACTTAGTTTGAACAAAAAAGGTTGGAAAACTATTCACAAACCATGATACCATCATGAAAAGGATAAATGTACTTTCCTGAGGTGCTAGTTTCAGGAAAACACTGTTAACCAATGCATTCTTGTGTTCTGTGCGTTTTCAGCTTTCTCTCGGCTTGAAAACGCCTTACTAGTCATGTAAGCACCAAAACTTAGTTTGAACAAAAAAGGTTGGAAAACTATTCACAAACCATGATACCATCATGAAAAGGATAAATGTACTTTCCTGAGGTGCTAGTTTTAGGAAAACACTGTCAACCAATGCATTCTTGTGTTCTGTGCGTTTTCAGCTTTCTCTCGGCCTGAAAACGCCTTACTAGTCATGTAAGCACCAAAACTTAGTTTGAACAAAAAAGGTTGGAAAACTATTCACAAACCATGATACCATCATGAAAAGGATAAATGTACTTTCCTGAGGTGCTAGTTTTAGGAAAACACTGTTAACCAATGCATTCTTGTGTTCTGTGCGTTTTCAGCTTTCTCTCGGCCTGCAAACGCCTTAATAGTCAAGAATGCACCAAAACTTAGTTTGAACAAAAAAGGTTGGAAAACTATTCACAAACCATGATACCATCATGAAAAGGATAAATGTACTTTCCTGAGGTGCTAGTTTCAGGAAAACACTGTTAACCAATGCATTCTTGTGTTCTGTGCGTTTTCAGCTTTCTCTCGGCCTGCAAACGCGTTAATAGTCAAGAATGCACCAAAACTTAGTTTGAACAAAAAAGGTTGGAAAACTATTCACAAACCATGATACCATCATGAAAAGGCTAAATGTACTTTCCTGAGGTGCTATATTTAGGAAAACACTGCTAACCAATGCATTCTTGTGTTCTGTGCGTTTTTAAGCCGTCTCTCGCTCTGAAAACGCCTTAATAGTGAAGAAAGCACAAAACTTAGTTTGAACAAAAAAGGTTGGAAAACTATTCACAAACCATGATACCATCATAAAACAGATAAAAGTACTTTCCTGAGGTGCTAGACTTAGGAAAACACTGTTAACCAATGCATTCTTGTGTTCTGTGCGTTTTTAAGCCGTCTCTCGGCCTGCAAACGCTTAATAGTCATGAATGCACAAAAACTTAGTTTGAACAAAAAAGGTTTGAAAACTATTCACAAACCATGATACCATCATAAAACAGATACATGTACGTTCCTGAGGTGCTAGTTTTAGGTAAACACTGTTAACCAATGCACTCTTGTGTTCTGTGCGTTTTCAGCTTTCTCTCGGCCTGCAAACGCCTTAATAGTCAAGAATGCACCAAAACTTAGTTTGAACAAAAAAGGTTGGAAAACTATTCACAAACCATGATACCATCATGAAAAGGATAAATGTACTTTCCTGAGGTGCTAGATTTAGGAAAACACTGTTAACCAATGCATTCTTGTGTTCTGTGCGTTTTCAGCTTTCTCTCGGCCTGAAAACGCCTTAATAGTCAAGAATGCACCAAAACTTAGTTTGAACAAAAAAGGTTGGAAAACTATTCACAAACCATGATACCATCATGAAAAGGATAAATGTACTTTCCTGAGGTGCTAGTTTCAGGAAAACACTGTTAACCAATGCATTCTTGTGTTCTGTGCTTTTTCAGCTTTCTCTCGGCCTGCAAACGCGTTAATAGTCAAGAATGCACCAAAACTTAGTTTGAACAAAAAAGGTTGGAAAACTATTCACAAACCATGATACCATCATGAAAAGGCTAAATGTACTTTCCTGAGGTGCTATATTTAGGAAAACACTGCTAACCAATGCATTCTTGTGTTCTGTGCGTTTTTAAGCCGTCTCTCGCTCTGAAAACGCCTTAATAGTGAAGAAAGCACAAAACTTAGTTTGAACAAAAAAGGTTGGAAAACTATTCACAAACCATGATACCATCATAAAACAGATAAAAGTACTTTCCTGAGGTGCTAGACTTAGGAAAACACTGTTAACCAATGCATTCTTGTGTTCTGTGCGTTTTTAAGCCGTCTCTCGGCCTGCAAACGCTTAATAGTCATGAATGCACAAAAACTTAGTTTGAACAAAAAAGGTTTGAAAACTATTCACAAACCATGATACCATCATAAAACAGATACATGTACGTTCCTGAGGTGCTAGTTTTAGGTAAACACTGTTAACCAATGCACTCTTGTGTTCTGTGCGTTTTCAGCTTTCTCTCGGCCTGCAAACGCCTTAATAGTCAAGAATGCACCAAAACTTAGTTTGAACAAAAAAGGTTGGAAAACTATTCACAAACCATGATACCATCATGAAAAGGATAAATGTACTTTCCTGAGGTGCTAGATTTAGGAAAACACTGTTAACCAATGCATTCTTGTGTTCTGTGCGTTTTCAGCTTTCTCTCGGCCTGAAAACGCCTTAATAGTCAAGAATGCACCAAAACTTAGTTTGAACAAAAAAGGTTGGAAAACTATTCACAAACCATGATACCATCATAAAACAGATAAATGTACTTTCCTGAGGTGCTAGTTTTAGGAAAACACTGTTAACCAATGCATTCTTGTGTTCTGTGCGTTTTCAGCTTTCTCTCGGCTTGAAAACGCCTTACTAGTCATGTAAGCACCAAAACTTAGTTTGAACAAAAAAGGTTGGAAAACTATTCACAAACCATGATACCATCATAAAACAGATAAATGTACTTTCCTGAGGTGCTAGTTTTAGGAAAACACTGTTAACCAATGCATTCTTGTGTTCTGTGCGTTTTCAGCTTTCTCTCGGCCTGAAAACGCCTTAATAGTCAAGAATGCACCAAAACTTAGTTTGAACAAAAAAGGTTGGAAAACTATTCACAAACCATGATACCATCATGAAAAGGATAAATGTACTTTCCTGAGGTGCTAGTTTTAGGAAAACACTGTTAACCAATGCATTCTTGTGTTCTGTGCGTTTTCAGCTTTCTCTCGGCCTGGAAACGCCTTACTAGTCATGTAAGCACCAAAACTTAGTTTGAACAAAAAAGGTTGGAAAACTATTCACAAACCATGATACCATCATGAAAAGGATAAATGTACTTTCCTGAGGTGCTAGTTTTAGGAAAACACTGTTAACCAATGCATTCTTGTGTTCTGTGCGTTTTCAGCTTTCTCTCGGCCTGCAAACGCCTTAATAGTCATGTAAGCACCAAAACTTAGTTTGAACAAAAAAGGTTGGAAAACTATTCACAAACCATGATACCATCATAAAACAGATAAATGTACTTTCCTGAGGTGCTAGTTTTAGGAAAACACTGTTAACCAATGCATTCTTGTGTTCTGTGCGTTTTCAGCTTTCTCTCGGCCTGCAAACGCCTTAATAGTCAAGAATGCACCAAAACTTAGTTTGAACAAAAAAGGTTGGAAAACTATTCACAAACCATGATACCATCATGAAAAGGATAAATGTACTTTCCTGAGGTGCTAGATTTAGGAAAACACTGTTAACCAATGCATTCTTGTGTTCTGTGCGTTTTCAGCTTTCTCTCGGCCTGAAAACGCCTTAATAGTCAAGAATGCACCAAAACTTAGTTTGAACAAAAAAGGTTGGAAAACTATTCACAAACCATGATACCATCATGAAAAGGATAAATGTACTTTCCTGAGGTGCTAGTTTTAGGAAAACACTGTTAACCAATGCATTCTTGTGTTCTGTGCGTTTTCAGCTTTCTCTCGGCCTGAAAACGCCTTACTAGTCATGTAAGCACCAAAACTTAGTTTGAACAAAAAAGGTTGGAAAACTATTCACAAACCATGATACCATCATAAAACAGATAAATGTACTTTCCTGAGGTGCTAGTTTCAGGAAAACACTGTTAACCAATGCATTCTTGTGTTCTGTGCGTTTTCAGCTTTCTCTCGGCCTGCAAACGCCTTAATAGTCAAGAATGCACCAAAACTTAGTTTGAACAAAAAAGGTTGGAAAACTATTCACAAACCATGATACCATCATGAAAAGGATAAATGTACTTTCCTGAGGTGCTAGTTTCAGGAAAACACTGTTAACCAATGCATTCTTGTGTTCTGTGCGTTTTCAGCTTTCTCTCGGCCTGCAAACGCCTTAATAGTCAAGAATGCACCAAAACTTAGTTTGAACAAAAAAGGTTGGAAAACTATTCACAAACCATGATACCATCATGAAAAGGCTAAATGTACTTTCCTGAGGTGCTATATTTAGGAAAACACTGCTAACCAATGCAATGCAGTTTTTAAGCCGTCTCTCGCTCTGAAAACGCCTTAATAGTGAAGAAAGCACAAAACTTAGTTTGAACAAAAAAGGTTGGAAAACTATTCACAAACCATGATACCATCATGAATTGCTGGTGTGATAAACAGGTAGAATGTAGAGACCATGTCATTGACATGGGAAACGGCGTACCTTGTGGGTCCTGGGGTCTTCTTTATGACGTTTTGTGCTGCATGCCTGCGTGTTGGTCAGATGCTGCTGAGGACCATGTTATTTTTCCATTTTTTGAAAGGAAAGTCTCTCTTTCAGCTTCAGGGTTTTCTTCTTCTTCTGAAGATGATTCATCATGCTCGGGGTTGTATTCCTCCCCATCTTCTTCTTCTGACACATCTTCCTCTTCTGAATCAGAGTTGTCTTGCTGGACAAAAATCAGCTCTAAAGCCTCTTTAACGCTGTAACGCACACTCATGGCTTCAGCACAGAGAGAATTCAGGGTAGTGTCATCTGCAGCACTTTTATAACCTCTGCAAATCCACAGAAAAAAACTCTGCAGTCTGCGAGAACGGCACCTGTTTGTGTTGTTTACTTCTGCTACTGTCTTGTTCACGTTTATTATTAATTGATCTGAGACTGATCAAAGGCACAGCAGTCAGCAAGAAGACCACCTGATTTGTCTATCTGAGACACAACTAAAACATTGTAACATTCTGTGGGGTGTAATTAACTCTCTGACCTTGATTTCAACTCATATTTGCCTCATGGGTCATTTTGACCCGAAGACCATCTTCGTATCTTTTTTTGTACAGCTTACATGGAAATGTGAATAAAAGCAACATTTCACTTGTTCTACTGTTGGGGCCAATCTAGGAAAAGTCATAAAATTTCAAGTTAAAAAAATATCGTTTAGGAGACTTTTTTTGTTTTTTAACACAGTGGCGGGTCATTTTGACCCGAGGACAACAGGAGGGTTGATAGTCATGAATGCACAAAAACTTAGTTTGAACAAAAAAGGTTGGAAAACTATTCACAAACCATGATACCATCATAAAACAGATAAAAGTACTTTCCTGAGGTGCTAGTTTTAGGTAAACACTGTTAACCAATGCACTCTTGTGTTCTGTGCGTTTTCAGCTTTCTCTCGGCCTGCAAACGCCTTAATAGTCAAGAATGCACCAAAACTTAGTTTGAACAAAAAAGGTTGGAAAACTATTCACAAACCATGATACCATCATAAAACAGATAAATGTACTTTCCTGAGGTGCTAGTTTTAGGAAAACACTGTTAACCAATGCATTCTTGTGTTCTGTGCGTTTTCAGCTTTCTCTCGGCCTGAAAACGCCTTACTAGTCATGTAAGCACCAAAACTTAGTTTGAACAAAAAAGGTTGGAAAACTATTCACAAACCATGATACCATCATAAAACAGATAAATGTACTTTCCTGAGGTGCTAGTTTTAGGAAAACACTGTCAACCAATGCATTCTTGTGTTCTGTGCGTTTTCAGCTTTCTCTCGGCCTGCAAACGCCTTAATAGTCAAGAATGCACCAAAACTTAGTTTGAACAAAAAAGGTTGGAAAACTATTCACAAACCATGATACCATCATGAAAAGGATAAATGTACTTTCCTGAGGTGCTAGTTTCAGGAAAACACTGTTAACCAATGCATTCTTGTGTTCTGTGCGTTTTCAGCTTTCTCTCGGCTTGAAAACGCCTTACTAGTCATGTAAGCACCAAAACTTAGTTTGAACAAAAAAGGTTGGAAAACTATTCACAAACCATGATACCATCATGAAAAGGATAAATGTACTTTCCTGAGGTGCTAGTTTTAGGAAAACACTGTTAACCAATGCATTCTTGTGTTCTGTGCGTTTTCAGCTTTCTCTCGGCCTGCAAACGCCTTAATAGTCAAGAATGCACCAAAACTTAGTTTGAACAAAAAAGGTTGGAAAACTATTCACAAACCATGATACCATCATGAAAAGGATAAATGTACTTTCCTGAGGTGCTAGTTTTAGGAAAACACTGTTAACCAATGCATTCTTGTGTTCTGTGCGTTTTAAGCTTTCTCTCGGCCTGCAAACGCCTTAATAGTCAAGAATGCACCAAAACTTAGTTTGAACAAAAAAGGTTGGAAAACTATTCACAAACCATGATACCATCATGAAAAGGATAAATGTACTTTCCTGAGGTGCTAGTTTTAGGAAAACACTGTTAACCAATGCATTCTTGTGTTCTGTGCGTTTTCAGCTTTCTCTCGGCTTGAAAACGCCTTACTAGTCATGTAAGCACCAAAACTTAGTTTGAACAAAAAAGGTTGGAAAACTATTCACAAACCATGATACCATCATAAAACAGATAAATGTACTTTCCTGAGGTGCTAGTTTTAGGAAAACACTGTTAACCAATGCATTCTTGTGTTCTGTGCGTTTTCAGCTTTCTCTCGGCCTGAAAACGCCTTACTAGTCATGTAAGCACCAAAACTTAGTTTGAACAAAAAAGGTTGGAAAACTATTCACAAACCATGATACCATCATAAAACAGATAAATGTACTTTCCTGAGGTGCTAGTTTCAGGAAAACACTGTTAACCAATGCATTCTTGTGTTCTGTGCGTTTTCAGCTTTCTTTCGGCCTGAAAACGCCTTACTAGTCATGTAAGCACCAAAACTTAGTTTGAACAAAAAAGGTTGGAAAACTATTCACAAACCATGATACCATCATAAAACAGATAAATGTACTTTCCTGAGGTGCTAGTTTTAGGAAAACACTGTTAACCAATGCATTCTTGTGTTCTGTGCGTTTTCAGCTTTCTCTCGGCCTGCAAACGCCTTAATAGTCAAGAATGCACCAAAACTTAGTTTGAACAAAAAAGGTTGGAAAACTATTCACAAACCATGATACCATCATAAAAAAGGATAAATGTACTTTCCTGAGGTGCTAGTTTTAGGAAAACACTGTTAACCAATGCATTCTTGTGTTCTGTGCGTTTTCAGCTTTCTCTCGGCCTGAAAACGCCTTACTAGTCATGTAAGCACCAAAACTTAGTTTGAACAAAAAAGGTTGGAAAACTATTCACAAACCATGATACCATCATAAAACAGATAAATGTACTTTCCTGAGGTGCTAGTTTTAGGAAAACACTGTTAACCAATGCCTTCTTGTGTTCTGTGCGTTTTCAGCTTTCTCTCGGCCTGAAAACGCCTTACTAGTCATGTAAGCACCAAAACTTAGTTTGAACAAAAAAGGTTGGAAAACTATTCACAAACCATGATACCATCATGAAAAGGATAAATGTACTTTCCTGAGGTGCTAGTTTTAGGAAAACACTGTTAACCAATGCATTCTTGTGTTCTGTGCGTTTTCAGCTTTCTCTCGGCTTGAAAACGCCTTACTAGTCATGTAAGCACCAAAACTTAGTTTGAACAAAAAAGGTTGGAAAACTATTCACAAACCATGATACCATCATGAAAAGGATAAATGTACTTTCCTGAGGTGCTAGTTTTAGGAAAACACTGTTAACCAATGCATTCTTGTGTTCTGTGCGTTTTCAGCTTTCTCTCGGCATGCAAACGCCTTAATAGTCAAGAATGCACCAAAACTTAGTTTGAACAAAAAAGGTTGGAAAACTATTCACAAACCATGATACCATCATGAAAAGGATAAATGTACTTTCCTGAGGTGCTAGTTTTAGGAAAACACTGTTAACCAATGCATTCTTGTGTTCTGTGCGTTTTAAGCTTTCTCTCGGCCTGCAAACGCCTTAATAGTCAAGAATGCACCAAAACTTAGTTTGAACAAAAAAGGTTGGAAAACTATTCACAAACCATGATACCATCATGAAAAGGATAAATGTACTTTCCTGAGGTGCTAGTTTTAGGAAAACACTGTTAACCAATGCATTCTTGTGTTCTGTGCGTTTTCAGCTTTCTCTCGGCTTGAAAACGCCTTACTAGTCATGTAAGCACCAAAACTTAGTTTGAACAAAAAAGGTTGGAAAACTATTCACAAACCATGATACTATCATGAAAAGGATAAATGTACTTTCCTGAGGTGCTAGTTTTAGGAAAACACTGTTAACCAATGCATTCTTGTGTTCTGTGCGTTTTCAGCTTTCTCTCGGCCTGCAAACGCCTTACTAGTCATGTAAGCACCAAAACTTAGTTTGAACAAAAAAGGTTGGAAAACTATTCACAAACCATGATACCATCATAAAACAGATAAATGTACTTTCCTGAGGTGCTAGTTTTAGGAAAACACTGTTAACCAATGCATTCTTGTGTTCTGTGCGTTTTCAGCTTTCTCTCGGCCTGCAAACGCCTTAATAGTCAAGAATGCACCAAAACTTAGTTTGAACAAAAAAGGTTGGAAAACTATTCACAAACCATGATACCATCATGAAAAGGATAAATGTACTTTCCTGAGGTGCTAGTTTTAGGAAAACACTGTTAACCAATGCATTCTTGTGTTCTGTGCGTTTTCAGCTTTCTCTCGGCCTGAAAACGCCTTACTAGTCATGTAAGCACCAAAACTTAGTTTGAACAAAAAAGGTTGGAAAACTATTCACAAACCATGATACCATCATAAAACAGATAAATGTACTTTCCTGAGGTGCTAGTTTCAGGAAAACACTGTTAACCAATGCATTCTTGTGTTCTGTGCGTTTTCAGCTTTCTTTCGGCCTGAAAACGCCTTACTAGTCATGTAAGCACCAAAACTTAGTTTGAACAAAAAAGGTTGGAAAACTATTCACAAACCATGATACCATCATAAAACAGATAAATGTACTTTCCTGAGGTGCTAGTTTTAGGAAAACACTGTTAACCAATGCATTCTTGTGTTCTGTGCGTTTTCAGCTTTCTCTCGGCCTGAAAACGCCTTAATAGTCAAGAATGCACCAAAACTTAGTTTGAACAAAAAAGGTTGGAAAACTATTCACAAACCATGATACCATCATGAAAAGGATAAATGTACTTTCCTGAGGTGCTAGTTTTAGGAAAACACTGTTAACCAATGCATTCTTGTGTTCTGTGCGTTTTCAGCTTTCTCTCGGCCTGAAAACGCCTTACTAGTCATGTAAGCACCAAAACTTAGTTTGAACAAAAAAGGTTGGAAAACTATTCACAAACCATGATACCATCATAAAACAGATAAATGTACTTTCCTGAGGTGCTAGTTTTAGGAAAACACTGTTAACCAATGCATTCTTGTGTTCTGTGCGTTTTCAGCTTTCTCTCGGCCTGAAAACGCCTTACTAGTCATGTAAGCACCAAAACTTAGTTTGAACAAAAAAGGTTGGAAAACTATTCACAAACCATGATACCATCATGAAAAGGATAAATGTACTTTCCTGAGGTGCTAGTTTCAGGAAAACACTGTTAACCAATGCATTCTTGTGTTCTGTGCGTTTTCAGCTTTCTCTCGGCTTGAAAACGCCTTACTAGTCATGTAAGCACCAAAACTTAGTTTGAACAAAAAAGGTTGGAAAACTATTCACAAACCATGATACCATCATGAAAAGGATAAATGTACTTTCCTGAGGTGCTAGTTTTAGGAAAACACTGTTAACCAATGCATTCTTGTGTTCTGTGCGTTTTCAGCTTTCTCTCGGCCTGAAAACGCCTTACTAGTCATGTAAGCACCAAAACTTAGTTTGAACAAAAAAGGTTGGAAAACTATTCACAAACCATGATACCATCATGAAAAGGATAAATGTACTTTCCTGAGGTGCTAGTTTTAGGAAAACACTGTTAACCAATGCATTCTTGTGTTCTGTGCGTTTTCAGCTTTCTCTCGGCCTGCAAACGCCTTAATAGTCAAGAATGCACCAAAACTTAGTTTGAACAAAAAAGGTTGGAAAACTATTCACAAACCATGATATCATCATGAAAAGGATAAATGTACTTTCCTGAGGTGCTAGTTTTAGGAAAACACTGTTAACCAATGCATTCTTGTGTTCTGTGCGTTTTAAGCTTTCTCTCGGCTTGAAAACGCCTTACTAGTCATGTAAGCACCAAAACTTAGTTTGAACAAAAAAGGTTGGAAAACTATTCACAAACCATGATACTATCATGAAAAGGATAAATGTACTTTCCTGAGGTGCTAGTTTTAGGAAAACACTGTTAACCAATGCATTCTTGTGTTCTGTGCGTTTTCAGCTTTCTCTCGGCCTGCAAACGCCTTACTAGTCATGTAAGCACCAAAACTTAGTTTGAACAAAAAAGGTTGGAAAACTATTCACAAACCATGATACCATCATAAACAGATAAATGTACTTTCCTGAGGTGCTAGTTTTAGGAAAACACTGTTAACCAATGCATTCTTGTGTTCTGTGCGTTTTCAGCTTTCTCTCGGCCTGAAAACGCCTTACTAGTCATGTAAGCACCAAAACTTAGTTTGAACAAAAAAGGTTGGAAAACTATTCACAAACCATGATACCATCATAAAACAGATAAATGTACTTTCCTGAGGTGCTAGTTTCAGGAAAACACTGTTAACCAATGCATTCTTGTGTTCTGTGCGTTTTCAGCTTTCTTTCGGCCTGAAAATGCCTTACTAGTCATGTAAGCACCAAAACTTAGTTTGAACAAAAAAGGTTGGAAAACTATTCACAAACCATGATACCATCATAAAACAGATAAATGTACTTTCCTGAGGTGCTAGTTTTAGGAAAACACTGTTAACCAATGCATTCTTGTGTTCTGTGCGTTTTCAGCTTTCTCTCGGCCTGCAAACGCCTTAATAGTCAAGAATGCACCAAAACTTAGTTTGAACAAAAAAGGTTGGAAAACTATTCACAAACCATGATACCATCATGAAAAGGATACATGTACTTTCCTGAGGTGCTAGTTTTAGGAAAACACTGTTAACCAATGCATTCTTGTGTTCTGTGCGTTTTCAGCTTTCTCTCGGCCTGCAAACGCCTTAATAGTCAAGAATGCACCAAAACTTAGTTTGAACAAAAAAGGTTGGAAAACTATTCACAAACCATGATACCATCATGAAAAGGATAAATGTACTTTCCTGAGGTGCTAGTTTTAGGAAAACACTGTTAACCAATGCATTCTTGTGTTCTGTGCGTTTTAAGCTTTCTCTCGGCCTGCAAACGCCTTAATAGTCAAGAATGCACCAAAACTTAGTTTGAACAAAAAAGGTTGGAAAACTATTCACAAACCATGATACCATCATGAAAAGGATAAATGTACTTTCCTGAGGTGCTAGTTTTAGGAAAACACTGTTAACCAATGCATTCTTGTGTTCTGTGCGTTTTCAGCTTTCTCTCGGCTTGAAAACGCCTTACTAGTCATGTAAGCACCAAAACTTAGTTTGAACAAAAAAGGTTGGAAAACTATTCACAAACCATGATACTATCATGAAAAGGATAAATGTACTTTCCTGAGGTGCTAGTTTTAGGAAAACACTGTTAACCAATGCATTCTTGTGTTCTGTGCGTTTTCAGCTTTCTCTCGGCCTGCAAACGCCTTACTAGTCATGTAAGCACCAAAACTTAGTTTGAACAAAAAAGGTTGGAAAACTATTCACAAACCATGATACCATCATAAAACAGATAAATGTACTTTCCTGAGGTGCTAGTTTTAGGAAAACACTGTTAACCAATGCATTCTTGTGTTCTGTGCGTTTTCAGCTTTCTCTCGGCCTGAAAACGCCTTAATAGTCAAGAATGCACCAAAACTTAGTTTGAACAAAAAAGGTTGGAAAACTATTCACAAACCATGATACCATCATGAAAAGGATAAATGTACTTTCCTGAGGTGCTAGTTTTAGGAAAACACTGTTAACCAATGCATTCTTGTGTTCTGTGCGTTTTCAGCTTTCTCTCGTCTTGAAAACGCCTTACTAGTCATGTAAGCACCAAAACTTAGTTTGAACAAAAAAGGTTGGAAAACTATTCACAAACCATGATACCATCATGAAAAGGATAAATGTACTTTCCTGAGGTGCTAGTTTTAGGAAAACACTGTCAACCAATGCATTCTTGTGTTCTGTGCGTTTTCAGATTTCTCTCGGCCTGAAAACGCCTTACTAGTCATGTAAGCACCAAAACTTAGTTTGAACAAAAAAGGTTGGAAAACTATTTACAAACCATGATACCATCATAAAACAGATAAATGTACTTTCCTGAGGTGCTAGTTTTAGGAAAACACTGTTAACCAATGCATTCTTGTGTTCTGTGCGTTTTCAGCTTTCTCTCGGCCTGAAAACGCCCTACTAGTCATGTAAGCACCAAAACTTAGTTTGAACAAAAAAGGTTGGAAAACTATTCACAAAACATGATAACATCATAAAACAGATAAATGTACTTTCCTGATGTGCTAGTTTCAGGAAAACACTGTTAACCAATGCATTCTTGTGTTCTGTTGCGTTTTCAGCTTTCTCTCGGCTTGAAAACGCCTTACTAGTCATGTAAGCACCAAAACTTAGTTTGAACAAAAAAGGTTGGAAAACTATTCACAAACCATGATACCATCATGAAAAGGATAAATGTACTTTCCTGAGGTGCTAGTTTCAGGAAAACACTGTCAACCAATGCATTCTTGTGTTCTGTGCGTTTTCAGCTTTCTCTCGGCCTGAAAACGCCTTACTAGTCATGTAAGCACCAAAACTTAGTTTGAACAAAAAAGGTTGGAAAACTATTCACAAACCATGATACCATCATGAAAAGGATAAATGTACTTTCCTGAGGTGCTAGTTTTATGAAAACACTGTTAACCAATGCATTCTTGTGTTCTGTGCGTTTTCAGCTTTCTCTCGGCCTGAAAACGCCTTAATAGTCAAGAATGCACCAAAACTTAGTTTGAACAAAAAAGGTTGGAAAACTATTCACAAACCATGATACCATCATGAAAAGGATAAATGTACTTTCCTGAGGTGCTAGTTTTAGGAAAACACTGTTAACCAATGCATTCTTGTGTTCTGTGCGTTTTCAGCTTTCTCTCGGCCTGAAAACGCCTTAATAGTCAAGAATGCACCAAAACTTAGTTTGAACAAAAAAGGTTGGAAAACTATTCACAAACCATGATACCATCATGAAAAGGATAAATGTACTTTCCTGAGGTGATAGTTTTAGGAAAACACTGTTAACCAATGCATTCTTGTGTTCTGTGCGTTTTCAGCTTTCTCTCGGCCTGAAAACGCCTTACTAGTCATGTAAGCACCAAAACTTAGTTTGAACAAAAAAGGTTGGAAAACTATTCACAAACCATGATACCATCATGAAAAGGATAAATGTACTTTCCTGAGGTGCTAGTTTCAGGAAAACACTGTTAACCAATGCATTCTTGTGTTCTGTGCGTTTTCAGCTTTCTCTCGGCTTGAAAACGCCTTACTAGTCATGTAAGCACCAAAACTTAGTTTGAACAAAAAAGGTTGGAAAACTATTCACAAACCATGATACCATCATAAAACAGATAAATGTACTTTCCTGAGGTGCTAGTTTTAGGAAAACACTGTTAACCAATGCATTCTTGTGTTCTGTGCGTTTTCAGCTTTCTCTCGGCCTGAAAACGCCTTAATAGTCAAGAATGCACCAAAACTTAGTTTGAACAAAAAAGGTTGGAAAACTATTCACAAACCATGATACCATCATGAAAAGGATAAATGTACTTTCCTGAGGTGATAGTTTTAGGAAAACACTGTTAACCAATGCATTCTTGTGTTCTGTGCGTTTTCAGCTTTCTCTCGGCCTGAAAACGCCTTACTAGTCATGTAAGCACCAAAACTTAGTTTGAACAAAAAAGGTTGGAAAACTATTCACAAACCATGATACCATCATGAAAAGGATAAATGTACTTTCCTGAGGTGCTAGTTTCAGGAAAACACTGTTAACCAATGCATTCTTGTGTTCTGTGCGTTTTCAGCTTTCTCTCGGCTTGAAAACGCCTTACTAGTCATGTAAGCACCAAAACTTAGTTTGAACAAAAAAGGTTGGAAAACTATTCACAAACCATGATACCATCATAAAACAGATAAATGTACTTTCCTGAGGTGCTAGTTTTAGGAAAACACTGTTAACCAATGCATTCTTGTGTTCTGTGCGTTTTCAGCTTTCTCTCGGCCTGAAAACGCCTTAATAGTCAAGAATGCACCAAAACTTAGTTTGAACAAAAAAGGTTGGAAAACTATTCACAAACCATGATACCATCATGAAAAGGATAAATGTACTTTCCTGAGGTGCTAGTTTTAGGAAAACACTGTTAACCAATGCATTCTTGTGTTCTGTGCGTTTTCAGCTTTCTCTCGGCTTGAAAACGCCTTACTAGTCATGTAAGCACCAAAACTTAGTTTGAACAAAAAAGGTTGGAAAACTATTCACAAACCATGATACCATCATGAAAAGGATAAATGTACTTTCCTGAGGTGCTAGTTTTAGGAAAACACTGTTAACCAATGCATTCTTGTGTTCTGTGCGTTTTCAGCTTTCTCTCGGCCTGCAAACGCCTTAATAGTCAAGAATGCACCAAAACTTAGTTTGAACAAAAAAGGTTGGAAAACTATTAACAAACCATGATACCATCATGAAAAGGATAAATGTACTTTCCTGAGGTGCTAGTTTTAGGAAAACACTGTTAACCAATGCATTCTTGTGTTCTGTGCGTTTTCAGCTTTCTCTCGGCCTGCAAACGCCTTAATAGTCAAGAATGCACCAAAACTTAGTTTGAACAAAAAAGGTTGGAAAACTAATCACAAGCCATGATACCATCATGAAAAGGATAAATGTACTTTCCTGAGGTGCTAGATTTAGGAAAACACTGTTAACCAATGCATTCTTGTGTTCTGTGCGTTTTCAGCTTTCTCTCGGCCTGAAAACGCCTTACTAGTCATGTAAGCACCAAAACTTAGTTTGAACAAAAAAGGTTGGAAAACTATTCACAAACCATGATACCATCATGAAAAGGATAAATGTACTTTCCTGAGGTGCTAGTTTCAGGAAAACACTGTTAACCAATGCATTCTTGTGTTCTGTGCGTTTTCAGCTTTCTCTCGGCTTGAAAACGCCTTACTAGTCATGTAAGCACCAAAACTTAGTTTGAACAAAAAAGGTTGGAAAACTATTCACAAACCATGATACCATCATGAAAAGGATAAATGTACTTTCCTGAGGTGCTAGTTTTAGGAAAACACTGTTAACCAATGCATTCTTGTGTTCTGTGCGTTTTCAGCTTTCTCTCGGCCTGAAAACGCCTTACTAGTCATGTAAGCACCAAAACTTAGTTTGAACAAAAAAGGTTGGAAAACTATTCACAAACCATGATACCATCATAAAACAGATAAATGTACTTTCCTGAGGTGCTAGTTTTAGGAAAACACTGTTAACCAATGCATTCTTGTGTTCTGTGCGTTTTCAGCTTTCTCTCGGCCTGCAAACGCCTTAATAGTCAAGAATGCACCAAAACTTAGTTTGAACAAAAAAGGTTGGAAAACTATTAACAAACCATGATACCATCATGAAAAGGATAAATGTACTTTCCTGAGGTGCTAGTTTTAGGAAAACACTGTTAACCAATGCATTCTTGTGTTCTGTGCGTTTTCAGCTTTCTCTCGGCCTGCAAACGCCTTACTAGTCATGTAAGCACCAAAACTTAGTTTGAACAAAAAAGGTTGGAAAACTATTCACAAACCATGATACCATCATAAAACAGATAAATGTACTTTCCTGAGGTGCTAGTTTTAGGAAAACACTGTTAACCAATGCATTCTTGTGTTCTGTGCGTTTTCAGCTTTCTCTCGGCCTGCAAACGCCTTAATAGTCAAGAATGCACCAAAACTTAGTTTGAACAAAAAAGGTTGGAAAACTATTAACAAACCATGATACCATCATGAAAAGGATAAATGTACTTTCCTGAGGTGCTAGTTTTAGGAAAACACTGTTAACCAATGCATTCTTGTGTTCTGTGCGTTTTCAGCTTTCTCTCGGCCTGCAAACGCCTTACTAGTCATGTAAGCACCAAAACTTAGTTTGAACAAAAAAGGTTGGAAAACTACTCACAAACCATGATACCATCATAAAACTGATAAATGTACTTTCCTGAGGTGCTAGTTTTAGGAAAACACTGTTAACCAATGCATTCTTGTGTTCTGTGCGTTTTCAGCTTTCTCTCGGCCTGCAAACGCCTTAATAGTCAAGAATGCACCAAAACTTAGTTTGAACAAAAAAGGTTGGAAAACTAATCACAAGCCATGATACCATCATGAAAAGGATAAATGTACTTTCCTGAGGTGCTAGATTTAGGAAAACACTGTTAACCAATGCATTCTTGTGTTCTGTGCGTTTTCAGCTTTCTCTCGGCCTGAAAACGCCTTACTAGTCATGTAAGCACCAAAACTTAGTTTAAACAAAAAAGGTTGGAAAACTATTCACAAACCATGATACCATCATGTAAGCACCAAAACTTAGTTTGAACAAAAAAGGTTGGAAAACTATTCACAAACCATGATACCATCATGAAAAGTTATCAAGCTCCTCTTTTGTGGAACCAGGTTCCACTTTCAGTCCGGGGGGCAGATTCGGTTAGCTCTTTTAAAGTAAAACTTAAAACGTTCCTCTTTGATTCTGCCTATAGTTAGGGCTGGCTCAGGTTAGTCCGGACCAGCCCTTAGTTAAGCTGCTATAGGCTTAGAATGCCGGGGGAATTCTTAGGACACACCGAGCTCCTCTCTCACGCTCTCTTTCTACCATAATTCAAGTTTTATTAATGCACATGACTAATTCAGCTTCTTTCCGGGAGTTTTTTTTTGTGCTTTCGCCCCTATCAGGTCTCCATAGATCGTGGTTCCTTCGGGACCCTGGTCCTGACACCTACTGTGGCCATGCTGACGCCTGCTGCTGCCATCATCATCATCATCATCATCATTATTTTAGATATTAATCATATTACTTTACTCATAAACCGACATTACCCTCTCCTAAAATCTCTGTGCTCTCCCTCCCCACAGGATTCTGTGGATGGTGGTTCTATCTGATGGTGGTTGCCTCTGCAGTGGTCCTGCTGTGCGCCTGGCTTACTACTCACAATTACTTGAATCATTTCTGTCATAGGAATTGCATGTATTATACATTGTTCATTCTGTACACATGGCATCCATTGTAGTCTGTCCATCCCGGGAGTGGGATCCCTCCTCTGACGTTCTCCCTAAGGTTTCTTCCCTTTTTTCCCTCTTGTAAGGGTTTTTTCATTTTTTGGGGAGTTTTTCCTGTGCCGATGGTGGGTTTCGGGGCAGAGGATGTCGTATGTGTACAGACTGTAAAGCCCTCTGAGGCAAATTTGTAATTTGCGATTCTGGGCTATACAAAATAAAATGACTTGACTTGACTTGACATCATGAAAAGGATAAATGTACTTTCCTGAGGTGCTAGTTTCAGGAAAACACTGTTAACCAATGCATTCTTGTGTTCTGTGCGTTTTCAGCTTTCTCTCGGCTTGAAAACGCCTTACTAGTCATGTAAGCACCAAAACTTAGTTTGAACAAAAAAGGTTGGAAAACTATTCACAAACCATGATACCATCATGAAAAGGATAAATGTACTTTCCTGAGGTGCTAGTTTTAGGAAAACACTGTTAACCAATGCATTCTTGTGTTCTGTGCGTTTTCAGCTTTCTCTCGGCCTGAAAACGCCTTACTAGTCATGTAAGCACCAAAACTTAGTTTGAACAAAAAAGGTTGGAAAACTATTCACAAACCATGATACCATCATGAAAAGGATAAATGTACTTTCCTGAGGTGCTAGTTTCAGGAAAACACTGTTAACCAATGCATTCTTGTGTTCTGTGCGTTTTCAGCTTTCTCTCGGCTTGAAAACGCCTTACTAGTCATGTAAGCACCAAAACTTAGTTTGAACAAAAAAGGTTGGAAAACTATTCACAAACCATGATACCATCATGAAAAGGATAAATGTACTTTCCTGAGGTGCTAGTTTTAGGAAAACACTGTTAACCAATGCATTCTTGTGTTCTGTGCGTTTTCAGCTTTCTCTCGGCCTGAAAACGCCTTACTTGTCATGTAAGCACCAAAACTTAGTTTGAACAAAAAAGGTTGGAAAACTATTCACAAACCATGATACCATCATAAAACAGATAAATGTACTTTCCTGAGGTGCTAGTTTTAGGAAAACACTGTTAACCAATGCATTCTTGTGTTCTGTGCGTTTTCAGCTTTCTCTCGACCTGCAAACGCCTTAATAGTCAAGAATGCACCAAAACTTAGTTTGAACAAAAAAGGTTGGAAAACTATTCACAAACCATGATACCATCATGAAAAGGATAAATGTACTTTCCTGAGGTGCTAGTTTTAGGAAAACACTGTTAACCAATGCATTCTTGTGTTCTGTGCGTTTTCAGCTTTCTCTCGGCCTGAAAACGCCTTAATAGTCAAGAATGCACCAAAACTTAGTTTGAACAAAAAAGGTTGGAAAACTATTCACAAACCATGATACCATCATGAAAAGGATAAATGTACTTTCCTGAGGTGATAGTTTTAGGAAAACACTGTTAACCAATGCATTCTTGTGTTCTGTGCGTTTTCAGCTTTCTCTCGGCCTGAAAACGCCTTACTAGTCATGTAAGCACCAAAACTTAGTTTGAACAAAAAAGGTTGGAAAACTATTCACAAACCATGATACCATCATGAAAAGGATAAATGTACTTTCCTGAGGTGCTAGTTTCAGGAAAACACTGTTAACCAATGCATTCTTGTGTTCTGTGCGTTTTCAGCTTTCTCTCGGCTTGAAAACGCCTTACTAGTCATGTAAGCACCAAAACTTAGTTTGAACAAAAAAGGTTGGAAAACTATTCACAAACCATGATACCATCATAAAACAGATAAATGTACTTTCCTGAGGTGCTAGTTTTAGGAAAACACTGTTAACCAATGCATTCTTGTGTTCTGTGCGTTTTCAGCTTTCTCTCGGCCTGAAAACGCCTTAATAGTCAAGAATGCACCAAAACTTAGTTTGAACAAAAAAGGTTGGAAAACTATTCACAAACCATGATACCATCATGAAAAGGATAAATGTACTTTCCTGAGGTGCTAGTTTTAGGAAAACACTGTTAACCAATGCATTCTTGTGTTCTGTGCGTTTTCAGCTTTCTCTCGGCTTGAAAACGCCTTACTAGTCATGTAAGCACCAAAACTTAGTTTGAACAAAAAAGGTTGGAAAACTATTCACAAACCATGATACCATCATGAAAAGGATAAATGTACTTTCCTGAGGTGCTAGTTTTAGGAAAACACTGTTAACCAATGCATTCTTGTGTTCTGTGCGTTTTCAGCTTTCTCTCGGCCTGCAAACGCCTTAATAGTCAAGAATGCACCAAAACTTAGTTTGAACAAAAAAGGTTGGAAAACTATTAACAAACCATGATACCATCATGAAAAGGATAAATGTACTTTCCTGAGGTGCTAGTTTTAGGAAAACACTGTTAACCAATGCATTCTTGTGTTCTGTGCGTTTTCAGCTTTCTCTCGGCCTGCAAACGCCTTACTAGTCATGTAAGCACCAAAACTTAGTTTGAACAAAAAAGGTTGGAAAACTATTCACAAACCATGATACCATCATAAAACTGATAAATGTACTTTCCTGAGGTGCTAGTTTTAGGAAAACACTGTTAACCAATGCATTCTTGTGTTCTGTGCGTTTTCAGCTTTCTCTCGGCCTGCAAACGCCTTAATAGTCAAGAATGCACCAAAACTTAGTTTGAACAAAAAAGGTTGGAAAACTAATCACAAGCCATGATACCATCATGAAAAGGATAAATGTACTTTCCTGAGGTGCTAGATTTAGGAAAACACTGTTAACCAATGCATTCTTGTGTTCTGTGCGTTTTCAGCTTTCTCTCGGCCTGAAAACGCCTTACTAGTCATGTAAGCACCAAAACTTAGTTTGAACAAAAAAGGTTGGAAAACTATTCACAAACCATGATACCATCATAAAACAGATAAATGTACTTTCCTGAGGTGCTAGTTTTAGGAAAACACTGTTAACCAATGCATTCTTGTGTTCTGTGCGTTTTCAGCTTTCTCTCGGCCTGAAAACGCCTTACTAGTCATGTAAGCACCAAAACTTAGTTTGAACAAAAAAGGTTGGAAAACTATTCACAAACCATGATACCATCATAAAACAGATAAATGTACTTTCCTGAGGTGCTAGTTTTAGGAAAACACTGTTAACCAATGCATTCTTGTGTTCTGTGCGTTTTCAGCTTTCTCTCGGCCTGCAAACGCCTTAATAGTCAAGAATGCACCAAAACTTAGTTTGAACAAAAAAGGTTGGAAAACTATTCACAAACCATGATACCATCATGAAAAGGATAAATGTACTTTCCTGAGGTGCTAGTTTTAGGAAAACACTGTTAACCAATGCATTCTTGTGTTCTGTGCGTTTTCAGCTTTCTCTCGGCCTGAAAACGCCTTACTAGTCATGTAAGCACCAAAACTTAGTTTGAACAAAAAAGGTTGGAAAACTATTCACAAACCATGATACCATCATAAAACAGATAAATGTACTTTCCTGAGGTGCTAGTTTTAGGAAAACACTGTTAACCAATGCATTCTTGTATTCTGTGCGTTTTCAGCTTTCTCTCGGCCTGAAAACGCCTTAATAGTCAAGAATGCACCAAAACTTAGTTTGAACAAAAAAGGTTGGAAAACTATTCACAAACCATGATACCATCATGAAAAGGATAAATGTACTTTCCTGAGGTGCTAGTTTAAGGAAAACACTGTTAACCAATGCATTCTTGTGTTCTGTGCGTTTTCAGCTTTCTCTCGGCTTGAAAACGCCGTACTAGTCATGTAAGCACCAAAACTTAGTTTGAACAAAAAAGGTTGGAAAACTATTCACAAACCATGATACCATCATGAAAAGGATAAATGTACTTTCCTGAGGTGATAGTTTTAGGAAAACACTGTTAACCAATGCATTCTTGTGTTCTGTGCGTTTTCAGCTTTCTCTCGGCCTGAAAACGCCTTACTAGTCATGTAAGCACCAAAACTTAGTTTGAACAAAAAAGGTTGGAAAACTATTCACAAACCATGATACCATCATGAAAAGGATAAATGTACTTTCCTGAGGTGCTAGTTTCAGGAAAACACTGTTAACCAATGCATTCTTGTGTTCTGTGCGTTTTCAGCTTTCTCTCGGCTTGAAAACGCCTTACTAGTCATGTAAGCACCAAAACTTAGTTTGAACAAAAAAGGTTGGAAAACTATTCACAAACCATGATACCATCATAAAACAGATAAATGTACTTTCCTGAGGTGCTAGTTTTAGGAAAACACTGTTAACCAATGCATTCTTGTGTTCTGTGCGTTTTCAGCTTTCTCTCGGCCTAAAAACGCCTTAATAGTCAAGAATGCACCAAAACTTAGTTTGAACAAAAAAGGTTGGAAAACTATTCACAAACCATGATACCATCATGAAAAGGATAAATGTACTTTCCTGAGGTGCTAGTTTTAGGAAAACACTGTTAACCAATGCATTCTTGTGTTCTGTGCGTTTTCAGCTTTCTCTCGGCCTGAAAACGCCTTACTAGTCATGTAAGCACCAAAACTTAGTTTGAACAAAAAAGGTTGGAAAACTATTCACAAACCATGATACCATCATAAAACAGATAAATGTACTTTCCTGAGGTGCTAGTTTTAGGAAAACACTGTTAACCAATGCATTCTTGTGTTCTGTGCGTTTTCAGCTTTCTCTCGGCTTGAAAACGCCTTACTAGTCATGTAAGCACCAAAACTTAGTTTGAACAAAAAAGGTTGGAAAACTATTCACAAACCATGATACCATCATGAAAAGGATAAATGTACTTTCCTGAGGTGCTAGTTTTAGGAAAACACTGTTAACCAATGCATTCTTGTGTTCTGTGCGTTTTCAGCTTTCTCTCGGCCTGAAAACGCCTTACTAGTCATGTAAGCACCAAAACTTAGTTTGAACAAAAAAGGTTGGAAAACTATTCACAAACCATGATACCATCATAAAACAGATAAATGTACTTTCCTGAGGTGCTAGTTTTAGGAAAACACTGTTAACCAATGCATTCTTGTGTTCTGTGCGTTTTCAGCTTTCTCTCGGCTTGAAAACGCCTTACTAGTCATGTAAGCACCAAAACTTAGTTTGAACAAAAAAGGTTGGAAAACTATTCACAAACCATGATACCATCATGAAAAGGATTTAAGTACTTTCCTGAGGTGCTAGTTTTAGGAAAACACTGTTAACCAATGCATTCTTGTGTTCTGTGCGTTTTAATCTTTCTCTCGGCCTGCAAACGCCTTAATAGTCAAGAATGCACCAAAACTTAGTTTGAACAAAAAAGGTTGGAAAACTATTCACAAACCATGATACCATCATGAAAAGGATAAATGTACTTTCCTGAGGTGCTAGTTTCAGGAAAACACTGTTAACCAATGCATTCTTGTGTTCTGTGCGTTTTCAGCTTTCTCTCGGCTTGAAAACGCCTTACTAGTCATGTAAGCACCAAAACTTAGTTTGAACAAAAAAGGTTGGAAAACTATTCACAAACCATGATACCATCATGAAAAGGATAAATGTACTTTCCTGAGGTGCTAGTTTTAGGAAAACACTGTCAACCAATGCATTCTTGTGTTCTGTGCGTTTTCAGCTTTCTCTCGGCCTGAAAACGCCTTACTAGTCATGTAAGCACCAAAACTTAGTTTGAACAAAAAAGGTTGGAAAACTATTCACAAACCATGATACCATCATGAAAAGGATAAATGTACTTTCCTGAGGTGCTAGTTTTAGGAAAACACTGTTAACCAATGCATTCTTGTGTTCTGTGCGTTTTCAGCTTTCTCTCGGCCTGAAAACGCCTTACTAGTCATGTAAGCACCAAAACTTAGTTTGAACAAAAAAGGTTGGAAAACTATTCACAAACCATGATACCATCATAAAACAGATAAATGTACTTTCCTGAGGTGCTAGTTTTAGGAAAACACTGTTAACCAATGCATTCTTGTGTTCTGTGCGTTTTCAGCTTTCTCTCGACCTGCAAACGCCTTAATAGTCAAGAATGCACCAAAACTTAGTTTGAACAAAAAAGGTTGGAAAACTATTCACAAACCATGATACCATCATGAAAAGGATAAATGTACTTTCCTGAGGTGCTAGTTTTAGGAAAACACTGTTAACCAATGCATTCTTGTGTTCTGTGCGTTTTCAGCTTTCTCTCGGCCTGAAAACGCCTTAATAGTCAAGAATGCACCAAAACTTAGTTTGAACAAAAAAGGTTGGAAAACTATTCACAAACCATGATACCATCATGAAAAGGATAAATGTACTTTCCTGAGGTGATAGTTTTAGGAAAACACTGTTAACCAATGCATTCTTGTGTTCTGTGCGTTTTCAGCTTTCTCTCGGCCTGAAAACGCCTTACTAGTCATGTAAGCACCAAAACTTAGTTTGAACAAAAAAGGTTGGAAAACTATTCACAAACCATGATACCATCATGAAAAGGATAAATGTACTTTCCTGAGGTGATAGTTTCAGGAAAACACTGTTAACCAATGCATTCTTGTGTTCTGTGCGTTTTCAGCTTTCTCTCGGCTTGAAAACGCCTTACTAGTCATGTAAGCACCAAAACTTAGTTTGAACAAAAAAGGTTGGAAAACTATTCACAAACCATGATACCATCATAAAACAGATAAATGTACTTTCCTGAGGTGCTAGTTTTAGGAAAACACTGTTAACCAATGCATTCTTGTGTTCTGTGCGTTTTCAGCTTTCTCTCGGCCTGAAAACGCCTTAATAGTCAAGAATGCACCAAAACTTAGTTTGAACAAAAAAGGTTGGAAAACTATTCACAAACCATGATACCATCATGAAAAGGATAAATGTACTTTCCTGAGGTGCTAGTTTTAGGAAAACACTGTTAACCAATGCATTCTTGTGTTCTGTGCGTTTTCAGCTTTCTCTCGGCTTGAAAACGCCTTACTAGTCATGTAAGCACCAAAACTTAGTTTGAACAAAAAAGGTTGGAAAACTATTCACAAACCATGATACCATCATGAAAAGGATAAATGTACTTTCCTGAGGTGCTAGTTTTAGGAAAACACTGTTAACCAATGCATTCTTGTGTTCTGTGCGTTTTCAGCTTTCTCTCGGCCTGCAAACGCCTTAATAGTCAAGAATGCACCAAAACTTAGTTTGAACAAAAAAGGTTGGAAAACTATTAACAAACCATGATACCATCATGAAAAGGATAAATGTACTTTCCTGAGGTGCTAGTTTTAGGAAAACACTGTTAACCAATGCATTCTTGTGTTCTGTGCGTTTTCAGCTTTCTCTCGGCCTGCAAACGCCTTACTAGTCATGTAAGCACCAAAACTTAGTTTGAACAAAAAAGGTTGGAAAACTATTCACAAACCATGATACCATCATAAAACTGATAAATGTACTTTCCTGAGGTGCTAGTTTTAGGAAAACACTGTTAACCAATGCATTCT
This sequence comes from Gasterosteus aculeatus, assembly GCF_964276395.1. Lineage (NCBI taxonomy): Eukaryota > Metazoa > Chordata > Actinopteri > Perciformes > Gasterosteidae > Gasterosteus > Gasterosteus aculeatus. The sequence goes on along the minus strand of NC_135707.1, from coordinate 19,503,406 downwards.
TGTGTTCTGTGCGTTTTCAGCTTTCTCTCGGCCTGCAAACGCCTTAATAGTCAAGAATGCACCAAAACTTAGTTTGAACAAAAAAGGTTGGAAAACTAATCACAAGCCATGATACCATCATGAAAAGGATAAATGTACTTTCCTGAGGTGCTAGATTTAGGAAAACACTGTTAACCAATGCATTCTTGTGTTCTGTGCGTTTTCAGCTTTCTCTCGGCCGGAAAACGCCTTAATAGTCAAGAATGCACCAAAACTTAGTTTGAACAAAAAAGGTTGGAAAACTATTCACAAACCATGATACCATCATGAAAAGGATAAATGTACTTTCCTGAGGTGCTAGTTTTAGGAAAACACTGTTAACCAATGCATTCTTGTGTTCTGTGCGTTTTCAGCTTTCTCTCGGCCTGAAAACGCCTTACTAGTCATGTAAGCACCAAAACTTAGTTTGAACAAAAAAGGTTGGAAAACTATTCACAAACCATGATACCATCATAAAACAGATAAATGTACTTTCCTGAGGTGCTAGTTTTAGGAAAACACTGTTAACCAATGCATTCTTGTGTTCTGTGCGTTTTCAGCTTTCTCTCGGCCTGAAAACGCCTTACTAGTCATGTAAGCACCAAAACTTAGTTTGAACAAAAAAGGTTGGAAAACTATTCACAAACCATGATACCATCATAAAACAGATAAATGTACTTTCCTGAGGTGCTAGTTTTAGGAAAACACTGTTAACCAATGCATTCTTGTGTTCTGTGCGTTTTCAGCTTTCTCTCGGCCTGCAAACGCCTTAATAGTCAAGAATGCACCAAAACTTAGTTTGAACAAAAAAGGTTGGAAAACTATTCACAAACCATGATACCATCATGAAAAGGATAAATGTACTTTCCTGAGGTGCTAGTTTTAGGAAAACACTGTTAACCAATGCATTCTTGTGTTCTGTGCGTTTTCAGCTTTCTCTCGGCCTGAAAACGCCTTACTAGTCATGTAAGCACCAAAACTTAGTTTGAACAAAAAAGGTTGGAAAACTATTCACAAACCATGATACCATCATAAAACAGATAAATGTACTTTCCTGAGGTGCTAGTTTTAGGAAAACACTGTCAACCAATGCATTCTTGTATTCTGTGCGTTTTCAGCTTTCTCTCGGCCTGAAAACGCCTTAATAGTCAAGAATGCACCAAAACTTAGTTTGAACAAAAAAGGTTGGAAAACTATTCACAAACCATGATACCATCATGAAAAGGATAAATGTACTTTCCTGAGGTGCTAGTTAAAGGAAAACACTGTTAACCAATGCATTCTTGTGTTCTGTGCGTTTTCAGCTTTCTCTCGGCTTGAAAACGCCGTACTAGTCATGTAAGCACCAAAACTTAGTTTGAACAAAAAAGGTTGGAAAACTATTCACAAACCATGATACCATCATGAAAAGGATAAATGTACTTTCCTGAGGTGATAGTTTTAGGAAAACACTGTTAACCAATGCATTCTTGTGTTCTGTGCGTTTTCAGCTTTCTCTCGGCCTGAAAACGCCTTACTAGTCATGTAAGCACCAAAACTTAGTTTGAACAAAAAAGGTTGGAAAACTATTCACAAACCATGATACCATCATGAAAAGGATAAATGTACTTTCCTGAGGTGCTAGTTTCAGGAAAACACTGTTAACCAATGCATTCTTGTGTTCTGTGCGTTTTCAGCTTTCTCTCGGCTTGAAAACGCCTTACTAGTCATGTAAGCACCAAAACTTAGTTTGAACAAAAAAGGTTGGAAAACTATTCACAAACCATGATACCATCATAAAACAGATAAATGTACTTTCCTGAGGTGCTAGTTTTAGGAAAACACTGTTAACCAATGCATTCTTGTGTTCTGTGCGTTTTCAGCTTTCTCTCGGCCTGAAAACGCCTTACTAGTCATGTAAGCACCAAAACTTAGTTTGAACAAAAAAGGTTGGAAAACTATTAACAAACCATGATACCATCATAAAACAGATAAATGTACTTTCCTGAGGTGCTAGTTTTAGGAAAACACTGTTAACCAATGCATTCTTGTGTTCTGTGCGTTTTCAGCTTTCTCTCGGCTTGAAAACGCCTTACTAGTCATGTAAGCACCAAAACTTAGTTTGAACAAAAAAGGTTGGAAAACTATTCACAAACCATGATACCATCATGAAAAGGATTTAAGTACTTTCCTGAGGTGCTAGTTTTAGGAAAACACTGTTAACCAATGCATTCTTGTGTTCTGTGCGTTTTAATCTTTCTCTCGGCCTGCAAACGCCTTAATAGTCAAGAATGCACCAAAACTTAGTTTGAACAAAAAAGGTTGGAAAACTATTCACAAACCATGATACCATCATGAAAAGGATAAATGTACTTTCCTGAGGTGCTAGTTTCAGGAAAACACTGTTAACCAATGCATTCTTGTGTTCTGTGCGTTTTCAGCTTTCTCTCGGCTTGAAAACGCCTTACTAGTCATGTAAGCACCAAAACTTAGTTTGAACAAAAAAGGTTGGAAAACTATTCACAAACCATGATACCATCATGAAAAGGATAAATGTACTTTCCTGAGGTGCTAGTTTTAGGAAAACACTGTTAACCAATGCATTCTTGTGTTCTGTGCATTTTCAGCTTTCTCTCGGCTTGAAAACGCCTTACTAGTCATGTAAGCACCAAAACTTAGTTTGAACAAAAAAGGTTGGAAAACTATTCACAAACCATGATACCATCATGAAAAGGATAAATGTACTTTCCTGAGGTGCTAGTTTTAGGAAAACACTGTCAACCAATGCATTCTTGTGTTCTGTGCGTTTTCAGCTTTCTCTCGGCCTGAAAACGCCTTACTAGTCATGTAAGCACCAAAACTTAGTTTGAACAAAAAAGGTTGGAAAACTATTCACAAACCATGATACCATCATGAAAAGGATAAATGTACTTTCCTGAGGTGCTAGTTTTAGGAAAACACTGTCAACCAATGCATTCTTGTGTTCTGTGCGTTTTCAGCTTTCTCTCGGCCTGAAAACGCCTTACTAGTCATGTATGCACCAAAACTTAGTTTGAACAAAAAAGGTTGGAAAACTATTCACAAACCATGATACCATCATGAAAAGGATAAATGTACTTTCCTGAGGTGCTAGTTTTAGGAAAACACTGTTAACCAATGCATTCTTGTGTTCTGTGCGTTTTCAGCTTTCTCTCGGCCTGAAAACGCCTTAATAGTCAAGAATGCACCAAAACTTAGTTTGAACAAAAAAGGTTGGAAAACTATTCACAAACCATGATACCATCATAAAACAGATAAATGTACTTTCCTGAGGTGCTAGTTTTAGGAAAACACTGTTAACCAATGCATTCTTGTGTTCTGTGCGTTTTCAGCTTTCTCTCGACCTGCAAACGCCTTAATAGTCAAGAATGCACCAAAACTTAGTTTGAACAAAAAAGGTTGGAAAACTATTCACAAACCATGATACCATCATGAAAAGGATAAATGTACTTTCCTGAGGTGCTAGTTTTAGGAAAACACTGTCAACCAATGCATTCTTGTGTTCTGTGCGTTTTCAGCTTTCTCTCGGCCTGCAAACGCCTTACTAGTCATGTAAGCACCAAAACTTAGTTTGAACAAAAAAGGTTGGAAAACTATTCACAAACCATGATACCATCATAAAACAGATAAATGTACTTTCCTGAGGTGCTAGTTTTAGGAAAACACTGTTAACCAATGCATTCTTGTGTTCTGTGCGTTTTCAGCTTTCTCTCGGCCTGCAAACGCCTTAATAGTCATGTAAGTACCAAAACTTAGTTTGAACAAAAAAGGTTGGAAAACTATTCACAAACCATGATACCATCATGAAAAGGATAAATGTACTTTCCTGAGGTGCTAGTTTTAGGAAAACACTGTTAACCAATGCATTCTTGTGTTCTGTGCGTTTTCAGCTTTCTCTCGGCCTGCAAACGCCTTAATAGTCAAGAATGCACCAAAACTTAGTTTGAACAAAAAAGGTTGGAAAACTATTCACAAACCATGATACCATCATGAAAAGGATAAATGTACTTTCCTGAGGTGCTAGTTTTAGGAAAACACTGTTAACCAATGCATTCTTGTGTTCTGTGCGTTTTCAGCTTTCTCTCGGCCTGAAAACGCCTTAATAGTCAAGAATGCACCAAAACTTAGTTTGAACAAAAAAGGTTGGAAAACTATTCACAAACCATGATACCATCATGAAAAGGATAAATGTACTTTCCTGAGGTGCTAGTTTTAGGAAAACACTGTTAACCAATGCATTCTTGTGTTCTGTGCGTTTTCAGCTTTCTCTCGGCCTGAAAACGCCTTACTAGTCATGTAAGCACCAAAACTTAGTTTGAACAAAAAAGGTTGGAAAACTATTCACAAACCATGATACCATCATGAAAAGGATAAATGTACTTTCCTGAGGTGCTAGTTTCAGGAAAACACTGTTAACCAATGCATTCTTGTGTTCTGTGCGTTTTCAGCTTTCTCTCGGCTTGAAAACGCCTTACTAGTCATGTAAGCACCAAAACTTAGTTTGAACAAAAAAGGTTGGAAAACTATTCACAAACCATGATACCATCATGAAAAGGATAAATGTACTTTCCCGAGGTGCTAGTTTTAGGAAAACACTGTTAACCAATGCATTCTTGTGTTCTGTGCGTTTTCAGCTTTCTCTCGGCCTGAAAACGCCTTACTAGTCATGTAAGCACCAAAACTTAGTTTGAACAAAAAAGGTTGGAAAACTATTCACAAACCATGATACCATCATAAAACAGATAAATGTACTTTCCTGAGGTGCTAGTTTTAGGAAAACACTGTTAACCAATGCATTCTTGTGTTCTGTGCGTTTTCAGCTTTCTCTCGACCTGCAAACGCCTTAATAGTCAAGAATGCACCAAAACTTAGTTTGAACAAAAAAGGTTGGAAAACTATTCACAAACCATGATACCATCATGAAAAGGATAAATGTACTTTCCTGAGGTGCTAGTTTTAGGAAAACACTGTTAACCAATGCATTCTTGTGTTCTGTGCGTTTTCAGCTTTCTCTCGGCCTGAAAACGCCTTACTAGTCATGTAAGCACCAAAACTTAGTTTGAACAAAAAAGGTTGGAAAACTATTCACAAACCATGATACCATCATAAAACAGATAAATGTACTTTCCTGAGGTGCTAGTTTTAGGAAAACACTGTTAACCAATGCATTCTTGTGTTCTGTGCGTTTTCAGCTTTCTCTCGGCTTGAAAACGCCTTACTAGTCATGTAAGCACCAAAACTTAGTTTGAACAAAAAAGGTTGGAAAACTATTCACAAACCATGATACCATCATGAAAAGGATAAATGTACTTTCCTGAGGTGCTAGTTTTAGGAAAACACTGTCAACCAATGCATTCTTGTGTTCTGTGCGTTTTCAGCTTTCTCTCGGCCTGAAAACGCCTTACTAGTCATGTAAGCACCAAAACTTAGTTTGAACAAAAAAGGTTGGAAAACTATTCACAAACCATGATACCATCATTAAACAGATAAATGTACTTTCCTGAGGTGCTTGTTTTAGGAAAACACTGTTAACCAATGCATTCTTGTGTTCTGTGCGTTTTCAGCTTTCTCTCGGCCGGAAAACGCCTTAATAGTCAAGAATGCACCAAAACTTAGTTTGAACAAAAAAGGTTGGAAAACTATTCACAAACCATGATACCATCATGAAAAGGATAAATGTACTTTCCTGAGGTGCTAGTTTTAGGAAAACACTGTTAACCAATGCATTCTTGTGTTCTGTGCGTTTTCAGCTTTCTCTCGGCCTGAAAACGCCTTACTAGTCATGTAAGCACCAAAACTTAGTTTGAACAAAAAAGGTTGGAAAACTATTCACAAACCATGATACCATCATGAAAAGGATAAATGTACTTTCCTGAGGTGCTAGTTTTAGGAAAACACTGTTAACCAATGCATTCTTGTGTTCTGTGCGTTTTCAGCTTTCTCTCGGCCTGCAAACGCCTTAATAGTCAAGAATGCACCAAAACTTAGTTTCAACAAAAAAGGTTGGAAAACTATTAACAAACCATGATACCATCATGAAAAGGATAAATGTACTTTCCTGAGGTGCTAGTTTTAGGAAAACACTGTTAACCAATGCATTCTTGTGTTCTGTGCGTTTTCAGCTTTCTCTCGGCCTGCAAACGCCTTACTAGTCATGTAAGCACCAAAACTTAGTTTGAACAAAAAAGGTTGGAAAACTATTCACAAACCATGATACCATCATGAAAAGGATAAATGTACTTTCCCGAGGTGCTAGTTTTAGGAAAACACTGTTAACCAATGCATTCTTGTGTTCTGTGCGTTTTCAGCTTTCTCTCGGCCTGAAAACGCCTTAATAGTCAAGAATGCACCAAAACTTAGTTTGAACAAAAAAGGTTGGAAAACTATTCACAAACCATGATACCATCATAAAAAGGATAAATGTACTTTCCTGAGGTGCTAGTTTCAGGAAAACACTGTTAACCAATGCATTCTTGTGTTCTGTGCGTTTTCAGCTTTCTCTCGGCTTGAAAACGCCTTACTAGTCATGTAAGCACCAAAACTTAGTTTGAACAAAAAAGGTTGGAAAACTATTCACAAACCATGATACCATCATGAAAAGGAAAAATGTACTTTCCTGAGGTGCTAGTTTTAGGAAAACACTGTCAACCAATGCATTCTTGTGTTCTGTGCGTTTTCAGCTTTCTCTCGGCCTGAAAACGCCTTACTAGTCATGTAAGCACCAAAACTTAGTTTGAACAAAAAAGGTTGGAAAACTATTCACAAACCATGATACCATCATAAAACAGATAAATGTACTTTCCTGAGGTGCTAGTTTTAGGAAAACACTGTTAACCAATGCATTCTTGTGTTCTGTGCGTTTTCAGCTTTCTCTCGGCCTGCAAACGCCTTAATAGTCATGTAAGTACCAAAACTTAGTTTGAACAAAAAAGGTTGGAAAACTATTCACAAACCATGATACCATCATGAAAAGGATAAATGTACTTTCCTGAGGTGCTAGTTTTAGGAAAACACTGTTAACCAATGCATTCTTGTGTTCTGTGCGTTTTCAGCTTTCTCTCGGCCTGAAAACGCCTTACTAGTCATGTAAGCACCAAAACTTAGTTTGAACAAAAAAGGTTGGAAAACTATTCACAAACCATGATACCATCATAAAACAGATAAATGTACTTTCCTGAGGTGCTAGTTTTATGAAAACACTGTTAACCAATGCATTCTTGTGTTCTGTGCGTTTTCAGCTTTCTCTCGGCCTGAAAACGCCTTAATAGTCAAGAATGCACCAAAACTTAGTTTGAACAAAAAAGGTTGGAAAACTATTCACAAACCATGATACCATCATGAAAAGGATAAATGTACTTTCCTGAGGTGCTAGTTTTAGGAAAACACTGTCAACCAATGCATTCTTGTGTTCTGTGCGTTTTCAGCTTTCTCTCGGCCTGAAAACGCCTTACTAGTCATGTAAGCACCAAAACTTAGTTTGAACAAAAAAGGTTGGAAAACTATTCACAAACCATGATACCATCATGAAAAGGATAAATGTACTTTCCTGAGGTGCTAGTTTCAGGAAAACACTGTTAACCAATGCATTCTTGTGTTCTGTGCGTTTTCAGCTTTCTCTCGGCTTGAAAACGCCTTACTAGTCATGTAAGCACCAAAACTTAGTTTGAACAAAAAAGGTTGGAAAACTATTCACAAACCATGATACCATCATAAAACAGATAAATGTACTTTCCTGAGGTGCTAGTTTTAGGAAAACACTGTTAACCAATGCATTCTTGTGTTCTGTGCGTTTTCAGCTTTCTCTCGGCCTGAAAACGCCTTACTAGTCATGTAAGCACCAAAACTTAGTTTGAACAAAAAAGGTTGGAAAACTATTCACAAACCATGATACCATCATAAAACAGATAAATGTACTTTCCTGAGGTGCTAGTTTTAGGAAAACACTGTTAACCAATGCATTCTTGTGTTCTGTGCGTTTTCAGCTTTCTCTCGGCCTGAAAACGCCTTACTAGTCATGTAAGCACCAAAACTTAGTTTGAACAAAAAAGGTTGGAAAACTATTCACAAACCATGATACCATCATGAAAAGGATAAATGTACTTTCCTGAGGTGCTAGTTTCAGGAAAACACTGTTAACCAATGCATTCTTGTGTTCTGTGCGTTTTCAGCTTTCTCTCGGCTTGAAAACGCCTTACTAGTCATGTAAGCACCAAAACTTAGTTTGAACAAAAAAGGTTGGAAAACTATTCACAAACCATGATACCATCATAAAACAGATAAATGTACTTTCCTGAGGTGCTAGTTTTAGGAAAACACTGTTAACCAATGCATTCTTGTGTTCTGTGCGTTTTCAGCTTTCTCTCGACCTGCAAACGCCTTAATAGTCAAGAATGCACCAAAACTTAGTTTGAACAAAAAAGGTTGGAAAACTATTCACAAACCATGATACCATCATGAAAAGGATAAATGTACTTTCCTGAGGTGCTAGTTTTAGGAAAACACTGTTAACCAATGCATTCTTGTGTTCTGTGCGTTTTCAGCTTTCTCTCGGCCTGAAAACGCCTTAATAGTCAAGAATGCACCAAAACTTAGTTTGAACAAAAAAGGTTGGAAAACTATTCACAAACCATGATACCATCATAAAAAGGATAAATGTACTTTCCTGAGGTGCTAGTTTCAGGAAAACACTGTTAACCAATGCATTCTTGTGTTCTGTGCGTTTTCAGCTTTCTCTCGGCTTGAAAACGCCTTACTAGTCATGTAAGCACCAAAACTTAGTTTGAACAAAAAAGGTTGGAAAACTATTCACAAACCATGATACCATCATGAAAAGGAAAAATGTACTTTCCTGAGGTGCTAGTTTTAGGAAAACACTGTCAACCAATGCATTCTTGTGTTCTGTGCGTTTTCAGCTTTCTCTCGGCCTGAAAACGCCTTACTAGTCATGTAAGCACCAAAACTTAGTTTGAACAAAAAAGGTTGGAAAACTATTCACAAACCATGATACCATCATAAAACAGATAAATGTACTTTCCTGAGGTGCTAGTTTTAGGAAAACACTGTTAACCAATGCATTCTTGTGTTCTGTGCGTTTTCAGCTTTCTCTCGGCCTGCAAACGCCTTAATAGTCATGTAAGTACCAAAACTTAGTTTGAACAAAAAAGGTTGGAAAACTATTCACAAACCATGATACCATCATGAAAAGGATAAATGTACTTTCCTGAGGTGCTAGTTTTAGGAAAACACTGTTAACCAATGCATTCTTGTGTTCTGTGCGTTTTCAGCTTTCTCTCGGCCTGAAAACGCCTTACTAGTCATGTAAGCACCAAAACTTAGTTTGAACAAAAAAGGTTGGAAAACTATTCACAAACCATGATACCATCATAAAACAGATAAATGTACTTTCCTGAGGTGCTAGTTTTATGAAAACACTGTTAACCAATGCATTCTTGTGTTCTGTGCGTTTTCAGCTTTCTCTCGGCCTGAAAACGCCTTAATAGTCAAGAATGCACCAAAACTTAGTTTGAACAAAAAAGGTTGGAAAACTATTCACAAACCATGATACCATCATGAAAAGGATAAATGTACTTTCCTGAGGTGCTAGTTTTAGGAAAACACTGTCAACCAATGCATTCTTGTGTTCTGTGCGTTTTCAGCTTTCTCTCGGCCTGAAAACGCCTTACTAGTCATGTAAGCACCAAAACTTAGTTTGAACAAAAAAGGTTGGAAAACTATTCACAAACCATGATACCATCATGAAAAGGATAAATGTACTTTCCTGAGGTGCTAGTTTCAGGAAAACACTGTTAACCAATGCATTCTTGTGTTCTGTGCGTTTTCAGCTTTCTCTCGGCTTGAAAACGCCTTACTAGTCATGTAAGCACCAAAACTTAGTTTGAACAAAAAAGGTTGGAAAACTATTCACAAACCATGATACCATCATAAAACAGATAAATGTACTTTCCTGAGGTGCTAGTTTTAGGAAAACACTGTTAACCAATGCATTCTTGTGTTCTGTGCGTTTTCAGCTTTCTCTCGGCCTGAAAACGCCTTACTAGTCATGTAAGCACCAAAACTTAGTTTGAACAAAAAAGGTTGGAAAACTATTCACAAACCATGATACCATCATAAAACAGATAAATGTACTTTCCTGAGGTGCTAGTTTTAGGAAAACACTGTTAACCAATGCATTCTTGTGTTCTGTGCGTTTTCAGCTTTCTCTCGGCCTGAAAACGCCTTACTAGTCATGTAAGCACCAAAACTTAGTTTGAACAAAAAAGGTTGGAAAACTATTCACAAACCATGATACCATCATGAAAAGGATAAATGTACTTTCCTGAGGTGCTAGTTTCAGGAAAACACTGTTAACCAATGCATTCTTGTGTTCTGTGCGTTTTCAGCTTTCTCTCGGCTTGAAAACGCCTTACTAGTCATGTAAGCACCAAAACTTAGTTTGAACAAAAAAGGTTGGAAAACTATTCACAAACCATGATACCATCATAAAACAGATAAATGTACTTTCCTGAGGTGCTAGTTTTAGGAAAACACTGTTAACCAATGCATTCTTGTGTTCTGTGCGTTTTCAGCTTTCTCTCGACCTGCAAACGCCTTAATAGTCAAGAATGCACCAAAACTTAGTTTGAACAAAAAAGGTTGGAAAACTATTCACAAACCATGATACCATCATGAAAAGGATAAATGTACTTTCCTGAGGTGCTAGTTTTAGGAAAACACTGTTAACCAATGCATTCTTGTGTTCTGTGCGTTTTCAGCTTTCTCTCGGCCTGAAAACGCCTTACTAGTCATGTAAGCACCAAAACTTAGTTTGAACAAAAAAGGTTGGAAAACTATTCACAAACCATGATACCATCATAAAACAGATAAATGTACTTTCCTGAGGTGCTAGTTTTAGGAAAACACTGTTAACCAATGCATTCTTGTGTTCTGTGCGTTTTCAGCTTTCTCTCGGCTTGAAAACGCCTTACTAGTCATGTAAGCACCAAAACTTAGTTTGAACAAAAAAGGTTGGAAAACTATTCACAAACCATGATACCATCATGAAAAGGATAAATGTACTTTCCTGAGGTGCTAGTTTTAGGAAAACACTGTCAACCAATGCATTCTTGTGTTCTGTGCGTTTTCAGCTTTCTCTCGGCCTGAAAACGCCTTACTAGTCATGTAAGCACCAAAACTTAGTTTGAACAAAAAAGGTTGGAAAACTATTCACAAACCATGATACCATCATTAAACAGATAAATGTACTTTCCTGAGGTGCTAGTTTTAGGAAAACACTGTTAACCAATGCATTCTTGTGTTCTGTGCGTTTTCAGCTTTCTCTCGGCCGGAAAACGCCTTAATAGTCAAGAATGCACCAAAACTTAGTTTGAACAAAAAAGGTTGGAAAACTATTCACAAACCATGATACCATCATGAAAAGGATAAATGTACTTTCCTGAGGTGCTAGTTTTAGGAAAACACTGTCAACCAATGCATTCTTGTGTTCTGTGCGTTTTCAGCTTTCTCTCGGCCTGAAAACGCCTTACTAGTCATGTAAGCACCAAAACTTAGTTTGAACAAAAAAGGTTGGAAAACTATTCACAAACCATGATACCATCATGCAAAGGATAAATGTACTTTCCTGAGGTGCTAGTTTTAGGAAAACACTGTTAACCAATGCATTCTTGTGTTCTGTGCGTTTTCAGCTTTCTCTCGGCCTGCAAACGCCTTAATAGTCAAGAATGCACCAAAACTTAGTTTGAACAAAAAAGGTTGGAAAACTATTAACAAACCATGATACCATCATGAAAAGGATAAATGTACTTTCCTGAGGTGCTAGTTTTAGGAAAACACTGTTAACCAATGGATTCTTGTGTTCTGTGCGTTTTCAGCTTTCTCTCGGCCTGCAAACGCCTTAATAGTCAAGAATGCACCAAAACTTAGTTTGAACAAAAAAGGTTGGAAAACTATTCACAAACCATGATACCATCATAAAACTGATAAATGTACTTTCCTGAGGTGCTAGTTTTAGGAAAACACTGTTAACCAATGCATTCTTGTGTTCTGTGCGTTTTCAGCTTTCTCTCGGCCTGAAAACGCCTTACTAGTCATGTAAGCACCAAAACTTAGTTTGAACAAAAAAGGTTGGAAAACTATTCACAAACCATGATACCATCATAAAACAGATAAATGTACTTTCCTGAGGTGCTAGTTTTAGGAAAACACTGTTAACCAATGCATTCTTGTGTTCTGTGCGTTTTCAGCTTTCTCTCGGCCTGCAAACGCCTTAATAGTCAAGAATGCACCAAAACTTAGTTTGAACAAAAAAGGTTGGAAAACTATTCACAAACCATGATACCATCATGAAAAGGATAAATGTACTTTCCTGAGGTGCTAGTTTTAGGAAAACACTGTTAACCAATGCATTCTTGTGTTCTGTGCGTTTTCAGCTTTCTCTCGGCCTGCAAACGCCTTAATAGTCAAGAATGCACCAAAACTTAGTTTGAACAAAAAAGGTTGGAAAACTATTCACAAACCATGATACCATCATAAAACTGATAAATGTACTTTCCTGAGGTGCTAGTTTTAGGAAAACACTGTTAACCAATGCATTCTTGTGTTCTGTGCGTTTTCAGCTTTCTCTCGGCCTGAAAACGCCTTACTAGTCATGTAAGCACCAAAACTTAGTTTGAACAAAAAAGGTTGGAAAACTATTCACAAACCATGATACCATCATAAAACAGATAAATGTACTTTCCTGAGGTGCTAGTTTTAGGAAAACACTGTTAACCAATGCATTCTTGTGTTCTGTGCGTTTTCAGCTTTCTCTCGGCCTGCAAACGCCTTAATAGTCAAGAATGCACCAAAACTTAGTTTGAACAAAAAAGGTTGGAAAACTATTCACAAACCATGATACCATCATGAAAAGGATAAATGTACTTTCCTGAGGTGCTAGTTTCAGGAAAACACTGTTAACCAATGCATTCTTGTGTTCTGTGCGTTTTCAGCTTTCTCTCGGCTTGAAAACGCCTTACTAGTCATGTAAGCACCAAAACTTAGTTTGAACAAAAAAGGTTGGAAAACTATTCACAAACCATGATACCATCATAAAACAGATAAATGTACTTTCCTGAGGTGCTAGTTTTAGGAAAACACTGTTAACCAATGCATTCTTGTGTTCTGTGCGTTTTCAGCTTTCTCTCGACCTGCAAACGCCTTAATAGTCAAGAATGCACCAAAACTTAGTTTGAACAAAAAAGGTTGGAAAACTATTCACAAACCATGATACCATCATGAAAAGGATAAATGTACTTTCCTGAGGTGCTAGTTTTAGGAAAACACTGTTAACCAATGCATTCTTGTGTTCTGTGCGTTTTCAGCTTTCTCTCGGCCTGAAAACGCCTTACTAGTCATGTAAGCACCAAAACTTAGTTTGAACAAAAAAGGTTGGAAAACTATTCACAAACCATGATACCATCATAAAACAGATAAATGTACTTTCCTGAGGTGCTAGTTTTAGGAAAACACTGTTAACCAATGCATTCTTGTGTTCTGTGCGTTTTCAGCTTTCTCTCGGCCTGAAAACGCCTTACTAGTCATGTAAGCACCAAAACTTAGTTTGAACAAAAAAGGTTGGAAAACTATTCACAAACCATGATACCATCATGAAAAGGATAAATGTACTTTCCTGAGGTGCTAGTTTCAGGAAAACACTGTTAACCAATGCATTCTTGTGTTCTGTGCGTTTTCAGCTTTCTCTCGGCTTGAAAACGCCTTACTAGTCATGTAAGCACCAAAACTTAGTTTGAACAAAAAAGGTTGGAAAACTATTCACAAACCATGATACCATCATGAAAAGGATAAATGTACTTTCCTGAGGTGCTAGTTTTAGGAAAACACTGTCAACCAATGCATTCTTGTGTTCTGTGCGTTTTCAGCTTTCTCTCGGCCTGAAAACGCCTTACTAGTCATGTAAGCACCAAAACTTAGTTTGAACAAAAAAGGTTGGAAAACTATTCACAAACCATGATACCATCATAAAACAGATAAATGTACTTTCCTGAGGTGCTAGTTTTATGAAAACACTGTTAACCAATGCATTCTTGTGTTCTGTGCGTTTTCAGCTTTCTCTCGGCCTGAAAACGCCTTAATAGTCAAGAATGCACCAAAACTTAGTTTGAACAAAAAAGGTTGGAAAACTATTCACAAACCATGATACCATCATGAAAAGGATAAATGTACTTTCCTGAGGTGCTAGTTTTAGGAAAACACTGTCAACCAATGCATTCTTGTGTTCTGTGCGTTTTCAGCTTTCTCTCGGCCTGAAAACGCCTTACTAGTCATGTAAGCACCAAAACTTAGTTTGAACAAAAAAGGTTGGAAAACTATTCACAAACCATGATACCATCATGAAAAGGATAAATGTACTTTCCTGAGGTGCTAGTTTCAGGAAAACACTGTTAACCAATGCATTCTTGTGTTCTGTGCGTTTTCAGCTTTCTCTCGGCTTGAAAACGCCTTACTAGTCATGTAAGCACCAAAACTTAGTTTGAACAAAAAAGGTTGGAAAACTATTCACAAACCATGATACCATCATGAAAAGGATAAATGTACTTTCCTGAGGTGCTAGTTTTAGGAAAACACTGTCAACCAATGCATTCTTGTGTTCTGTGCGTTTTCAGCTTTCTCTCGGCCTGAAAACGCCTTACTAGTCATGTAAGCACCAAAACTTAGTTTGAACAAAAAAGGTTGGAAAACTATTCACAAACCATGATACCATCATAAAACAGATAAATGTACTTTCCTGAGGTGCTAGTTTTATGAAAACACTGTTAACCAATGCATTCTTGTGTTCTGTGCGTTTTCAGCTTTCTCTCGGCCTGAAAACGCCTTAATAGTCAAGAATGCACCAAAACTTAGTTTGAACAAAAAAGGTTGGAAAACTATTCACAAACCATGATACCATCATGAAAAGGATAAATGTACTTTCCTGAGGTGCTAGTTTTAGGAAAACACTGTCAACCAATGCATTCTTGTGTTCTGTGCGTTTTCAGCTTTCTCTCGGCCTGAAAACGCCTTACTAGTCATGTAAGCACCAAAACTTAGTTTGAACAAAAAAGGTTGGAAAACTATTCACAAACCATGATACCATCATGAAAAGGATAAATGTACTTTCCTGAGGTGCTAGTTTCAGGAAAACACTGTTAACCAATGCATTCTTGTGTTCTGTGCGTTTTCAGCTTTCTCTCGGCTTGAAAACGCCTTACTAGTCATGTAAGCACCAAAACTTAGTTTGAACAAAAAAGGTTGGAAAACTATTCACAAACCATGATACCATCATAAAACAGATAAATGTACTTTCCTGAGGTGCTAGTTTTAGGAAAACACTGTTAACCAATGCATTCTTGTGTTCTGTGCGTTTTCAGCTTTCTCTCGGCCTGAAAACGCCTTACTAGTCATGTAAGCACCAAAACTTAGTTTGAACAAAAAAGGTTGGAAAACTATTCACAAACCATGATACCATCATAAAACAGATAAATGTACTTTCCTGAGGTGCTAGTTTTAGGAAAACACTGTTAACCAATGCATTCTTGTGTTCTGTGCGTTTTCAGCTTTCTCTCGGCCTGAAAACGCCTTACTAGTCATGTAAGCACCAAAACTTAGTTTGAACAAAAAAGGTTGGAAAACTATTCACAAACCATGATACCATCATGAAAAGGATAAATGTACTTTCCTGAGGTGCTAGTTTCAGGAAAACACTGTTAACCAATGCATTCTTGTGTTCTGTGCGTTTTCAGCTTTCTCTCGGCTTGAAAACGCCTTACTAGTCATGTAAGCACCAAAACTTAGTTTGAACAAAAAAGGTTGGAAAACTATTCACAAACCATGATACCATCATAAAACAGATAAATGTACTTTCCTGAGGTGCTAGTTTTAGGAAAACACTGTTAACCAATGCATTCTTGTGTTCTGTGCGTTTTCAGCTTTCTCTCGACCTGCAAACGCCTTAATAGTCAAGAATGCACCAAAACTTAGTTTGAACAAAAAAGGTTGGAAAACTATTCACAAACCATGATACCATCATGAAAAGGATAAATGTACTTTCCTGAGGTGCTAGTTTTAGGAAAACACTGTTAACCAATGCATTCTTGTGTTCTGTGCGTTTTCAGCTTTCTCTCGGCCTGAAAACGCCTTACTAGTCATGTAAGCACCAAAACTTAGTTTGAACAAAAAAGGTTGGAAAACTATTCACAAACCATGATACCATCATAAAACAGATAAATGTACTTTCCTGAGGTGCTAGTTTTAGGAAAACACTGTTAACCAATGCATTCTTGTGTTCTGTGCGTTTTCAGCTTTCTCTCGGCTTGAAAACGCCTTACTAGTCATGTAAGCACCAAAACTTAGTTTGAACAAAAAAGGTTGGAAAACTATTCACAAACCATGATACCATCATGAAAAGGATAAATGTACTTTCCTGAGGTGCTAGTTTTAGGAAAACACTGTCAACCAATGCATTCTTGTGTTCTGTGCGTTTTCAGCTTTCTCTCGGCCTGAAAACGCCTTACTAGTCATGTAAGCACCAAAACTTAGTTTGAACAAAAAAGGTTGGAAAACTATTCACAAACCATGATACCATCATTAAACAGATAAATGTACTTTCCTGAGGTGCTAGTTTTAGGAAAACACTGTTAACCAATGCATTCTTGTGTTCTGTGCGTTTTCAGCTTTCTCTCGGCCGGAAAACGCCTTAATAGTCAAGAATGCACCAAAACTTAGTTTGAACAAAAAAGGTTGGAAAACTATTCACAAACCATGATACCATCATGAAAAGGATAAATGTACTTTCCTGAGGTGCTAGTTTTAGGAAAACACTGTCAACCAATGCATTCTTGTGTTCTGTGCGTTTTCAGCTTTCTCTCGGCCTGAAAACGCCTTACTAGTCATGTAAGCACCAAAACTTAGTTTGAACAAAAAAGGTTGGAAAACTATTCACAAACCATGATACCATCATGCAAAGGATAAATGTACTTTCCTGAGGTGCTAGTTTTAGGAAAACACTGTTAACCAATGCATTCTTGTGTTCTGTGCGTTTTCAGCTTTCTCTCGGCCTGCAAACGCCTTAATAGTCAAGAATGCACCAAAACTTAGTTTGAACAAAAAAGGTTGGAAAACTATTAACAAACCATGATACCATCATGAAAAGGATAAATGTACTTTCCTGAGGTGCTAGTTTTAGGAAAACACTGTTAACCAATGCATTCTTGTGTTCTGTGCGTTTTCAGCTTTCTCTCGGCCTGCAAACGCCTTAATAGTCAAGAATGCACCAAAACTTAGTTTGAACAAAAAAGGTTGGAAAACTATTCACAAACCATGATACCATCATAAAACTGATAAATGTACTTTCCTGAGGTGCTAGTTTTAGGAAAACACTGTTAACCAATGCATTCTTGTGTTCTGTGCGTTTTCAGCTTTCTCTCGGCCTGAAAACGCCTTACTAGTCATGTAAGCACCAAAACTTAGTTTGAACAAAAAAGGTTGGAAAACTATTCACAAACCATGATACCATCATAAAACAGATAAATGTACTTTCCTGAGGTGCTAGTTTTAGGAAAACACTGTTAACCAATGCATTCTTGTGTTCTGTGCGTTTTCAGCTTTCTCTCGGCCTGAAAACGCCTTACTAGTCATGTAAGCACCAAAACTTAGTTTGAACAAAAAAGGTTGGAAAACTATTCACAAACCATGATACCATCATAAAACAGATAAATGTACTTTCCTGAGGTGCTAGTTTTAGGAAAACACTGTTAACCAATGCATTCTTGTGTTCTGTGCGTTTTCAGCTTTCTCTCGGCCTGCAAACGCCTTAATAGTCAAGAATGCACCAAAACTTAGTTTGAACAAAAAAGGTTGGAAAACTATTCACAAACCATGATACCATCATGAAAAGGATAAATGTACTTTCCTGAGGTGCTAGTTTCAGGAAAACACTGTTAACCAATGCATTCTTGTGTTCTGTGCGTTTTCAGCTTTCTCTCGGCTTGAAAACGCCTTACTAGTCATGTAAGCACCAAAACTTAGTTTGAACAAAAAAGGTTGGAAAACTATTCACAAACCATGATACCATCATAAAACAGATAAATGTACTTTCCTGAGGTGCTAGTTTTAGGAAAACACTGTTAACCAATGCATTCTTGTGTTCTGTGCGTTTTCAGCTTTCTCTCGACCTGCAAACGCCTTAATAGTCAAGAATGCACCAAAACTTAGTTTGAACAAAAAAGGTTGGAAAACTATTCACAAACCATGATACCATCATGAAAAGGATAAATGTACTTTCCTGAGGTGCTAGTTTTAGGAAAACACTGTTAACCAATGCATTCTTGTGTTCTGTGCGTTTTCAGCTTTCTCTCGGCCTGAAAACGCCTTACTAGTCATGTAAGCACCAAAACTTAGTTTGAACAAAAAAGGTTGGAAAACTATTCACAAACCATGATACCATCATAAAACAGATAAATGTACTTTCCTGAGGTGCTAGTTTTAGGAAAACACTGTTAACCAATGCATTCTTGTGTTCTGTGCGTTTTCAGCTTTCTCTCGGCCTGAAAACGCCTTACTAGTCATGTAAGCACCAAAACTTAGTTTGAACAAAAAAGGTTGGAAAACTATTCACAAACCATGATACCATCATGAAAAGGATAAATGTACTTTCCTGAGGTGCTAGTTTCAGGAAAACACTGTTAACCAATGCATTCTTGTGTTCTGTGCGTTTTCAGCTTTCTCTCGGCTTGAAAACGCCTTACTAGTCATGTAAGCACCAAAACTTAGTTTGAACAAAAAAGGTTGGAAAACTATTCACAAACCATGATACCATCATAAAACAGATAAATGTACTTTCCTGAGGTGCTAGTTTTAGGAAAACACTGTTAACCAATGCATTCTTGTGTTCTGTGCGTTTTCAGCTTTCTCTCGACCTGCAAACGCCTTAATAGTCAAGAATGCACCAAAACTTAGTTTGAACAAAAAAGGTTGGAAAACTATTCACAAACCATGATACCATCATGAAAAGGATAAATGTACTTTCCTGAGGTGCTAGTTTTAGGAAAACACTGTTAACCAATGCATTCTTGTGTTCTGTGCGTTTTCAGCTTTCTCTCGGCCTGAAAACGCCTTACTAGTCATGTAAGCACCAAAACTTAGTTTGAACAAAAAAGGTTGGAAAACTATTCACAAACCATGATACCATCATGAAACAGATAAATGTACTTTCCTGAGGTGCTAGTTTTAGGAAAACACTGTTAACCAATGCATTCTTGTGTTCTGTGCGTTTTCAGCTTTCTCTCGGCTTGAAAACGCCTTACTAGTCATGTAAGCACCAAAACTTAGTTTGAACAAAAAAGGTTGGAAAACTATTCACAAACCATGATACCATCATGAAAAGGATAAATGTACTTTCCTGAGGTGCTAGTTTTAGGAAAACACTGTCAACCAATGCATTCTTGTGTTCTGTGCGTTTTCAGCTTTCTCTCGGCCTGAAAACGCCTTACTAGTCATGTAAGCACCAAAACTTAGTTTGAACAAAAAAGGTTGGAAAACTATTCACAAACCATGATACCATCATTAAACAGATAAATGTACTTTCCTGAGGTGCTAGTTTTAGGAAAACACTGTTAACCAATGCATTCTTGTGTTCTGTGCGTTTTCAGCTTTCTCTCGGCCGGAAAACGCCTTAATAGTCAAGAATGCACCAAAACTTAGTTTGAACAAAAAAGGTTGGAAAACTATTCACAAACCATGATACCATCATGAAAAGGATAAATGTACTTTCCTGAGGTGCTAGTTTTAGGAAAACACTGTCAACCAATGCATTCTTGTGTTCTGTGCGTTTTCAGCTTTCTCTCGGCCTGAAAACGCCTTACTAGTCATGTAAGCACCAAAACTTAGTTTGAACAAAAAAGGTTGGAAAACTATTCACAAACCATGATACCATCATGCAAAGGATAAATGTACTTTCCTGAGGTGCTAGTTTTAGGAAAACACTGTTAACCAATGCATTCTTGTGTTCTGTGCGTTTTCAGCTTTCTCTCGGCCTGCAAACGCCTTAATAGTCAAGAATGCACCAAAACTTAGTTTGAACAAAAAAGGTTGGAAAACTATTCACAAACCATGATACCATCATAAAACTGATAAATGTACTTTCCTGAGGTGCTAGTTTTAGGAAAACACTGTTAACCAATGCATTCTTGTGTTCTGTGCGTTTTCAGCTTTCTCTCGGCCTGAAAACGCCTTACTAGTCATGTAAGCACCAAAACTTAGTTTGAACAAAAAAGGTTGGAAAACTATTCACAAACCATGATACCATCATAAAACAGATAAATGTACTTTCCTGAGGTGCTAGTTTTAGGAAAACACTGTTAACCAATGCATTCTTGTGTTCTGTGCGTTTTCAGCTTTCTCTCGGCCTGAAAACGCCTTACTAGTCATGTAAGCACCAAAACTTAGTTTGAACAAAAAAGGTTGGAAAACTATTCACAAACCATGATACCATCATAAAACAGATAAATGTACTTTCCTGAGGTGCTAGTTTTAGGAAAACACTGTTAACCAATGCATTCTTGTGTTCTGTGCGTTTTCAGCTTTCTCTCGGCCTGCAAACGCCTTAATAGTCAAGAATGCACCAAAACTTAGTTTGAACAAAAAAGGTTGGAAAACTATTCACAAACCATGATACCATCATGAAAAGGATAAATGTACTTTCCTGAGGTGCTAGTTTCAGGAAAACACTGTTAACCAATGCATTCTTGTGTTCTGTGCGTTTTCAGCTTTCTCTCGGCTTGAAAACGCCTTACTAGTCATGTAAGCACCAAAACTTAGTTTGAACAAAAAAGGTTGGAAAACTATTCACAAACCATGATACCATCATAAAACAGATAAATGTACTTTCCTGAGGTGCTAGTTTTAGGAAAACACTGTTAACCAATGCATTCTTGTGTTCTGTGCGTTTTCAGCTTTCTCTCGACCTGCAAACGCCTTAATAGTCAAGAATGCACCAAAACTTAGTTTGAACAAAAAAGGTTGGAAAACTATTCACAAACCATGATACCATCATGAAAAGGATAAATGTACTTTCCTGAGGTGCTAGTTTTAGGAAAACACTGTTAACCAATGCATTCTTGTGTTCTGTGCGTTTTCAGCTTTCTCTCGGCCTGAAAACGCCTTACTAGTCATGTAAGCACCAAAACTTAGTTTGAACAAAAAAGGTTGGAAAACTATTCACAAACCATGATACCATCATAAAACAGATAAATGTACTTTCCTGAGGTGCTAGTTTTAGGAAAACACTGTTAACCAATGCATTCTTGTGTTCTGTGCGTTTTCAGCTTTCTCTCGGCCTGAAAACGCCTTACTAGTCATGTAAGCACCAAAACTTAGTTTGAACAAAAAAGGTTGGAAAACTATTCACAAACCATGATACCATCATGAAAAGGATAAATGTACTTTCCTGAGGTGCTAGTTTCAGGAAAACACTGTTAACCAATGCATTCTTGTGTTCTGTGCGTTTTCAGCTTTCTCTCGGCTTGAAAACGCCTTACTAGTCATGTAAGCACCAAAACTTAGTTTGAACAAAAAAGGTTGGAAAACTATTCACAAACCATGATACCATCATAAAACAGATAAATGTACTTTCCTGAGGTGCTAGTTTTAGGAAAACACTGTTAACCAATGCATTCTTGTGTTCTGTGCGTTTTCAGCTTTCTCTCGACCTGCAAACGCCTTAATAGTCAAGAATGCACCAAAACTTAGTTTGAACAAAAAAGGTTGGAAAACTATTCACAAACCATGATACCATCATGAAAAGGATAAATGTACTTTCCTGAGGTGCTAGTTTTAGGAAAACACTGTTAACCAATGCATTCTTGTGTTCTGTGCGTTTTCAGCTTTCTCTCGGCCTGAAAACGCCTTACTAGTCATGTAAGCACCAAAACTTAGTTTGAACAAAAAAGGTTGGAAAACTATTCACAAACCATGATACCATCATGAAACAGATAAATGTACTTTCCTGAGGTGCTAGTTTTAGGAAAACACTGTTAACCAATGCATTCTTGTGTTCTGTGCGTTTTCAGCTTTCTCTCGGCTTGAAAACGCCTTACTAGTCATGTAAGCACCAAAACTTAGTTTGAACAAAAAAGGTTGGAAAACTATTCACAAACCATGATACCATCATGAAAAGGATAAATGTACTTTCCTGAGGTGCTAGTTTTAGGAAAACACTGTCAACCAATGCATTCTTGTGTTCTGTGCGTTTTCAGCTTTCTCTCGGCCTGAAAACGCCTTACTAGTCATGTAAGCACCAAAACTTAGTTTGAACAAAAAAGGTTGGAAAACTATTCACAAACCATGATACCATCATTAAACAGATAAATGTACTTTCCTGAGGTGCTAGTTTTAGGAAAACACTGTTAACCAATGCATTCTTGTGTTCTGTGCGTTTTCAGCTTTCTCTCGGCCGGAAAACGCCTTAATAGTCAAGAATGCACCAAAACTTAGTTTGAACAAAAAAGGTTGGAAAACTATTCACAAACCATGATACCATCATGAAAAGGATAAATGTACTTTCCTGAGGTGCTAGTTTTAGGAAAACACTGTCAACCAATGCATTCTTGTGTTCTGTGCGTTTTCAGCTTTCTCTCGGCCTGAAAACGCCTTACTAGTCATGTAAGCACCAAAACTTAGTTTGAACAAAAAAGGTTGGAAAACTATTCACAAACCATGATACCATCATGCAAAGGATAAATGTACTTTCCTGAGGTGCTAGTTTTAGGAAAACACTGTTAACCAATGCATTCTTGTGTTCTGTGCGTTTTCAGCTTTCTCTCGGCCTGCAAACGCCTTAATAGTCAAGAATGCACCAAAACTTAGTTTGAACAAAAAAGGTTGGAAAACTATTAACAAACCATGATACCATCATGAAAAGGATAAATGTACTTTCCTGAGGTGCTAGTTTTAGGAAAACACTGTTAACCAATGCATTCTTGTGTTCTGTGCGTTTTCAGCTTTCTCTCGGCCTGCAAACGCCTTACTAGTCATGTAAGCACCAAAACTTAGTTTGAACAAAAAAGGTTGGAAAACTATTCACAAACCATGATACCATCATAAAACAGATAAATGTACTTTCCTGAGGTGCTAGTTTTAGGAAAACACTGTTAACCAATGCATTCTTGTGTTCTGTGCGTTTTCAGCTTTCTCTCGGCCTGAAAACGCCTTACTAGTCATGTAAGCACCAAAACTTAGTTTGAACAAAAAAGGTTTGAAAACTATTCACAAACCATGATACCATCATAAAACAGATAAATGTACTTTCCTGAGGTGCTAGTTTTAGGAAAACACTGTTAACCAATGCATTCTTGTGTTCTGTGCGTTTTCAGCTTTCTCTCGGCCTGCAAACGCCTTAATAGTCAAGAATGCACCAAAACTTAGTTTGAACAAAAAAGGTTGGAAAACTATTCACAAACCATGATACCATCATGAAAAGGATAAATGTACTTTCCTGAGGTGCTAGTTTCAGGAAAACACTGTTAACCAATGCATTCTTGTGTTCTGTGCGTTTTCAGCTTTCTCTCGGCTTGAAAACGCCTTACTAGTCATGTAAGCACCAAAACTTAGTTTGAACAAAAAAGGTTGGAAAACTATTCACAAACCATGATACCATCATAAAACAGATAAATGTACTTTCCTGAGGTGCTAGTTTTAGGAAAACACTGTTAACCAATGCATTCTTGTGTTCTGTGCGTTTTCAGCTTTCTCTCGGCCTAAAAACGCCTTAATAGTCAAGAATGCACCAAAACTTAGTTTGAACAAAAAAGGTTGGAAAACTATTCACAAACCATGATACCATCATGAAAAGGATAAATGTACTTTCCTGAGGTGCTAGTTTTAGGAAAACACTGTTAACCAATGCATTCTTGTGTTCTGTGCGTTTTCAGCTTTCTCTCGGCCTGAAAACGCCTTACTAGTCATGTAAGCACCAAAACTTAGTTTGAACAAAAAAGGTTGGAAAACTATTCACAAACCATGATACCATCATGAAACAGATAAATGTACTTTCCTGAGGTGCTAGTTTTAGGAAAACACTGTTAACCAATGCATTCTTGTGTTCTGTGCGTTTTCAGCTTTCTCTCGGCCTGCAAACGCCTTACTAGTCATGTAAGCACCAAAACTTAGTTTGAACAAAAAAGGTTGGAAAACTATTCACAAACCATGATACCATCATAAAACTGATAAATGTACTTTCCTGAGGTGCTAGTTTTAGGAAAACACTGTTAACCAATGCATTCTTGTGTTCTGTGCGTTTTCAGCTTTCTCTCGGCCTGAAAACGCCTTACTAGTCATGTAAGCACCAAAACTTAGTTTGAACAAAAAAGGTTGGAAAACTATTCACAAACCATGATACCATCATAAAACAGATAAATGTACTTTCCTGAGGTGCTAGTTTTAGGAAAACACTGTTAACCAATGCATTCTTGTGTTCTGTGCGTTTTCAGCTTTCTCTCGGCCTGAAAACGCCTTACTAGTCATGTAAGCACCAAAACTTAGTTTGAACAAAAAAGGTTGGAAAACTATTCACAAACCATGATACCATCATAAAACAGATAAATGTACTTTCCTGAGGTGCTAGTTTTAGGAAAACACTGTTAACCAATGCATTCTTGTGTTCTGTGCGTTTTCAGCTTTCTCTCGGCCTGCAAACGCCTTAATAGTCAAGAATGCACCAAAACTTAGTTTGAACAAAAAAGGTTGGAAAACTATTCACAAACCATGATACCATCATGAAAAGGATAAATGTACTTTCCTGAGGTGCTAGTTTCAGGAAAACACTGTTAACCAATGCATTCTTGTGTTCTGTGCGTTTTCAGCTTTCTCTCGGCTTGAAAACGCCTTACTAGTCATGTAAGCACCAAAACTTAGTTTGAACAAAAAAGGTTGGAAAACTATTCACAAACCATGATACCATCATAAAACAGATAAATGTACTTTCCTGAGGTGCTAGTTTTAGGAAAACACTGTTAACCAATGCATTCTTGTGTTCTGTGCGTTTTCAGCTTTCTCTCGACCTGCAAACGCCTTAATAGTCAAGAATGCACCAAAACTTAGTTTGAACAAAAAAGGTTGGAAAACTATTCACAAACCATGATACCATCATGAAAAGGATAAATGTACTTTCCTGAGGTGCTAGTTTTAGGAAAACACTGTTAACCAATGCATTCTTGTGTTCTGTGCGTTTTCAGCTTTCTCTCGGCCTGAAAACGCCTTACTAGTCATGTAAGCACCAAAACTTAGTTTGAACAAAAAAGGTTGGAAAACTATTCACAAACCATGATACCATCATAAAACAGATAAATGTACTTTCCTGAGGTGCTAGTTTTAGGAAAACACTGTTAACCAATGCATTCTTGTGTTCTGTGCGTTTTCAGCTTTCTCTCGGCCTGAAAACGCCTTACTAGTCATGTAAGCACCAAAACTTAGTTTGAACAAAAAAGGTTGGAAAACTATTCACAAACCATGATACCATCATGAAAAGGATAAATGTACTTTCCTGAGGTGCTAGTTTCAGGAAAACACTGTTAACCAATGCATTCTTGTGTTCTGTGCGTTTTCAGCTTTCTCTCGGCTTGAAAACGCCTTACTAGTCATGTAAGCACCAAAACTTAGTTTGAACAAAAAAGGTTGGAAAACTATTCACAAACCATGATACCATCATAAAACAGATAAATGTACTTTCCTGAGGTGCTAGTTTTAGGAAAACACTGTTAACCAATGCATTCTTGTGTTCTGTGCGTTTTCAGCTTTCTCTCGACCTGCAAACGCCTTAATAGTCAAGAATGCACCAAAACTTAGTTTGAACAAAAAAGGTTGGAAAACTATTCACAAACCATGATACCATCATGAAAAGGATAAATGTACTTTCCTGAGGTGCTAGTTTTAGGAAAACACTGTTAACCAATGCATTCTTGTGTTCTGTGCGTTTTCAGCTTTCTCTCGGCCTGAAAACGCCTTACTAGTCATGTAAGCACCAAAACTTAGTTTGAACAAAAAAGGTTGGAAAACTATTCACAAACCATGATACCATCATGAAACAGATAAATGTACTTTCCTGAGGTGCTAGTTTTAGGAAAACACTGTTAACCAATGCATTCTTGTGTTCTGTGCGTTTTCAGCTTTCTCTCGGCTTGAAAACGCCTTACTAGTCATGTAAGCACCAAAACTTAGTTTGAACAAAAAAGGTTGGAAAACTATTCACAAACCATGATACCATCATGAAAAGGATAAATGTACTTTCCTGAGGTGCTAGTTTTAGGAAAACACTGTCAACCAATGCATTCTTGTGTTCTGTGCGTTTTCAGCTTTCTCTCGGCCTGAAAACGCCTTACTAGTCATGTAAGCACCAAAACTTAGTTTGAACAAAAAAGGTTGGAAAACTATTCACAAACCATGATACCATCATTAAACAGATAAATGTACTTTCCTGAGGTGCTAGTTTTAGGAAAACACTGTTAACCAATGCATTCTTGTGTTCTGTGCGTTTTCAGCTTTCTCTCGGCCGGAAAACGCCTTAATAGTCAAGAATGCACCAAAACTTAGTTTGAACAAAAAAGGTTGGAAAACTATTCACAAACCATGATACCATCATGAAAAGGATAAATGTACTTTCCTGAGGTGCTAGTTTTAGGAAAACACTGTCAACCAATGCATTCTTGTGTTCTGTGCGTTTTCAGCTTTCTCTCGGCCTGAAAACGCCTTACTAGTCATGTAAGCACCAAAACTTAGTTTGAACAAAAAAGGTTGGAAAACTATTCACAAACCATGATACCATCATGCAAAGGATAAATGTACTTTCCTGAGGTGCTAGTTTTAGGAAAACACTGTTAACCAATGCATTCTTGTGTTCTGTGCGTTTTCAGCTTTCTCTCGGCCTGCAAACGCCTTAATAGTCAAGAATGCACCAAAACTTAGTTTGAACAAAAAAGGTTGGAAAACTATTAACAAACCATGATACCATCATGAAAAGGATAAATGTACTTTCCTGAGGTGCTAGTTTTAGGAAAACACTGTTAACCAATGCATTCTTGTGTTCTGTGCGTTTTCAGCTTTCTCTCGGCCTGCAAACGCCTTACTAGTCATGTAAGCACCAAAACTTAGTTTGAACAAAAAAGGTTGGAAAACTATTCACAAACCATGATACCATCATAAAACAGATAAATGTACTTTCCTGAGGTGCTAGTTTTAGGAAAACACTGTTAACCAATGCATTCTTGTGTTCTGTGCGTTTTCAGCTTTCTCTCGGCCTGAAAACGCCTTACTAGTCATGTAAGCACCAAAACTTAGTTTGAACAAAAAAGGTTTGAAAACTATTCACAAACCATGATACCATCATAAAACAGATAAATGTACTTTCCTGAGGTGCTAGTTTTAGGAAAACACTGTTAACCAATGCATTCTTGTGTTCTGTGCGTTTTCAGCTTTCTCTCGGCCTGCAAACGCCTTAATAGTCAAGAATGCACCAAAACTTAGTTTGAACAAAAAAGGTTGGAAAACTATTCACAAACCATGATACCATCATGAAAAGGATAAATGTACTTTCCTGAGGTGCTAGTTTCAGGAAAACACTGTTAACCAATGCATTCTTGTGTTCTGTGCGTTTTCAGCTTTCTCTCGGCTTGAAAACGCCTTACTAGTCATGTAAGCACCAAAACTTAGTTTAAACAAAAAAGGTTGGAAAACTATTCACAAACCATGATACCATCATAAAACAGATAAATGTACTTTCCTGAGGTGCTAGTTTTAGGAAAACACTGTTAACCAATGCATTCTTGTGTTCTGTGCGTTTTCAGCTTTCTCTCGGCCTAAAAACGCCTTAATAGTCAAGAATGCACCAAAACTTAGTTTGAACAAAAAAGGTTGGAAAACTATTCACAAACCATGATACCATCATGAAAAGGATAAATGTACTTTCCTGAGGTGCTAGTTTTAGGAAAACACTGTTAACCAATGCATTCTTGTGTTCTGTGCGTTTTCAGCTTTCTCTCGGCCTGAAAACGCCTTACTAGTCATGTAAGCACCAAAACTTAGTTTGAACAAAAAAGGTTGGAAAACTATTCACAAACCATGATACCATCATAAAACAGATAAATGTACTTTCCTGAGGTGCTAGTTTTAGGAAAACACTGTTAACCAATGCATTCTTGTGTTCTGTGCGTTTTCAGCTTTCTCTCGGCCTGCAAACGCCTTAATAGTCAAGAATGCACCAAAACTTAGTTTGAACAAAAAAGGTTGGAAAACTATTAACAAACCATGATACCATCATGAAAAGGATAAATGTACTTTCCTGAGGTGCTAGTTTTAGGAAAACACTGTTAACCAATGCATTCTTGTGTTCTGTGCGTTTTCAGCTTTCTCTCGGCCTGCAAACGCCTTACTAGTCATGTAAGCACCAAAACTTAGTTTGAACAAAAAAGGTTGGAAAACTATTCACAAACCATGATACCATCATAAAACTGATAAATGTACTTTCCTGAGGTGCTAGTTTTAGGAAAACACTGTTAACCAATGCATTCTTGTGTTCTGTGCGTTTTCAGCTTTCTCTCGACCTGCAAACGCCTTAATAGTCAAGAATGCACCAAAACTTAGTTTGAACAAAAAAGGTTGGAAAACTATTCACAAACCATGATACCATCATGAAAAGGATAAATGTACTTTCCTGAGGTGCTAGTTTTAGGAAAACACTGTTAACCAATGCATTCTTGTGTTCTGTGCGTTTTCAGCTTTCTCTCGGCCTGAAAACGCCTTACTAGTCATGTAAGCACCAAAACTTAGTTTGAACAAAAAAGGTTGGAAAACTATTCACAAACCATGATACCATCATAAAACAGATAAATGTACTTTCCTGAGGTGCTAGTTTTAGGAAAACACTGTTAACCAATGCATTCTTGTGTTCTGTGCGTTTTCAGCTTTCTCTCGGCTTGAAAACGCCTTACTAGTCATGTAAGCACCAAAACTTAGTTTGAACAAAAAAGGTTGGAAAACTATTCACA
This sequence comes from Gasterosteus aculeatus, assembly GCF_964276395.1. Classification (NCBI taxonomy): domain Eukaryota; kingdom Metazoa; phylum Chordata; class Actinopteri; order Perciformes; family Gasterosteidae; genus Gasterosteus; species Gasterosteus aculeatus. The sequence goes on along the minus strand of NC_135707.1, from coordinate 19,474,286 downwards.
AACCATGATACCATCATGAAAAGGATAAATGTACTTTCCTGAGGTGCTAGTTTTAGGAAAACACTGTCAACCAATGCATTCTTGTGTTCTGTGCGTTTTCAGCTTTCTCTCGGCCTGAAAACGCCTTACTAGTCATGTAAGCACCAAAACTTAGTTTGAACAAAAAAGGTTGGAAAACTATTCACAAACCATGATACCATCATTAAACAGATAAATGTACTTTCCTGAGGTGCTAGTTTTAGGAAAACACTGTTAACCAATGCATTCTTGTGTTCTGTGCGTTTTCAGCTTTCTCTCGGCCGGAAAACGCCTTAATAGTCAAGAATGCACCAAAACTTAGTTTGAACAAAAAAGGTTGGAAAACTATTCACAAACCATGATACCATCATGAAAAGGATAAATGTACTTTCCTGAGGTGCTAGTTTTAGGAAAACACTGTTAACCAATGCATTCTTGTGTTCTGTGCGTTTTCAGCTTTCTCTCGGCCTGCAAACGCCTTAATAGTCAAGAATGCACCAAAACTTAGTTTCAACAAAAAAGGTTGGAAAACTATTAACAAACCATGATACCATCATGAAAAGGATAAATGTACTTTCCTGAGGTGCTAGTTTTAGGAAAACACTGTTAACCAATGCATTCTTGTGTTCTGTGCGTTTTCAGCTTTCTCTCGGCCTGCAAACGCCTTACTAGTCATGTAAGCACCAAAACTTAGTTTGAACAAAAAAGGTTGGAAAACTATTCACAAACCATGATACCATCATGAAAAGGATAAATGTACTTTCCCGAGGTGCTAGTTTTAGGAAAACACTGTTAACCAATGCATTCTTGTGTTCTGTGCGTTTTCAGCTTTCTCTCGGCCTGAAAACGCCTTAATAGTCAAGAATGCACCAAAACTTAGTTTGAACAAAAAAGGTTGGAAAACTATTCACAAACCATGATACCATCATAAAAAGGATAAATGTACTTTCCTGAGGTGCTAGTTTCAGGAAAACACTGTTAACCAATGCATTCTTGTGTTCTGTGCGTTTTCAGCTTTCTCTCGGCTTGAAAACGCCTTACTAGTCATGTAAGCACCAAAACTTAGTTTGAACAAAAAAGGTTGGAAAACTATTCACAAACCATGATACCATCATGAAAAGGAAAAATGTACTTTCCTGAGGTGCTAGTTTTAGGAAAACACTGTCAACCAATGCATTCTTGTGTTCTGTGCGTTTTCAGCTTTCTCTCGGCCTGAAAACGCCTTACTAGTCATGTAAGCACCAAAACTTAGTTTGAACAAAAAAGGTTGGAAAACTATTCACAAACCATGATACCATCATAAAACAGATAAATGTACTTTCCTGAGGTGCTAGTTTTAGGAAAACACTGTTAACCAATGCATTCTTGTGTTCTGTGCGTTTTCAGCTTTCTCTCGGCCTGCAAACGCCTTAATAGTCATGTAAGTACCAAAACTTAGTTTGAACAAAAAAGGTTGGAAAACTATTCACAAACCATGATACCATCATGAAAAGGATAAATGTACTTTCCTGAGGTGCTAGTTTTAGGAAAACACTGTTAACCAATGCATTCTTGTGTTCTGTGCGTTTTCAGCTTTCTCTCGGCCTGAAAACGCCTTACTAGTCATGTAAGCACCAAAACTTAGTTTGAACAAAAAAGGTTGGAAAACTATTCACAAACCATGATACCATCATAAAACAGATAAATGTACTTTCCTGAGGTGCTAGTTTTATGAAAACACTGTTAACCAATGCATTCTTGTGTTCTGTGCGTTTTCAGCTTTCTCTCGGCCTGAAAACGCCTTAATAGTCAAGAATGCACCAAAACTTAGTTTGAACAAAAAAGGTTGGAAAACTATTCACAAACCATGATACCATCATGAAAAGGATAAATGTACTTTCCTGAGGTGCTAGTTTTAGGAAAACACTGTCAACCAATGCATTCTTGTGTTCTGTGCGTTTTCAGCTTTCTCTCGGCCTGAAAACGCCTTACTAGTCATGTAAGCACCAAAACTTAGTTTGAACAAAAAAGGTTGGAAAACTATTCACAAACCATGATACCATCATGAAAAGGATAAATGTACTTTCCTGAGGTGCTAGTTTCAGGAAAACACTGTTAACCAATGCATTCTTGTGTTCTGTGCGTTTTCAGCTTTCTCTCGGCTTGAAAACGCCTTACTAGTCATGTAAGCACCAAAACTTAGTTTGAACAAAAAAGGTTGGAAAACTATTCACAAACCATGATACCATCATAAAACAGATAAATGTACTTTCCTGAGGTGCTAGTTTTAGGAAAACACTGTTAACCAATGCATTCTTGTGTTCTGTGCGTTTTCAGCTTTCTCTCGGCCTGAAAACGCCTTACTAGTCATGTAAGCACCAAAACTTAGTTTGAACAAAAAAGGTTGGAAAACTATTCACAAACCATGATACCATCATAAAACAGATAAATGTACTTTCCTGAGGTGCTAGTTTTAGGAAAACACTGTTAACCAATGCATTCTTGTGTTCTGTGCGTTTTCAGCTTTCTCTCGGCCTGAAAACGCCTTACTAGTCATGTAAGCACCAAAACTTAGTTTGAACAAAAAAGGTTGGAAAACTATTCACAAACCATGATACCATCATGAAAAGGATAAATGTACTTTCCTGAGGTGCTAGTTTCAGGAAAACACTGTTAACCAATGCATTCTTGTGTTCTGTGCGTTTTCAGCTTTCTCTCGGCTTGAAAACGCCTTACTAGTCATGTAAGCACCAAAACTTAGTTTGAACAAAAAAGGTTGGAAAACTATTCACAAACCATGATACCATCATAAAACAGATAAATGTACTTTCCTGAGGTGCTAGTTTTAGGAAAACACTGTTAACCAATGCATTCTTGTGTTCTGTGCGTTTTCAGCTTTCTCTCGACCTGCAAACGCCTTAATAGTCAAGAATGCACCAAAACTTAGTTTGAACAAAAAAGGTTGGAAAACTATTCACAAACCATGATACCATCATGAAAAGGATAAATGTACTTTCCTGAGGTGCTAGTTTTAGGAAAACACTGTTAACCAATGCATTCTTGTGTTCTGTGCGTTTTCAGCTTTCTCTCGGCCTGAAAACGCCTTACTAGTCATGTAAGCACCAAAACGTAGTTTGAACAAAAAAGGTTGGAAAACTATTCACAAACCATGATACCATCATAAAACAGATAAATGTACTTTCCTGAGGTGCTAGTTTTAGGAAAACACTGTTAACCAATGCATTCTTGTGTTCTGTGCGTTTTCAGCTTTCTCTCGGCTTGAAAACGCCTTACTAGTCATGTAAGCACCAAAACTTAGTTTGAACAAAAAAGGTTGGAAAACTATTCACAAACCATGATACCATCATGAAAAGGATAAATGTACTTTCCTGAGGTGCTAGTTTTAGGAAAACACTGTCAACCAATGCATTCTTGTGTTCTGTGCGTTTTCAGCTTTCTCTCGGCCTGAAAACGCCTTACTAGTCATGTAAGCACCAAAACTTAGTTTGAACAAAAAAGGTTGGAAAACTATTCACAAACCATGATACCATCATTAAACAGATAAATGTACTTTCCTGAGGTGCTAGTTTTAGGAAAACACTGTTAACCAATGCATTCTTGTGTTCTGTGCGTTTTCAGCTTTCTCTCGGCCGGAAAACGCCTTAATAGTCAAGAATGCACCAAAACTTAGTTTGAACAAAAAAGGTTGGAAAACTATTCACAAACCATGATACCATCATGAAAAGGATAAATGTACTTTCCTGAGGTGCTAGTTTTAGGAAAACACTGTCAACCAATGCATTCTTGTGTTCTGTGCGTTTTCAGCTTTCTCTCGGCCTGAAAACGCCTTACTAGTCATGTAAGCACCAAAACTTAGTTTGAACAAAAAAGGTTGGAAAACTATTCACAAACCATGATACCATCATGCAAAGGATAAATGTACTTTCCTGAGGTGCTAGTTTTAGGAAAACACTGTTAACCAATGCATTCTTGTGTTCTGTGCGTTTTCAGCTTTCTCTCGGCCTGCAAACGCCTTAATAGTCAAGAATGCACCAAAACTTAGTTTGAACAAAAAAGGTTGGAAAACTATTAACAAACCATGATACCATCATGAAAAGGATAAATGTACTTTCCTGAGGTGCTAGTTTTAGGAAAACACTGTTAACCAATGCATTCTTGTGTTCTGTGCGTTTTCAGCTTTCTCTCGGCCTGCAAACGCCTTACTAGTCATGTAAGCACCAAAACTTAGTTTGAACAAAAAAGGTTGGAAAACTATTCACAAACCATGATACCATCATAAAACTGATAAATGTACTTTCCTGAGGTGCTAGTTTTAGGAAAACACTGTTAACCAATGCATTCTTGTGTTCTGTGCGTTTTCAGCTTTCTCTCGGCCTGAAAACGCCTTACTAGTCATGTAAGCACCAAAACTTAGTTTGAACAAAAAAGGTTGGAAAACTATTCACAAACCATGATACCATCATAAAACAGATAAATGTACTTTCCTGAGGTGCTAGTTTTAGGAAAACACTGTTAACCAATGCATTCTTGTGTTCTGTGCGTTTTCAGCTTTCTCTCGGCCTGAAAACGCCTTACTAGTCATGTAAGCACCAAAACTTAGTTTGAACAAAAAAGGTTGGAAAACTATTCACAAACCATGATACCATCATAAAACAGATAAATGTACTTTCCTGAGGTGCTAGTTTTAGGAAAACACTGTTAACCAATGCATTCTTGTGTTCTGTGCGTTTTCAGCTTTCTCTCGGCCTGCAAACGCCTTAATAGTCAAGAATGCACCAAAACTTAGTTTGAACAAAAAAGGTTGGAAAACTATTCACAAACCATGATACCATCATGAAAAGGATAAATGTACTTTCCTGAGGTGCTAGTTTCAGGAAAACACTGTTAACCAATGCATTCTTGTGTTCTGTGCGTTTTCAGCTTTCTCTCGGCTTGAAAACGCCTTACTAGTCATGTAAGCACCAAAACTTAGTTTGAACAAAAAAGGTTGGAAAACTATTCACAAACCATGATACCATCATAAAACAGATAAATGTACTTTCCTGAGGTGCTAGTTTTAGGAAAACACTGTTAACCAATGCATTCTTGTGTTCTGTGCGTTTTCAGCTTTCTCTCGACCTGCAAACGCCTTAATAGTCAAGAATGCACCAAAACTTAGTTTGAACAAAAAAGGTTGGAAAACTATTCACAAACCATGATACCATCATGAAAAGGATAAATGTACTTTCCTGAGGTGCTAGTTTTAGGAAAACACTGTTAACCAATGCATTCTTGTGTTCTGTGCGTTTTCAGCTTTCTCTCGGCCTGAAAACGCCTTACTAGTCATGTAAGCACCAAAACTTAGTTTGAACAAAAAAGGTTGGAAAACTATTCACAAACCATGATACCATCATAAAACAGATAAATGTACTTTCCTGAGGTGCTAGTTTTAGGAAAACACTGTTAACCAATGCATTCTTGTGTTCTGTGCGTTTTCAGCTTTCTCTCGGCCTGAAAACGCCTTACTAGTCATGTAAGCACCAAAACTTAGTTTGAACAAAAAAGGTTGGAAAACTATTCACAAACCATGATACCATCATGAAAAGGATAAATGTACTTTCCTGAGGTGCTAGTTTCAGGAAAACACTGTTAACCAATGCATTCTTGTGTTCTGTGCGTTTTCAGCTTTCTCTCGGCTTGAAAACGCCTTACTAGTCATGTAAGCACCAAAACTTAGTTTGAACAAAAAAGGTTGGAAAACTATTCACAAACCATGATACCATCATAAAACAGATAAATGTACTTTCCTGAGGTGCTAGTTTTAGGAAAACACTGTTAACCAATGCATTCTTGTGTTCTGTGCGTTTTCAGCTTTCTCTCGACCTGCAAACGCCTTAATAGTCAAGAATGCACCAAAACTTAGTTTGAACAAAAAAGGTTGGAAAACTATTCACAAACCATGATACCATCATGAAAAGGATAAATGTACTTTCCTGAGGTGCTAGTTTTAGGAAAACACTGTTAACCAATGCATTCTTGTGTTCTGTGCGTTTTCAGCTTTCTCTCGGCCTGAAAACGCCTTACTAGTCATGTAAGCACCAAAACTTAGTTTGAACAAAAAAGGTTGGAAAACTATTCACAAACCATGATACCATCATGAAACAGATAAATGTACTTTCCTGAGGTGCTAGTTTTAGGAAAACACTGTTAACCAATGCATTCTTGTGTTCTGTGCGTTTTCAGCTTTCTCTCGGCTTGAAAACGCCTTACTAGTCATGTAAGCACCAAAACTTAGTTTGAACAAAAAAGGTTGGAAAACTATTCACAAACCATGATACCATCATGAAAAGGATAAATGTACTTTCCTGAGGTGCTAGTTTTAGGAAAACACTGTCAACCAATGCATTCTTGTGTTCTGTGCGTTTTCAGCTTTCTCTCGGCCTGAAAACGCCTTACTAGTCATGTAAGCACCAAAACTTAGTTTGAACAAAAAAGGTTGGAAAACTATTCACAAACCATGATACCATCATTAAACAGATAAATGTACTTTCCTGAGGTGCTAGTTTTAGGAAAACACTGTTAACCAATGCATTCTTGTGTTCTGTGCGTTTTCAGCTTTCTCTCGGCCGGAAAACGCCTTAATAGTCAAGAATGCACCAAAACTTAGTTTGAACAAAAAAGGTTGGAAAACTATTCACAAACCATGATACCATCATGAAAAGGATAAATGTACTTTCCTGAGGTGCTAGTTTTAGGAAAACACTGTCAACCAATGCATTCTTGTGTTCTGTGCGTTTTCAGCTTTCTCTCGGCCTGAAAACGCCTTACTAGTCATGTAAGCACCAAAACTTAGTTTGAACAAAAAAGGTTGGAAAACTATTCACAAACCATGATACCATCATGCAAAGGATAAATGTACTTTCCTGAGGTGCTAGTTTTAGGAAAACACTGTTAACCAATGCATTCTTGTGTTCTGTGCGTTTTCAGCTTTCTCTCGGCCTGCAAACGCCTTAATAGTCAAGAATGCACCAAAACTTAGTTTGAACAAAAAAGGTTGGAAAACTATTAACAAACCATGATACCATCATGAAAAGGATAAATGTACTTTCCTGAGGTGCTAGTTTTAGGAAAACACTGTTAACCAATGCATTCTTGTGTTCTGTGCGTTTTCAGCTTTCTCTCGGCCTGCAAACGCCTTACTAGTCATGTAAGCACCAAAACTTAGTTTGAACAAAAAAGGTTGGAAAACTATTCACAAACCATGATACCATCATAAAACAGATAAATGTACTTTCCTGAGGTGCTAGTTTTAGGAAAACACTGTTAACCAATGCATTCTTGTGTTCTGTGCGTTTTCAGCTTTCTCTCGGCCTGAAAACGCCTTACTAGTCATGTAAGCACCAAAACTTAGTTTGAACAAAAAAGGTTTGAAAACTATTCACAAACCATGATACCATCATAAAACAGATAAATGTACTTTCCTGAGGTGCTAGTTTTAGGAAAACACTGTTAACCAATGCATTCTTGTGTTCTGTGCGTTTTCAGCTTTCTCTCGGCCTGCAAACGCCTTAATAGTCAAGAATGCACCAAAACTTAGTTTGAACAAAAAAGGTTGGAAAACTATTCACAAACCATGATACCATCATGAAAAGGATAAATGTACTTTCCTGAGGTGCTAGTTTCAGGAAAACACTGTTAACCAATGCATTCTTGTGTTCTGTGCGTTTTCAGCTTTCTCTCGGCTTGAAAACGCCTTACTAGTCATGTAAGCACCAAAACTTAGTTTAAACAAAAAAGGTTGGAAAACTATTCACAAACCATGATACCATCATAAAACAGATAAATGTACTTTCCTGAGGTGCTAGTTTTAGGAAAACACTGTTAACCAATGCATTCTTGTGTTCTGTGCGTTTTCAGCTTTCTCTCGGCCTAAAAACGCCTTAATAGTCAAGAATGCACCAAAACTTAGTTTGAACAAAAAAGGTTGGAAAACTATTCACAAACCATGATACCATCATGAAAAGGATAAATGTACTTTCCTGAGGTGCTAGTTTTAGGAAAACACTGTTAACCAATGCATTCTTGTGTTCTGTGCGTTTTCAGCTTTCTCTCGGCCTGAAAACGCCTTACTAGTCATGTAAGCACCAAAACTTAGTTTGAACAAAAAAGGTTGGAAAACTATTCACAAACCATGATACCATCATAAAACAGATAAATGTACTTTCCTGAGGTGCTAGTTTTAGGAAAACACTGTTAACCAATGCATTCTTGTGTTCTGTGCGTTTTCAGCTTTCTCTCGGCCTGCAAACGCCTTAATAGTCAAGAATGCACCAAAACTTAGTTTGAACAAAAAAGGTTGGAAAACTATTAACAAACCATGATACCATCATGAAAAGGATAAATGTACTTTCCTGAGGTGCTAGTTTTAGGAAAACACTGTTAACCAATGCATTCTTGTGTTCTGTGCGTTTTCAGCTTTCTCTCGGCCTGCAAACGCCTTACTAGTCATGTAAGCACCAAAACTTAGTTTGAACAAAAAAGGTTGGAAAACTATTCACAAACCATGATACCATCATAAAACTGATAAATGTACTTTCCTGAGGTGCTAGTTTTAGGAAAACACTGTTAACCAATGCATTCTTGTGTTCTGTGCGTTTTCAGCTTTCTCTCGGCCTGAAAACGCCTTACTAGTCATGTAAGCACCAAAACTTAGTTTGAACAAAAAAGGTTGGAAAACTATTCACAAACCATGATACCATCATAAAACAGATAAATGTACTTTCCTGAGGTGCTAGTTTTAGGAAAACACTGTTAACCAATGCATTCTTGTGTTCTGTGCGTTTTCAGCTTTCTCTCGGCCTGAAAACGCCTTACTAGTCATGTAAGCACCAAAACTTAGTTTGAACAAAAAAGGTTGGAAAACTATTCACAAACCATGATACCATCATAAAACAGATAAATGTACTTTCCTGAGGTGCTAGTTTTAGGAAAACACTGTTAACCAATGCATTCTTGTGTTCTGTGCGTTTTCAGCTTTCTCTCGGCCTGCAAACGCCTTAATAGTCAAGAATGCACCAAAATTTAGTTTGAACAAAAAAGGTTGGAAAACTATTCACAAACCATGATACCATCATGAAAAGGATAAATGTACTTTCCTGAGGTGCTAGTTTCAGGAAAACACTGTTAACCAATGCATTCTTGTGTTCTGTGCGTTTTCAGCTTTCTCTCGGCTTGAAAACGCCTTACTAGTCATGTAAGCACCAAAACTTAGTTTGAACAAAAAAGGTTGGAAAACTATTCACAAACCATGATACCATCATAAAACAGATAAATGTACTTTCCTGAGGTGCTAGTTTTAGGAAAACACTGTTAACCAATGCATTCTTGTGTTCTGTGCGTTTTCAGCTTTCTCTCGGCTTGAAAACGCCTTACTAGTCATGTAAGCACCAAAACTTAGTTTGAACAAAAAAGGTTGGAAAACTATTCACAAACCATGATACCATCATGAAAAGGATTTATGTACTTTCCTGAGGTGCTAGTTTTAGGAAAACACTGTTAACCAATGCATTCTTGTGTTCTGTGCGTTTTCAGCTTTCTCTCGGCCTGCAAACGCCTTAATAGTCAAGAAATCACCAAAACTTAGTTTGAACAAAAAAGGTTGGAAAACTATTCACAAACCATGATACCATCATGAAAAGGATAAATGTACTTTCCTGAGGTGCTAGTTTTAGGAAAACACTGTTAACCAATGCATTCTTGTGTTCTGTGCATTTTCAGCTTTCTCTCGGCTTGAAAACGCCTTACTAGTCATGTAAGCACCAAAACTTAGTTTGAACAAAAAAGGTTGGAAAACTATTCACAAACCATGATACCATCATGAAAAGGATAAATGTACTTTCCTGAGGTGCTAGTTTTAGGAAAACACTGTCAACCAATGCATTCTTGTGTTCTGTGCGTTTTCAGCTTTCTCTCGGCCTGAAAACGCCTTACTAGTCATGTAAGCACCAAAACTTAGTTTGAACAAAAAAGGTTGGAAAACTATTCACAAACCATGATACCATCATGAAAAGGATAAATGTACTTTCCTGAGGTGCTAGTTTTAGGAAAACACTGTCAACCAATGCATTCTTGTGTTCTGTGCGTTTTCAGCTTTCTCTCGGCCTGAAAACGCCTTACTAGTCATGTATGCACCAAAACTTAGTTTGAACAAAAAAGGTTGGAAAACTATTCACAAACCATGATACCATCATGAAAAGGATAAATGTACTTTCCTGAGGTGCTAGTTTTAGGAAAACACTGTTAACCAATGCATTCTTGTGTTCTGTGCGTTTTCAGCTTTCTCTCGGCCTGAAAACGCCTTAATAGTCAAGAATGCACCAAAACTTAGTTTGAACAAAAAAGGTTGGAAAACTATTCACAAACCATGATACCATCATAAAAAGGATAAATGTACTTTCCTGAGGTGCTAGTTTCAGGAAAACACTGTTAACCAATGCATTCTTGTGTTCTGTGCGTTTTCAGCTTTCTCTCGGCTTGAAAACGCCTTACTAGTCATGTAAGCACCAAAACTTAGTTTGAACAAAAAAGGTTGGAAAACTATTCACAAACCATGATACCATCATGAAAAGGATAAATGTACTTTCCTGAGGTGCTAGTTTTAGGAAAACACTGTTAACCAATGCATTCTTGTGTTCTGTGCGTTTTCAGCTTTCTCTCGGCCTGAAAACGCCTTACTAGTCATGTAAGCACCAAAACTTAGTTTGAACAAAAAAGGTTGGAAAACTATTCACAAACCATGATACCATCATAAAAAGGATAAATGTACTTTCCTGAGGTGCTAGTTTTAGGAAAACACTGTTAACCAATGCATTCTTGTGTTCTGTGCGTTTTCAGCTTTCTCTCGGCTTGAAAACGCCTTACTAGTCATGTAAGCACCAAAACTTAGTTTGAACAAAAAAGGTTGGAAAACTATTCACAAACCATGATACCATCATGAAAAGGATAAATGTACTTTCCTGAGGTGCTAGTTTTAGGAAAACACTGTCAACCAATGCATTCTTGTGTTCTGTGCGTTTTCAGCTTTCTCTCGGCCTGAAAACGCCTTACTAGTCATGTAAGCACCAAAACTTAGTTTGAACAAAAAAGGTTGGAAAACTATTCACAAACCATGATACCATCATTAAACAGATAAATGTACTTTCCTGAGGTGCTAGTTTTAGGAAAACACTGTTAACCAATGCATTCTTGTGTTCTGTGCGTTTTCAGCTTTCTCTCGGCCTGAAAACGCCTTAATAGTCAAGAATGCACCAAAACTTAGTTTGAACAAAAAAGGTTGGAAAACTATTCACAAACCATGATACCATCATGAAAAGGATAAATGTACTTTCCTGAGGTGCTAGTTTTAGGAAAACACTGTTAACCAATGCATTCTTGTGTTCTGTGCGTTTTCAGCTTTCTCTCGGCTTGAAAACGCCTTACTAGTCATGTAAGCACCAAAACTTAGTTTGAACAAAAAAGGTTGGAAAACTATTCACAAACCATGATACCATCATGAAAAGGATAAATGTACTTTCCTGAGGTGCTAGTTTTAGGAAAACACTGTTAACCAATGCATTCTTGTGTTCTGTGCGTTTTCAGCTTTCTCTCGGCCTGCAAACGCCTTACTAGTCATGTAAGCACCAAAACTTAGTTTGAACAAAAAAGGTTGGAAAACTATTCACAAACCATGATACCATCATAAAACTGATAAATGTACTTTCCTGAGGTGCTAGTTTTAGGAAAACACTGTTAACCAATGCATTCTTGTGTTCTGTGCGTTTTCAGCTTTCTCTCGGCCTGAAAACGCCTTACTAGTCATGTAAGCACCAAAACTTAGTTTGAACAAAAAAGGTTGGAAAACTATTCACAAACCATGATACCATCATGAAAAGGATAAATGTACTTTCCTGAGGTGCTAGTTTTAGGAAAACACTGTTAACCAATGCATTCTTGTGTTCTGTGCGTTTTCAGCTTTCTCTCGGCCTGAAAACGCCTTACTAGTCATGTAAGCACCAAAACTTAGTTTGAACAAAAAAGGTTGGAAAACTATTCACAAACCATGATACCATCATGAAAAGGATAAATGTACTTTCCTGAGGTGCTAGTTTTAGGAAAACACTGTTAACCAATGCATTCTTGTGTTCTGTGCGTTTTAATCTTTCTCTCGGCCTGCAAACGCCTTAATAGTCAAGAATGCACCAAAACTTAGTTTGAACAAAAAAGGTTGGAAAACTATTCACAAGCCATGACACCATCATGAAAAGGATAAATGTACTTTCCTGAGGTGCTAGATTTAGGAAAACACTGTCAACCAATGCATTCTTGTGTTCTGTGCGTTGTCAGCTTTCTCTCGGCCTGCAAACGCCTTAATAGTCAAGAATGCACCAAAACTTAGTTTGAACAAAAAAGGTTGGAAAACTATTCACAAACCATGATACCATCATGAAAAGGATAAATGTACTTTCCTGAGGTGCTAGTTTCAGGAAAACACTGTTAACCAATGCATTCTTGTGTTCTTTGCGTTTTCAGCTTTCTCTCGGCTTGAAAACGCCTTACTAGTCATGTAAGCACCAAAACTTAGTTTGAACAAAAAAGGTTGGAAAACTATTCACAAACCATGATACCATCATGAAAAGGATAAATGTACTTTCCTGAGGTGCTAGTTTTAGGAAAACACTGTCAACCAATGCATTCTTGTGTTCTGTGCGTTTTCAGCTTTCTCTCGGCCTGAAAACGCCTTACTAGTCATGTAAGCACCAAAACTTAGTTTGAACAAAAAAGGTTGGAAAACTATTCACAAACCATGATACCATCATGAAAAGGATAAATGTACTTTCCTGAGGTGCTAGTTTTAGGAAAACACTGTCAACCAATGCATTCTTGTGTTCTGTGCGTTTTCAGCTTTCTCTCGGCCTGAAAACGCCTTACTAGTCATGTAAGCACCAAAACTTAGTTTGAACAAAAAAGGTTGGAAAACTATTCACAAACCATGATACCATCATGAAAAGGATAAATGTACTTTCCTGAGGTGCTAGTTTTAGGAAAACACTGTTAACCAATGCATTCTTGTGTTCTGTGCGTTTTCAGCTTTCTCTCGGCCTGAAAACGCCTTACTAGTCATGTAAGCACCAAAACTTAGTTTGAACAAAAAAGGTTGGAAAACTATTCACAAACCATGATACCATCATGAAAAGGATAAATGTACTTTCCTGAGGTGCTAGTTTTAGGAAAACACTGTCAACCAATGCATTCTTGTGTTCTGTGCGTTTTCAGCTTTCTCTCGGCCTGCAAACGCCTTACTAGTCATGTAAGCACCAAAACTTAGTTTGAACAAAAAAGGTTGGAAAACTATTCACAAACCATGATACCATCATAAAACAGATAAATGTACTTTCCTGAGGTGCTAGTTTTAGGAAAACACTGTTAACCAATGCATTCTTGTGTTCTGTGCGTTTTCAGCTTTCTCTCGGCCTGCGAACGCCTTAATAGTCATGTAAGTACCAAAACTTAGTTTGAACAAAAAAGGTTGGAAAACTATTCACAAACCATGATACCATCATGAAAAGGATAAATGTACTTTCCTGAGGTGCTAGTTTTAGGAAAACACTGTTAACCAATGCATTCTTGTGTTCTGTGCGTTTTCAGCTTTCTCTCGGCCTGAAAACGCCTTACTAGTCATGTAAGCACCAAAACTTAGTTTGAACAAAAAAGGTTGGAAAACTATTCACAAACCATGATACCATCATAAAACAGATAAATGTACTTTCCTGAGGTGCTAGATTTATGAAAACACTGTTAACCAATGCATTCTTGTGTTCTGTGCGTTTTCAGCTTTCTCTCGGCCTGCAAACGCCTTAATAGTCAAGAATGCACCAAAACTTAGTTTGAACAAAAAAGGTTGGAAAACTATTCACAAACCATGATACCATCATGAAAAGGATAAATGTACTTTCCTGAGGTGCTAGTTTTAGGAAAACACTGTTAACCAATGCATTCTTGTGTTCTGTGCGTTTTCAGCTTTCTCTCGGCCTGAAAACGCCTTACTAGTCATGTAAGCACCAAAACTTAGTTTGAACAAAAAAGGTTGGAAAACTATTCACAAACCATGATACCATCATGAAAAGGATAAATGTACTTTCCTGAGGTGCTAGTTTCAGGAAAACACTGTTAACCAATGCATTCTTGTGTTCTGTGCGTTTTCAGCTTTCTCTCGGCTTGAAAACGCCTTACTAGTCATGTAAGCACCAAAACTTAGTTTGAACAAAAAAGGTTGGAAAACTATTCACAAACCATGATACCATCATGAAAAGGATAAATGTACTTTCCTGAGGTGCTAGTTTTAGGAAAACACTGTTAACCAATGCATTCTTGTGTTCTGTGCGTTTTCAGCTTTCTCTCGACCTGCAAACGCCTTAATAGTCAAGAATGCACCAAAACTTAGTTTGAACAAAAAAGGTTGGAAAACTATTCACAAACCATGATACCATCATGAAAAGGATAAATGTACTTTCATGAGGTGCTAGTTTTAGGAAAACACTGTCAACCAATGCATTCTTGTGTTCTGTGCGTTTTCAGCTTTCTCTCGGCCTGAAAACGCCTTACTAGTCATGTAAGCACCAAAACTTAGTTTGAACAAAAAAGGTTGGAAAACTATTCACAAACCATGATACCATCATAAAACAGATAAATGTACTTTCCTGAGGTGCTAGTTTTAGGAAAACACTGTTAACCAATGCATTCTTGTGTTCTGTGCGTTTTCAGCTTTCTCTCGGCCTGCAAACGCCTTAATAGTCATGTAAGTACCAAAACTTAGTTTGAACAAAAAAGGTTGGAAAACTATTCACAAACCATGATACCATCATGAAAAGGATAAATGTACTTTCCTGAGGTGCTAGTTTTAGGAAAACACTGTTAACCAATGCATTCTTGTGTTCTGTGCGTTTTCAGCTTTCTCTCGGCCTGAAAACGCCTTACTAGTCATATAAGCACCAAAACTTAGTTTGAACAAAAAAGGTTGGAAAACTATTCACAAACCATGATACCATCATAAAACAGATAAATGTACATTCCTGAGGTGCTAGATTTATGAAAACACTGTTAACCAATGCATTCTTGTGTTCTGTGCGTTTTCAGCTTTCTCTCGGCCTGAAAACGCCTTAATAGTCAAGAATGCACCAAAACTTAGTTTGAACAAAAAAGGTTGGAAAACTATTCACAAACCATGATACCATCATGAAAAGGATAAATGTACTTTCCTGAGGTGCTAGTTTTAGGAAAACACTGTTAACCAATGCATTCTTGTGTTCTGTGCGTTTTCAGCTTTCTCTCGGCCTGAAAACGCCTTACTAGTCATGTAAGCACCAAAACTTAGTTTGAACAAAAAAGGTTGGAAAACTATTCACAAACCATGATACCATCATGAAAAGGATAAATGTACTTTCCTGAGGTGCTAGTTTCAGGAAAACACTGTTAACCAATGCATTCTTGTGTTCTGTGCGTTTTCAGCTTTCTCTCGGCTTGAAAACGCCTTACTAGTCATGTAAGCACCAAAACTTAGTTTGAACAAAAAAGGTTGGAAAACTATTCACAAACCATGATACCATCATAAAACAGATAAATGTACATTCCTGAGGTGCTAGATTTATGAAAACACTGTTAACCAATGCATTCTTGTGTTCTGTGCGTTTTCAGCTTTCTCTCGGCCTGAAAACGCCTTAATAGTCAAGAATGCACCAAAACTTAGTTTGAACAAAAAAGGTTGGAAAACTATTCACAAACCATGATACCATCATGAAAAGGATAAATGTACTTTCCTGAGGTGCTAGTTTTAGGAAAACACTGTTAACCAATGCATTCTTGTGTTCTGTGCGTTTTCAGCTTTCTCTCGGCCTGAAAACGCCTTACTAGTCATGTAAGCACCAAAACTTAGTTTGAACAAAAAAGGTTGGAAAACTATTCACAAACCATGATACCATCATGAAAAGGATAAATGTACTTTCCTGAGGTGCTAGTTTCAGGAAAACACTGTTAACCAATGCATTCTTGTGTTCTGTGCGTTTTCAGCTTTCTCTCGGCTTGAAAACGCCTTACTAGTCATGTAAGCACCAAAACTTAGTTTGAACAAAAAAGGTTGGAAAACTATTCACAAACCATGATACCATCATGAAAAGGATAAATGTACTTTCCTGAGGTGCTAGTTTTAGGAAAACACTGTTAACCAATGCATTCTTGTGTTCTGTGCGTTTTCAGCTTTCTCTCGGCCTGAAAACATCTTACTAGTCATGTAAGCACCAAAACTTAGTTTGAACAAAAAAGGTTGGAAAACTATTCACAAACCATGATACCATCATAAAACAGATAAATGTACTTTCCTGAGGTGCTAGTTTTAGGAAAACACTGTTAACCAATGCATTCTTGTGTTCTGTGCGTTTTCAGCTTTCTCTCGACCTGCAAACGCCTTAATAGTCAAGAATGCACCAAAACTTAGTTTGAACAAAAAAGGTTGGAAAACTATTCACAAACCATGATACCATCATGAAAAGGATAAATGTACTTTCCTGAGGTGCTAGTTTTAGGAAAACACTGTTAACCAATGCATTCTTGTGTTCTGTGCGTTTTCAGCTTTCTCTCGGCCTGAAAACGCCTTACTAGTCATGTAAGCACCAAAACTTAGTTTGAACAAAAAAGGTTGGAAAACTATTCACAAACCATGATACCATCATAAAACAGATAAATGTACTTTCCTGAGGTGCTAGTTTTAGGAAAACACTGTTAACCAATGCATTCTTGTGTTCTGTGCGTTTTCAGCTTTCTCTCGGCCTGAAAATGCCTTAATAGTCAAGAATGCACCAAAACTTAGTTTGAACAAAAAAGGTTGGAAAACTATTCACAAACCATGATACCATCATGAAAAGGATAAATGTACTTTCCTGAGGTGCTAGTTTAAGGAAAACACTGTTAACCAATGCATTCTTGTGTTCTGTGCGTTTTCAGCTTTCTCTCGGCTTGAAAACGCCTTACTAGTCATGTAAGCACCAAAACTTAGTTTGAACAAAAAAGGTTGGAAAACTATTCACAAACCATGATACCATCATGAAAAGGATAAATGTACTTTCCTGAGGTGATAGTTTTAGGAAAACACTGTTAACCAATGCATTCTTGTGTTCTGTGCGTTTTCAGCTTTCTCTCGGCCTGAAAACGCCTTACTAGTCATGTAAGCACCAAAACTTAGTTTGAACAAAAAAGGTTGGAAAACTATTCACAAACCATGATACCATCATGAAAAGGATAAATGTACTTTCCTGAGGTGCTAGTTTCAGGAAAACACTGTTAACCAATGCATTCTTGTGTTCTGTGCGTTTTCAGCTTTCTCTCGGCTTGAAAACGCCTTACTAGTCATGTAAGCACCAAAACTTAGTTTGAACAAAAAAGGTTGGAAAACTATTCACAAACCATGATACCATCATGAAAAGGATAAATGTACTTTCCTGAGGTGCTAGTTTTAGGAAAACACTGTCAACCAATGCATTCTTGTGTTCTGTGCGTTTTCAGCTTTCTCTCGGCCTGAAAACGCCTTACTAGTCATGTAAGCACCAAAACTTAGTTTGAACAAAAAAGGTTGGAAAACTATTCACAAACCATGATACCATCATAAAACAGATAAATGTACTTTCCTGAGGTGCTAGTTTTAGGAAAACACTGTTAACCAATGCATTCTTGTGTTCTGTGCGTTTTCAGCTTTCTCTCGGCCTGAAAACGCCTTAATAGTCAAGAATGCACCAAAACTTAGTTTGAACAAAAAAGGTTGGAAAACTATTCACAAACCATGATACCATCATGAAAAGGATAAATGTACTTTCCTGAGGTGCTAGTTTTAGGAAAACACTGTTAACCAATGCATTCTTGTGTTCTGTGCGTTTTCAGCTTTCTCTCGGCCTGAAAACGCCTTACTAGTCATGTAAGCACCAAAACTTAGTTTGAACAAAAAAGGTTGGAAAACTATTCACAAACCATGATACCATCATGAAAAGGATAAATGTACTTTCCTGAGGTGCTAGTTTTAGGAAAACACTGTTAACCAATGCATTCTTGTGTTCTGTGCGTTTTCAGCTTTCTCTCGGCCTGCAAACGCCTTAATAGTCAAGAATGCACCAAAACTTAGTTTGAACAAAAAAGGTTGGAAAACTATTAACAAACCATGATACCATCATGAAAAGGATAAATGTACTTTCCTGAGGTGCTAGTTTTAGGAAAACACTGTTAACCAATGCATTCTTGTGTTCTGTGCGTTTTCAGCTTTCTCTCGGCCTGCAAACGCCTTACTAGTCATGTAAGCACCAAAACTTAGTTTGAACAAAAAAGGTTGGAAAACTATTCACAAACCATGATACCATCATAAAACTGATAAATGTACTTTCCTGAGGTGCTAGTTTTAGGAAAACACTGTTAACCAATGCATTCTTGTGTTCTGTGCGTTTTCAGCTTTCTCTCGGCCTGAAAACGCCTTACTAGTCATGTAAGCACCAAAACTTAGTTTGAACAAAAAAGGTTGGAAAACTATTCACAAACCATGATACCATCATAAAACAGATAAATGTACTTTCCTGAGGTGCTAGTTTTAGGAAAACACTGTTAACCAATGCATTCTTGTGTTCTGTGCGTTTTCAGCTTTCTCTCGGCCTGAAAACGCCTTACTAGTCATGTAAGCACCAAAACTTAGTTTGAACAAAAAAGGTTGGAAAACTATTCACAAACCATGATACCATCATAAAACAGATAAATGTACTTTCCTGAGGTGCTAGTTTTAGGAAAACACTGTTAACCAATGCATTCTTGTGTTCTGTGCGTTTTCAGCTTTCTCTCGGCCTGCAAACGCCTTAATAGTCAAGAATGCACCAAAACTTAGTTTGAACAAAAAAGGTTGGAAAACTATTCACAAGCCATGATACCATCATGAAAAGGATAAATGTACTTTCCTGAGGTGCTAGATTTAGGAAAACACTGTTAACCAATGCATTCTTGTGTTCTGTGCGTTTTCAGCTTTCTCTCGGCCTGAAAACGCCTTAATAGTCAAGAATGCACCAAAACTTAGTTTGAACAAAAAAGGTTGGAAAACTATTCACAAACCATGATACCATCATGAAAAGGATAAATGTACTTTCCTGAGGTGCTAGTTTTAGGAAAACACTGTTAACCAATGCATTCTTGTGTTCTGTGCGTTTTCAGCTTTCTCTCGGCCTGAAAACGCCTTACTAGTCATGTAAGCACCAAAACTTAGTTTGAACAAAAAAGGTTGGAAAACTATTCACAAACCATGATACCATCATAAAACAGATAAATGTACTTTCCTGAGGTGCTAGTTTTAGGAAAACACTGTTAACCAATGCATTCTTGTGTTCTGTGCGTTTTCAGCTTTCTCTCGGCCTGCAAACGCCTTAATAGTCAAGAATGCACCAAAACTTAGTTTGAACAAAAAAGGTTGGAAAACTATTCACAAACCATGATACCATCATGAAAAGGATAAATGTACTTTCCTGAGGTGCTAGTTTTAGGAAAACACTGTTAACCAATGCATTCTTGTGTTCTGTGCGTTTTCAGCTTTCTCTCGGCCTGCAAACGCCTTAATAGTCAAGAATGCACCAAAACTTAGTTTGAACAAAAAAGGTTGGAAAACTATTCACAAACCATGATACCATCATGAAAAGGATAAATGTACTTTCCTGAGGTGCTAGTTTTAGGAAAACACTGTTAACCAATGCATTCTTGTGTTCTGTGCGTTTTCAGCTTTCTCTCGGCCTGCAAACGCCTTAATAGTCAAGAATGCACCAAAACTTAGTTTGAACAAAAAAGGTTGGAAAACTATTAACAAACCATGATACCATCATGAAAAGGATAAATGTACTTTCCTGAGGTGCTAGATTTAGGAAAACACTGTTAACCAATGCATTCTTGTGTTCTGTGCGTTTTCAGCTTTCTCTCGGCCTGAAAACGCCTTACTAGTCATGTAAGCACCAAAACTTAGTTTGAACAAAAAAGGTTGGAAAACTATTCACAAACCATGATACCATCATGAAAAGGATAAATGTACTTTCCTGAGGTGCTAGTTTAGGAAAACACTGTTAACCAATGCATTCTTGTGTTCTGTGCGTTTTCAGCTTTCTCTCGGCCTGCAAACGCCTTAATAGTCAAGAATGCACCAAAACTTAGTTTGAACAAAAAAGGTTGGAAAACTATTCACAAACCATGATACCATCATGAAAAAGATAAATGTACTTTCCTGAGGTGCTAGTTTCAGGAAAACACTGTTAACCAATGCATTCTTGTGTTCTGTGCGTTTTCAGCTTTCTCTCGGCTTGAAAACGCCTTACTAGTCATGTAAGCACCAAAACTTAGTTTGAACAAAAAAGGTTGGAAAACTATTCACAAACCATGATACCATCATAAAACAGATAAATGTACTTTCCTGAGGTGCTAGTTTTAGGAAAACACTGTTAACCAATGCATTCTTGTGTTCTGTGCGTTTTCAGCTTTCTCTCGGCCTGAAAACGCCTTAATAGTCATGTAAGCACCAAAACTTAGTTTGAACAAAAAAGGTTGGAAAACTATTCACAAACCATGATACCATCATGAAAAGGATAAATGTACTTTCCTGAGGTGCTAGATTTAGGAAAACACTGTTAACCAATGCATTCTCGTGTTCTGTGCGTTTTCAGCTTTCTCTCGGCCTGAAAACGCCTTAATAGTCAAGAATGCACCAAAACTTAGTTTGAACAAAAAAGGTTGGAAAACTATTCACAAACCATGATACCATCATGAAAAGGATAAATGTACTTTCCTGAGGTGCTAGATTTAGGAAAACACTGTTAACCAATGCATTCTTGTGTTCTGTGCGTTTTCAGCTTTCTCTCGGCCTGAAAACGCCTTAATTAGTCAAGAATGCACCAAAACTTAGTTTGAACAAAAAAGGTTGGAAAACTATTCACAAACCATGATACCATCATGAAAAGGATAAATGTACTTTCCTGAGGTGCTAGTTTTAGGAAAACACTGTTAACCAATGCATTCTTGTGTTCTGTGCGTTTTCAGCTTTCTCTCGGCTTGAAAACGCCTTACTAGTCATGTAAGCACCAAAACTTAGTTTGAACAAAAAAGGTTGGAAAACTATTCACAAACCATGATACCATCATGAAAAGGATAAATGTACTTTCCTGAGGTGCTAGTTTTAGGAAAACACTGTTAACCAATGCATTCTTGTGTTCTGTGCGTTTTAATCTTTCTCTCGGCCTGCAAACGCCTTAATAGTCAAGAATGCACCAAAACTTAGTTTGAACAAAAAAGGTTGGAAAACTATTCACAAGCCATGATACCATCATGAAAAGGATAAATGTACTTTCCTGAGGTGCTAGATTTAGGAAAACACTGTTAACCAATGCATTCTTGTGTTCTGTGCGTTGTCAGCTTTCTCTCGGCCTGCAAACGCCTTAATAGTCAAGAATGCACCAAAACTTAGTTTGAACAAAAAAGGTTGGAAAACTATTCACAAACCATGATACCATCATGAAAAGGATAAATGTACTTTCCTGAGGTGCTAGTTTCAGGAAAACACTGTTAACCAATGCATTCTTGTGTTCTGTGCGTTTTCAGCTTTCTCTCGGCTTGAAAACGCCTTACTAGTCATGTAAGCACCAAAACTTAGTTTGAACAAAAAAGGTTGGAAAACTATTCACAAACCATGATACCATCATAAAACAGATAAATGTACTTTCCTGAGGTGCTAGTTTTAGGAAAACACTGTTAACCAATGCATTCTTGTGTTTTGTGCGTTTTCAGCTTTCTCTCGGCCTGAAAACGCCTTAATAGTCAAGAATGCACCAAAACTTAGTTTGAACAAAAAAGGTTGGAAAACTATTCACAAACCATGATACCATCATGAAAAGGATAAATGTACTTTCCTGAGGTGCTAGTTTTAGGAAAACACTGTTAACCAATGCATTCTTGTGTTCTGTGCGTTTTCAGCTTTCTCTCGGCCTGAAAACGCCTTACTAGTCATGTAAGCACCAAAACTTAGTTTGAACAAAAAAGGTTGGAAAACTATTCACAAACCATGATACCATCATAAAACAGATAAATGTACTTTCCTGAGGTGCTAGTTTTAGGAAAACACTGTTAACCAATGCATTCTTGTGTTCTGTGCGTTTTCAGCTTTCTCTCGGCCTGCAAACGCCTTAATAGTCAAGAATGCACCAAAACTTAGTTTGAACAAAAAAGGTTGGAAAACTATTCACAAACCATGATACCATCATGAAAAGGATAAATGTACTTTCCTGAGGTGCTAGTTTTAGGAAAACACTGTTAACCAATGCATTCTTGTGTTCTGTGCGTTTTCAGCTTTCTCTCGGCCTGCAAACGCCTTAATAGTCAAGAATGCACCAAAACTTAGTTTGAACAAAAAAGGTTGGAAAACTATTCACAAACCATGATACCATCATGA
Source organism: Gasterosteus aculeatus (assembly GCF_964276395.1). NCBI lineage: Eukaryota > Metazoa > Chordata > Actinopteri > Perciformes > Gasterosteidae > Gasterosteus > Gasterosteus aculeatus. Next base: position 19,451,761 of record NC_135707.1, on the reverse strand, counting down.
AAAGGATAAATGTACTTTCCTGAGGTGCTAGTTTTAGGAAAACACTGTCAACCAATGCATTCTTGTGTTCTGTGCGTTTTCAGCTTTCTCTCGGCCTGAAAACGCCTTACTAGTCATGTAAGCACCAAAACTTAGTTTGAACAAAAAAGGTTGGAAAACTATTCACAAACCATGATACCATCATAAAACAGATAAATGTACTTTCCTGAGGTGCTAGTTTTAGGAAAACACTGTTAACCAATGCATTCTTGTGTTTTGTGCGTTTTCAGCTTTCTCTCGGCCTGAAAACGCCTTAATAGTCAAGAATGCACCAAAACTTAGTTTGAACAAAAAAGGTTGGAAAACTATTCACAAACCATGATACCATCATGAAAAGGATAAATGTACTTTCCTGAGGTGCTAGTTTTAGGAAAACACTGTTAACCAATGCATTCTTGTGTTCTGTGCGTTTTCAGCTTTCTCTCGGCCTGAAAACGCCTTACTAGTCATGTAAGCACCAAAACTTAGTTTGAACAAAAAAGGTTGGAAAACTATTCACAAACCATGATACCATCATAAAACAGATAAATGTACTTTCCTGAGGTGCTAGTTTTAGGAAAACACTGTTAACCAATGCATTCTTGTGTTCTGTGCGTTTTCAGCTTTCTCTCGGCCTGCAAACGCCTTAATAGTCAAGAATGCACCAAAACTTAGTTTGAACAAAAAAGGTTGGAAAACTATTCACAAACCATGATACCATCATGAAAAGGATAAATGTACTTTCCTGAGGTGCTAGTTTTAGGAAAACACTGTTAACCAATGCATTCTTGTGTTCTGTGCGTTTTCAGCTTTCTCTCGGCCTGCAAACGCCTTAATAGTCAAGAATGCACCAAAACTTAGTTTGAACAAAAAAGGTTGGAAAACTATTCACAAACCATGATACCATCATGAAAAGGATAAATGTACTTTCCTGAGGTGCTAGTTTTAGGAAAACACTGTTAACCAATGCATTCTTGTGTTCTGTGCGTTTTAAGCTTTCTCTCGGCCTGCAAACGCCTTAATAGTCAAGAATGCACCAAAACTTAGTTTGAACAAAAAAGGTTGGAAAACTATTCACAAACCATGATACCATCATAAAACAGATAAATGTACTTTCCTGAGGTGCTAGTTTTAGGAAAACACTGTTAACCAATGCATTCTTGTGTTCTGTGCGTTTTCAGCTTTCTCTCGGCCTGCAAACGCCTTAATAGTCAAGAATGCACCAAAACTTAGTTTGAACAAAAAAGGTTGGAAAACTATTAACAAACCATGATACCATCATGAAAAGGATAAATGTACTTTCCTGAGGTGCTAGATTTAGGAAAACACTGTTAACCAATGCATTCTTGTGTTCTGTGCGTTTTCAGCTTTCTCTCGGCCTGAAAACGCCTTACTAGTCATGTAAGCACCAAAACTTAGTTTGAACAAAAAAGGTTGGAAAACTATTCACAAACCATGATACCATCATAAAACAGATAAATGTACTTTCCTGAGGTGCTAGTTTTGGGAAAACACTGTTAACCAATGCATTCTTGTGTTCTGTGCGTTTTCAGCTTTCTCTCGGCCTGAAAACGCCTTACTAGTCATGTAAGCACCAAAACTTAGTTTGAACAAAAAAGGTTGGAAAACTATTCACAAACCATGATACCATCATGAAAAGGATAAATGTACTTTCCTGAGGTGATAGTTTAGGAAAACACTGTTAACCAATGCATTCTTGTGTTCTGTGCGTTTTCAGCTTTCTCTCGGCCTGCAAACGCCTTAATAGTCAAGAATGCACCAAAACTTAGTTTGAACAAAAAAGGTTGGAAAACTATTCACAAACCATGATACCATCATGAAAAGGATAAATGTACTTTCCTGAGGTGCTAGTTTCAGGAAAACACTGTTAACCAATGCATTCTTGTGTTCTGTGCGTTTTCAGCTTTCTCTCGGCTTGAAAACGCCTTACTAGTCATGTAAGCACCAAAACTTAGTTTGAACAAAAAAGGTTGGAAAACTATTCACAAACCATGATACCATCATAAAACAGATAAATGTACTTTCCTGAGGTGCTAGTTTTAGGAAAACACTGTTAACCAATGCATTCTTGTGTTCTGTGCGTTTTCAGCTTTCTCTCGGCCTGAAAACGCCTTAATAGTCATGTAAGCACCAAAACTTAGTTTGAACAAAAAAGGTTGGAAAACTATTCACAAACCATGATACCATCATGAAAAGGATAAATGTACTTTCCTGAGGTGCTAGATTTAGGAAAACACTGTTAACCAATGCATTCTCGTGTTCTGTGCGTTTTCAGCTTTCTCTCGGCCTGCAAACGCCTTAATAGTCAAGAATGCACCAAAACTTAGTTTGAACAAAAAAGGTTGGAAAACTATTCACAAACCATGATACCATCATGAAAAGGATAAATGTACTTTCCTGAGGTGCTAGTTTTAGGAAAACACTGTTAACCAATGCATTCTTGTGTTCTGTGCGTTTTAAGCTTTCTCTCGGCCTGCAAACGCCTTAATAGTCAAGAATGCACCAAAACTTAGTTTGAACAAAAAAGGTTGGAAAACTATTCACAAACCATGATACCATCATAAAACAGATAAATGTACTTTCCTGAGGTGCTAGTTTTAGGAAAACACTGTTAACCAATGCATTCTTGTGTTCTGTGCGTTTTCAGCTTTCTCTCGGCCTGCAAACGCCTTAATAGTCAAGAATGCACCAAAACTTAGTTTGAACAAAAAAGGTTGGAAAACTATTAACAAACCATGATACCATCATGAAAAGGATAAATGTACTTTCCTGAGGTGCTAGATTTAGGAAAACACTGTTAACCAATGCATTCTTGTGTTCTGTGCGTTTTCAGCTTTCTCTCGGCCTGAAAACGCCTTACTAGTCATGTAAGCACCAAAACTTAGTTTGAACAAAAAAGGTTGGAAAACTATTCACAAACCATGATACCATCATAAAACAGATAAATGTACTTTCCTGAGGTGCTAGTTTTGGGAAAACACTGTTAACCAATGCATTCTTGTGTTCTGTGCGTTTTCAGCTTTCTCTCGGCCTGAAAACGCCTTACTAGTCATGTAAGCACCAAAACTTAGTTTGAACAAAAAAGGTTGGAAAACTATTCACAAACCATGATACCATCATGAAAAGGATAAATGTACTTTCCTGAGGTGATAGTTTAGGAAAACACTGTTAACCAATGCATTCTTGTGTTCTGTGCGTTTTCAGCTTTCTCTCGGCCTGCAAACGCCTTAATAGTCAAGAATGCACCAAAACTTAGTTTGAACAAAAAAGGTTGGAAAACTATTCACAAACCATGATACCATCATGAAAAGGATAAATGTACTTTCCTGAGGTGCTAGTTTCAGGAAAACACTGTTAACCAATGCATTCTTGTGTTCTGTGCGTTTTCAGCTTTCTCTCGGCTTGAAAACGCCTTACTAGTCATGTAAGCACCAAAACTTAGTTTGAACAAAAAAGGTTGGAAAACTATTCACAAACCATGATACCATCATAAAACAGATAAATGTACTTTCCTGAGGTGCTAGTTTTAGGAAAACACTGTTAACCAATGCATTCTTGTGTTCTGTGCGTTTTCAGCTTTCTCTCGGCCTGAAAACGCCTTAATAGTCATGTAAGCACCAAAACTTAGTTTGAACAAAAAAGGTTGGAAAACTATTCACAAACCATGATACCATCATGAAAAGGATAAATGTACTTTCCTGAGGTGCTAGATTTAGGAAAACACTGTTAACCAATGCATTCTCGTGTTCTGTGCGTTTTCAGCTTTCTCTCGGCCTGAAAACGCCTTACTAGTCAAGAATGCACCAAAACTTAGTTTGAACAAAAAAGGTTGGAAAACTATTCACAAACCATGATACCATCATGAAAAGGATAAATGTACTTTCCTGAGGTGCTAGATTTAGGAAAACACTGTTAACCAATGCATTCTTGTGTTCTGTGCGTTTTCAGCTTTCTCTCGGCCTGAAAACGCCTTACTAGTCATGTAAGCACCAAAACTTAGTTTGAACAAAAAAGGTTGGAAAACTATTCACAAACCATGATACCATCATAAAACAGATAAATGTACTTTCCTGAGGTGCTAGTTTTAGGAAAACACTGTTAACCAATGCATTCTTGTGTTCTGTGCGTTTTCAGATTTCTCTCGGCCTGAAAACGCCTTACTAGTCATGTAAGCACCAAAACTTAGTTTGAACAAAAAAGGTTGGAAAACTATTCACAAACCATGATACCATCATAAAACAGATAAATGTACTTTCCTGAGGTGCTAGTTTTGGGAAAACACTGTTAACCAATGCATTCTTGTGTTCTGTGCGTTTTCAGCTTTCTCTCGGCCTGAAAACGCCTTACTAGTCATGTAAGCACCAAAACTTAGTTTGAACAAAAAAGGTTGGAAAACTATTCACAAACCATGATACCATCATGAAAAGGATAAATGTACTTTCCTGAGGTGCTAGTTTAGGAAAACACTGTTAACCAATGCATTCTTGTGTTCTGTGCGTTTTCAGCATTCTCTCGGCCTGCAAAGGCCTTAACAGTCAAGAATGCACCAAAACTTAGTTTGAACAAAAAAGGTTGGAAAACTATTCACAAACCATGATACCATCATGAAAAGGATAAATGTACTTTCCTGAGGTGCTAGTTTCAGGAAAACACTGTTAACCAATGCATTCTTGTGTTCTGTGCGTTTTCAGCTTTCTCTCGGCTTGAAAACGCCTTACTAGTCATGTAAGCACCAAAACTTAGTTTGAACAAAAAAGGTTGGAAAACTATTCACAAACCATGATACCATCATGAAAAGGATAAATGTACTTTCCTGAGGTGCTAGTTTTAGGAAAACACTGTCAACCAATGCATTCTTGTGTTCTGTGCGTTTTCAGCTTTCTCTCGGCCTGAAAACGCCTTAATAGTCATGTAAGCACCAAAACTTAGTTTGAACAAAAAAGGTTGGAAAACTATTCACAAACCATGATACCATCATGAAAATGATAAATGTACTTTCCTGAGGTGCTAGATTTAGGAAAACACTGTTAACCAATGCATTCTCGTGTTCTGTGCGTTTTCAGCTTTCTCTCGGCCTGAAAACGCCTTAATAGTCAAGAATGCACCAAAACTTAGTTTGAACAAAAAAGGTTGGAAAACTATTCACAAACCATGATACCATCATGAAAAGGATAAATGTACTTTCCTGAGGTGCTAGATTTAGGAAAACACTGTTAACCAATGCATTCTTGTGTTCTGTGCGTTTTCAGCTTTCTCTCGGCCTGAAAACGCCTTACTAGTCATGTAAGCACCAAAACTTAGTTTGAACAAAAAAGGTTGGAAAACTATTCACAAACCATGATACCATCATAAAACAGATAAATGTACTTTCCTGAGGTGCTAGTTTTAGGAAAACACTGTTAACCAATGCATTCTTGTGTTCTGTGCGTTTTCAGATTTCTCTCGGCCTGAAAACGCCTTACTAGTCATGTAAGCACCAAAACTTAGTTTGAACAAAAAAGGTTGGAAAACTATTCACAAACCATGATACCATCATAAAACAGATAAATGTACTTTCCTGAGGTGCTAGTTTTGGGAAAACACTGTTAACCAATGCATTCTTGTGTTCTGTGCGTTTTCAGCTTTCTCTCGGCCTGAAAACGCCTTACTAGTCATGTAAGCACCAAAACTTAGTTTGAACAAAAAAGGTTGGAAAACTATTCACAAACCATGATACCATCATGAAAAGGATAAATGTACTTTCCTGAGGTGCTAGTTTAGGAAAACACTGTTAACCAATGCATTCTTGTGTTCTGTGCGTTTTCAGCATTCTCTCGGCCTGCAAAGGCCTTAATAGTCAAGAATGCACCAAAACTTAGTTTGAACAAAAAAGGTTGGAAAACTATTCACAAACCATGATACCATCATGAAAAGGATAAATGTACTTTCCTGAGGTGCTAGTTTCAGGAAAACACTGTTAACCAATGCATTCTTGTGTTCTGTGCGTTTTCAGCTTTCTCTCGGCTTGAAAACGCCTTACTAGTCATGTAAGCACCAAAACTTAGTTTGAACAAAAAAGGTTGGAAAACTATTCACAAACCATGATACCATCATGAAAAGGATAAATGTACTTTCCTGAGGTGCTAGTTTTAGGAAAACACTGTCAACCAATGCATTCTTGTGTTCTGTGCGTTTTCAGCTTTCTCTCGGCCTGAAAACGCCTAACTAGTCATGTAAGCACCAAAACTTAGTTTGAACAAAAAAGGTTGGAAAACTATTCACAAACCATGATACCATCATAAAACAGATAAATGTACTTTCCTGAGGTGCTAGTTTTAGGAAAACACTGTTAACCAATACATTCTTGTGTTCTGTGCGTTTTCAGCTTTCTCTCGGCCTGCAAACGCCTTAATAGTCAAGAATGCACCAAAACTTAGTTTAAACAAAAAAGGTTGGAAAACTATTCACAAACCATGATACCATCATAAAACAGATAAATGTACTTTCCTGAGGTGCTAGTTTTAGGAAAACACTGTTAACCAATGCATTCTTGTGTTCTGTGCGTTTTCAGCTTTCTCTCGGCCTGAAAACGCCTTACTAGTCATGTAAGCACCAAAACTTAGTTTGAACAAAAAAGGTTGGAAAACTATTCACAAACCATTATACCATCATGAAAAGGATAAATGTACTTTCCTGAGGTGCTAGATTTAGGAAAACACTGTTAACAAATGCATTCTTGTGTTCTGTGCGTTTTCAGATTTCTCTTGGCCTGAAAACGCCTTACTAGTCATGTAAGCACCAAAACTTAGTTTGAACAAAAAAGGTTGGAAAACTATTCACAAACCATGATACCATCATAAAACAGATAAATGTACTTTCCTGAGGTGCTAGTTTTAGGAAAACACTGTTAACCAATGCATTCTTGTGTTCTGTGCGTTTTCAGCTTTCTCTCGGCCTGAAAACGCCTTAATAGTCATGTAAGCACCAAAACTTAGTTTGAACAAAAAAGGTTGGAAAACTATTCACAAACCATGATACCATCATGAAAATGATAAATGTACTTTCCTGAGGTGCTAGATTTAGGAAAACACTGTTAACCAATGCATTCTTGTGTTCTGTGCGTTTTCAGCTTTCTCTCGGCCTGAAAACGCCTTAATAGTCAAGAATGCACCAAAACTTAGTTTGAACAAAAAAGGTTGGAAAACTATTCACAAACCATGATACCATCATGAAAAGGATAAATGTACTTTCCTGAGGTGCTAGATTTAGGAAAACACTGTTAACAAATGCATTCTTGTGTTCTGTGCGTTTTCAGCTTTCTCTCGGCCTGAAAACGCCTTACTAGTCATGTAAGCACCAAAACTTAGTTTGAACAAAAAAGGTTGGAAAACTATTCACAAACCATGATACCATCATAAAACAGATAAATGTACTTTCCTGAGGTGCTAGTTTTAGGAAAACACTGTTAACCAATGCATTCTTGTGTTCTGTGCGTTTTCGGCTTTCTCTCGGCCTGCAAACGCCTTAATAGTCAAGAATGCACCAAAACTTAGTTTGAACAAAAAAGGTTGGAAAACTATTCACAAACCATGATACCATCATGAAAAGGATAAATGTACTTTCCTGAGGTGCTAGTTTTAGGAAAACACTGTTAACCAATGCATTCTTGTGTTCTGTGCGTTTTCAGCTTTCTCTCGGCCTGAAAACGCCTTACTAGTCATGTAAGCACCAAAACTTAGTTTGAACAAAAAAGGTTGGAAAACTATTCACAAACCATGATACCATCATGAAAAGGATAAATGTACTTTCCTGAGGTGCTAGATTTAGGAAAACACTGTTAACCAATGCATTCTTGTGTTCTGTGCGTTTTTAAGCCTTCTCTCGGGCTGCAAACGCCTTAATAGTCAAGAATGCACCAAAACTTAGTTTGAACAAAAAAGGTTGGAAAACTATTCACAAACCATGATACCATCATGAAAAGGATAAATGTACTTTCCTGAGGTGATAGTTTTAGGAAAACACTGTTAACCAATGCATTCTTGTGTTTTGTGCGTTTTCAGCTTTCTCTCGGCTTGAAAACGCCTTACTAGTCATGTAAGCACCAAAACTTAGTTTGAACAAAAAAGGTTGGAAAACTATTCACAAACCATGATACCATCATAAAACAGATAAATGTACTTTCCTGAGGTGCTAGTTTTAGGAAAACACTGTTAACCAATGCATTCTTGTGTTCTGTGCGTTTTCAGCTTTCTCTCGGCCTGAAAACGCCTTAATAGTCATGTAAGCACCAAAACTTAGTTTGAACAAAAAAGATTGGAAAACTATTCACAAACCATGATACCATCATGAAAAGGATAAATGTACTTTCCTGAGGTGCTAGATTTAGGAAAACACTGTTAACCAATGCATTCTTGTGTTCTGTGCGTTTTCAGCTTTCTCTCGGCCTGCAAACGCCTTAATAGTCAAGAATGCACCAAAACTTAGTTTAAACAAAAAAGGTTGGAAAACTATTCACAAACCATGATACCATCATGAAAAGGATAAATGTACTTTCCTGAGGTGATAGTTTTAGGAAAACACTGTTAACCAATGCATTCTTGTGTTTTGTGCGTTTTCAGCTTTCTCTCGGCTTGAAAACGCCTTACTAGTCATGTAAGCACCAAAACTTAGTTTGAACAAAAAAGGTTGGAAAACTATTCACAAACCATGATACCATCATAAAACAGATAAATGTACTTTCCTGAGGTGCTAGTTTTAGGAAAACACTGTTAACCAATGCATTCTTGTGTTCTGTGCGTTTTCAGCTTTCTCTCGGCCTGAAAACGCCTTAATAGTCATGTAAGCACCAAAACTTAGTTTAAACAAAAAAGGTTGGAAAACTATTCACAAACCATGATACCATCACGAAAAGGATAAATGTACTTTCCTGAGGTGCTAGATTTAGGAAAACACTGTTAACCAATGCATTCTTGTGTTCTGTGCATTTTCAGCTTTCTCTCGGCTTGAAAACGCCTTACTAGTCATGTAAGCACCAAAACTTAGTTTGAACAAAAAAGGTTGGAAAACTATTCACAAACCATGATACCATCATAAAACAGATAAATGTACTTTCCTGAGGTGCTAGTTTTAGGAAAACACTGTTAACCAATGCATTCTTGTGTTCTGTGCGTTTTCAGCTTTCTCTCGGCCTGAAAACGCCTTAATAGTCAAGAATGCACCAAAACTTAGTTTGAACAAAAAAGGTTGGAAAACTATTCACAAACCATGATACCATCATGAAAAGGATAAATGTACTTTCCTGAGGTGCTAGTTTGAGGAAAACACTGTTAACCAATGCATTCTTGTGTTCTGTGCGTTTTCAGCTTTCTCTCGGCCTGCAAACGCCTTAATAGTCAAGAATGCACCAAAACTTAGTTTGAACAAAAAAGGTTGGAAAACTATTCACAAATCATGATACCATCATGAAAAGGATAAATGTACTTTCCTGAGGTGCTAGTTTTAGGAAAACACTGTTAACCAATGCATTCTTGTGTTCTGTGCGTTTTCAGCTTTCTCTCGGCCTGAAAACGCCTTACTAGTCATGTAAGCACCAAAACTTAGTTTGAACAAAAAAGGTTGGAAAACTATTCACAAACCATGATACCATCATAAAACAGATAAATGTACTTTCCTGAGGTGCTAGTTTTAGGAAAACACTGTTAACCAATGCATTCTTGTGTTCTGTGCGTTTTCAGCTTTCTCTCGGCCTGCAAACGCCTTAATAGTCAAGAATGCACCAAAACTTAGTTTGAACAAAAAAGGTTGGAAAACTATTCACAAACCATGATACCATCATGAAAAGGATAAATGTACTTTCCTGAGGTGCTAGTTTTAGGAAAACACTGTTAACCAATGCATTCTTGTGTTCTGTGCGTTTTCAGCTTTCTCTCGGCCTGCAAACGCCTTACTAGTCAAGAATGCACCAAAACTTAGTTTAAACAAAAAAGGTTGGAAAACTATTCACAAACCATGATACCATCATGAAAAGGATAAATGTACTTTCCTGAGGTGCTAGTTTTAGGAAAACACTGTTAACCAATGCATTCTTGTGTTCTGTGCGTTTTCAGCTTTCTCTCGGCCTGCAAACGCCTTAATAGTCAAGAATGCACCAAAACTTAGTTTAAACAAAAAAGGTTGGAAAACTATTCACAAACCATGATACCATCATGAAAAGGATAAATGTACTTTCCTGAGGTGCTAGATTTAGGAAAACACTGTTAACCAATGCATTCTTGTGTTTTGTGCGTTTCTAAGCTTTCTCTCGGCCTGCAAAAGCCTTAATAGTCAAGAATGCACCAAAACTTAGTTTAAACAAAAAAGGTTGGAAAACTATTCACAAACCATGATACCATCATGAAAAGGATAAATGTACTTTCCTGAGGTGATAGTTTTAGGAAAACACTGTTAACCAATGCATTCTTGTGTTTTGTGCGTTTTCAGCTTTCTCTCGGCTTGAAAACGCCTTACTAGTCATGTAAGCACCAAAACTTAGTTTGAACAAAAAAGGTTGGAAAACTATTCACAAACCATGATACCATCATAAAACAGATAAATGTACTTTCCTGAGGTGCTAGTTTTAGGAAAACACTGTTAACCAATGCATTCTTGTGTTCTGTGCGTTTTCAGCTTTCTCTCGGCCTGAAAACGCCTTAATAGTCATGTAAGCACCAAAACTTAGTTTGAACAAAAAAGGTTGGAAAACTATTCACAAACCATGATACCATCATGAAAAGGATAAATGTACTTTCCTGAGGTGCTAGATTTAGGAAAACACTGTTAACCAATGCATTCTTGTGTTCTGTGCGTTTTCAGCTTTCTCTCGGCCTGAAAACGCCTTACTAGTCATGTAAGCACCAAAACTTAGTTTGAACAAAAAAGGTTGGAAAACTATTCACAAACCATGATACCATCATAAAACAGATAAATGTACTTTCCTGAGGTGCTAGTTTTAGGAAAACACTGTTAACCAATGCATTCTTGTGTTCTGTGCGTTTTCAGCTTTCTCTCGGCCTGAAAACGCCTTACTAGTCATGTAAGCACCAAAACTTAGTTTGAACAAAAAAGGTTGGAAAACTATTCACAAACCATGATACCATCATAAAACAGATAAATGTACTTTCCTGAGGTGCTAGTTTTAGGAAAACACTGTTAACCAATGCATTCTTGTGTTCTGTGCGTTTTCAGCTTTCTCTCGGCCTGCAAACGCCTTAATAGTCAAGAATGCACCAAAACTTAGTTTAAACAAAAAAGGTTGGAAAACTATTCACAAACCATGATACCATCATGAAAAGGATAAATGTACTTTCCTGAGGTGCTAGTTTTAGGAAAACACTGTAAACCAATGCATTCTTGTGTTCTGTGCGTTTTCAGCTTTCTCTCGGCCTGAAAACGCCTTAATAGTCATGTAAGCACCAAAACTTAGTTTGAACAAAAAAGGTTGGAAAACTATTCACAAACCATGATACCATCATGAAAAGGATAAATGTACTTTCCTGAGGTGCTAGATTTAGGAAAACACTGTTAACCAATGCATTCTTGTGTTCTGTGCGTTTTCAGCTTTCTCTCGGCCTGAAAACGCCTTAATAGTCAAGAATGCACCAAAACTTAGTTTGAACAAAAAAGGTTGGAAAACTATTCACAAACCATTATACCATCATGAAAAGGATAAATGTACTTTCCTGAGGTGCTAGATTTAGGAAAACACTGTTAACAAATGCATTCTTGTGTTCTGTGCGTTTTCAGCCTTCTCTCGGCCTGAAAACGCCTTACTAGTCATGTAAGCACCAAAACTTAGTTTGAACAAAAAAGGTTGGAAAACTATTCACAAACCATGATACCATCATAAAACAGATAAATGTACTTTCCTGAGGTGCTAGATTTAGGAAAACACTGTTAACAAATGCATTCTTGTGTTCTGTGCGTTTTCAGCTTTCTCTCGGCCTGAAAACGCCTTACTAGTCATGTAAGCACCAAAACTTAGTTTAAACAAAAAAGGTTGGAAAACTATTCACAAACCATGATACCATCATAAAACAGATAAATGTACTTTCCTGAGGTGCTAGTTTTAGGAAAACACTGTTAACCAATGCATTCTTGTGTTCTGTGCGTTTTCAGCTTTCTCTCGGCCTGAAAACGCCTTACTAGTCATGTAAGCACCAAAACTTAGTTTGAACAAAAAAGGTTGGAAAACTATTCACAAACCATGATACCATCATGAAAAGGATAAATGTACTTTCCTGAGGTGCTAGATTTAGGAAAACACTGTTAACCAATGAATTCTTGTGTTCTGTGCGTTTTCAGCTTTCTCTCGGCCTGCAAACGCCTTAATAGTCAATAATGCACCAAAACTTAGTTTGAACAAAAAAGGTTGGAAAACTATTCACAAACCATTATACCATCATGAAAAGGATAAATGTACTTTCCTGAGGTGCTAGATTTAGGAAAACACTGTTAACCAATGCATTCTTGTGTTCTGTGCGTTTTCAGCTTTCTCTCGGCCTGAAAACGCCTTAATAGTCAAGAATGCACCAAAACTTAGTTTGAACAAAAAAGGTTGGAAAACTATTCACAAACCATTATACCATCATGAAAAGGATAAATGTACTTTCCTGAGGTGCTAGATTTAGGAAAACACTGTTAACAAATGCATTCTTGTGTTCTGTGCGTTTTCAGCTTTCTCTCGGCCTGAAAACGCCTTACTAGTCATGTAAGCACCAAAACTTAGTTTGAACAAAAAAGGTTGGAAAACTATTCACAAACCATGATACCATCATAAAACAGATAAATGTACTTTCCTGAGGTGCTAGTTTTAGGAAAACACTGTTAACCAATACATTCTTGTGTTCTGTGCGTTTTCAGCTTTCTCTCGGCCTGCAAACGCCTTAATAGTCAAGAATGCACCAAAACTTAGTTTAAACAAAAAAGGTTGGAAAACTATTCACAAACCATGATACCATCATAAAACAGATAAATGTACTTTCCTGAGGTGCTAGTTTTAGGAAAACACTGTTAACCAATGCATTCTTGTGTTCTGTGCGTTTTCAGCTTTCTCTCGGCCTGAAAACGCCTTACTAGTCATGTAAGCACCAAAACTTAGTTTGAACAAAAAAGGTTGGAAAACTATTCACAAACCATTATACCATCATGAAAAGGATAAATGTACTTTCCTGAGGTGCTAGATTTAGGAAAACACTTTTAACAAATGCATTCTTGTGTTCTGTGCGTTTTCAGATTTCTCTTGGCCTGAAAACGCCTTACTAGTCATGTAAGCACCAAAACTTAGTTTGAACAAAAAAGGTTGGAAAACTATTCACAAACCATGATACCATCATAAAACAGATAAATGTACTTTCCTGAGGTGCTAGTTTTAGGAAAACACTGTTAACCAATACATTCTTGTGTTCTGTGCGTTTTCAGCTTTCTCTCGGCCTGCAAACGCCTTAATAGTCAAGAATGCACCAAAACTTAGTTTAAACAAAAAAGGTTGGAAAACTATTCACAAACCATGATACCATCATGAAAAGGATAAATGTACTTTCCTGAGGTGCTAGTTTTAGGAAAACACTGTTAACCAATGCATTCTTGTGTTTTGTGCGTTTTCAGCTTTCTCTCGGCTTGAAAACGCCTTACTAGTCATGTAAGCACCAAAACTTAGTTTGAACAAAAAAGGTTGGAAAACTATTCACAAACCATGATACCATCATAAAACAGATAAATGTACTTTCCTGAGGTGCTAGTTTTAGGAAAACACTGTTAACCAATGCATTCTTGTGTTCTGTGCGTTTTCAGCTTTCTCTCGGCCTGCAAACGCCTTAATAGTCAAGAATGCACCAAAACTTAGTTTAAACCAAAAAGGTTGGAAAACTATTCACAAACCATGATACCATCATGAAAAGGATAAATGTACTTTCCTGAGGTGCTAGTTTTAGGAAAACACTGTTAACCAATGCATTCTTGTGTTCTGTGCGTTTTCAGCTTTCTCTCGGCCTGCAAACGCCTTAATAGTCAAGAATGCACCAAAACTTAGTTTAAACAAAAAAGGTTGGAAAACTATTCACAAACCATGATACCATCATAAAACAGATAAATGTACTTTCCTGAGGTGCTAGTTTTAGGAAAACACTGTTAACCAATGCATTCTTGTGTTCTGTGCGTTTTCAGCTTTCTCTCGGCCTGAAAACGCCTTAATAGTCATGTAAGCACCAAAACTTAGTTTGAACAAAAAAGGTTGGAAAACTATTCACAAACCATGATACCATCATGAAAAGGATAAATGTACTTTCCTGAGGTGCTAGATTTAGGAAAACACTGTTAACCAATGCATTCTTGTGTTCTGTGCGTTTTCAGCTTTCTCTCGGCCTGCAAAACGCCTTAATAGTCAAGAATGCACCAAAACTTAGTTTGAACAAAAAAGGTTGGAAAACTATTCACAAACCATGATACCATCATGAAAAGGATAAATGTACTTTCCTGAGGTGCTAGATTTAGGAAAACACTGTTAACAAATGCATTCTTGTGTTCTGTGCGTTTTCAGCTTTCTCTCGGCCTGAAAACGCCTTACTAGTCATGTAAGCACCAAAACTTAGTTTGAACAAAAAAGGTTGGAAAACTATTCACAAACCATGATACCATCATAAAACAGATAAATGTACTTTCCTGAGGTGCTAGTTTTAGGAAAACACTGTTAACCAATGCATTCTTGTGTTCTGTGCGTTTTCAGCTTTCTCTCGGCCTGCAAACGCCTTAATAGTCAAGAATGCACCAAAACTTAGTTTGAACAAAAAAGGTTGGAAAACTATTCACAAACCATGATACCATCATAAAACAGATAAATGTACTTTCCTGAGGTGCTAGTTTTAGGAAAACACTGTTAACCAATGCATTCTTGTGTTCTGTGCGTTTTCAGTATTCTCTCGGCCTGCAAACGCCTTAATAGTCAAGAATGCACCAAAACTTAGTTTAAACAAAAAAGGTTGGAAAACTATTCACAAACCATGATACCATCATAAAACAGATAAATGTACTTTCCTGAGGTGCTAGATTTAGGAAAACACTGTTAACCAATGCATTCTTGTGTTCTGTGCGTTTTCAGCTTTCTCTCGGCCTGCAAACGCCTTAATAGTCAAGAATGCAACAAAACTTAGTTTAAACAAAAAAGGTTGGAAAACTATTCACAAACCATGATACCATCATGAAAAGGATAAATGTACTTTCCTGAGGTGCTAGTTTTAGGAAAACACTGTTAACCAATGCATTCTTGTGTTTTGTGCGTTTCTAAGCTTTCTCTCGGCCTGCAAAAGCCTTAATAGTCAAGAATGCACCAAAACTTAGTTTAAACCAAAAAGGTTGGAAAACTATTCACAAACCATGATACCATCATGAAAAGGATAAATGTACTTTCCTGAGGTGCTAGTTTTAGGAAAACACTGTTAACCAATGCATTCTTGTGTTCTGTGCGTTTTCAGCTTTCTCTCGGCCTGAAAACGCCTTAATAGTCATGTAAGCACCAAAACTTAGTTTGAACAAAAAAGGTTGGAAAACTATTCACAAACCATGATACCATCATGAAAAGGATAAATGTACTTTCCTGAGGTGCTAGATTTAGGAAAACACTGTTAACCAATGCATTCTTGTGTTCTGTGCGTTTTCAGCTTTCTCTCGGCCTGAAAACGCCTTAATAGTCAAGAATGCACCAAAACTTAGTTTGAACAAAAAAGGTTGGAAAACTATTCACAAACCATGATACCATCATGAAAAGGATAAATGTACTTTCCTGAGGTGCTAGATTTAGGAAAACACTGTTAACCAATGCATTCTTGTGTTCTGTGCGTTTTCAGCTTTCTCTCGGCCTGAAAACGCCTTACTAGTCATGTAAGCACCAAAACTTAGTTTGAACAAAAAAGGTTGGAAAACTATTCACAAACCATGATACCATCATAAAACAGATAAATGTACTTTCCTGAGGTGCTAGTTTTAGGAAAACACTGTTAACCAATGCATTCTTGTGTTCTGTGCGTTTTCAGCTTTCTCTCGGCCTGAAAACGCCTTACTAGTCATGTAAGCACCAAAACTTAGTTTGAACAAAAAAGGTTGGAAAACTATTCACAAACCATGATACCATCATGAAAAGGATAAATGTACTTTCCTGAGGTGCTAGTTTTAGGAAAACACTGTTAACCAATGCATTCTTGTGTTTTGTGCGTTTCTAAGCTTTCTCTCGGCCTGCAAAAGCCTTAATAGTCAAGAATGCACCAAAACTTAGTTTAAACCAAAAAGGTTGGAAAACTATTCACAAACCATGATACCATCATGAAAAGGATAAATGTACTTTCCTGAGGTGCTAGTTTTAGGAAAACACTGTTAACCAATGCATTCTTGTGTTCTGTGCGTTTTCAGCTTTCTCTCGGCCTGAAAACGCCTTAATAGTCATGTAAGCACCAAAACTTAGTTTGAACAAAAAAGGTTGGAAAACTATTCACAAACCATGATACCATCATGAAAAGGATAAATGTACTTTCCTGAGGTGCTAGATTTAGGAAAACACTGTTAACCAATGCATTCTTGTGTTCTGTGCGTTTTCAGCTTTCTCTCGGCCTGAAAACGCCTTAATAGTCAAGAATGCACCAAAACTTAGTTTGAACAAAAAAGGTTGGAAAACTATTCACAAACCATTATACCATCATGAAAAGGATAAATGTACTTTCCTGAGGTGCTAGATTTAGGAAAACACTGTTAACAAATGCATTCTTGTGTTCTGTGCGTTTTCAGCTTTCTCTCGGCCTGAAAACGCCTTACTAGTCATGTAAGCACCAAAACTTAGTTTGAACAAAAAAGGTTGGAAAACTATTCACAAACCATGATACCATCATAAAACAGATAAATGTACTTTCCTGAGGTGCTAGTTTTAGGAAAACACTGTTAACCAATACATTCTTGTGTTCTGTGCGTTTTCAGCTTTCTCTCGGCCTGCAAACGCCTTAATAGTCAAGAATGCACCAAAACTTAGTTTAAACAAAAAAGGTTGGAAAACTATTCACAAACCATGATACCATCATGAAAAGGATAAATGTACTTTCCTGAGGTGCTAGTTTTAGGAAAACACTGTTAACCAATGCATTCTTGTGTTCTGTGCGTTTTCAGCTTTCTCTCGGCCTGAAAACGCCTTACTAGTCATGTAAGCACCAAAACTTAGTTTGAACAAAAAAGATTGGAAAACTATTCACAAACCATGATACCATCATAAAACAGATAAATGTACTTTCCTGAGGTGCTAGTTTTAGGAAAACACTGTTAACCAATGCATTCTTGTGTTCTGTGCGTTTTCAGCTTTCTCTCGGCCTGCAAACGCCTTAATAGTCAAGAATGCACCAAAACTTAGTTTAAACAAAAAAGGTTGGAAAACTATTCACAAACCATGATACCATCATGAAAAGGATAAATGTACTTTCCTGAGGTGCTAGTTTTAGGAAAACACTGTTAACCAATGCATTCTTGTGTTCTGTGCGTTTTCAGCTTTCTCTCGGCCTGCAAACGCCTTAATAGTCAAGAATGCACCAAAACTTAGTTTAAACAAAAAAGGTTGGAAAACTATTCACAAACCATGATACCATCATAAAACAGATAAATGTACTTTCCTGAGGTGCTAGTTTTAGGAAAACACTGTTAACCAATGCATTCTTGTGTTCTGTGCGTTTTCAGCTTTCTCTCGGCCTGAAAACGCCTTAATAGTCATGTAAGCACCAAAACTTAGTTTGAACAAAAAAGGTTGGAAAACTATTCACAAACCATGATACCATCA
Organism: Gasterosteus aculeatus; assembly: GCF_964276395.1. NCBI lineage: Eukaryota > Metazoa > Chordata > Actinopteri > Perciformes > Gasterosteidae > Gasterosteus > Gasterosteus aculeatus. The sequence goes on along the minus strand of NC_135707.1, from coordinate 19,433,907 downwards.
TGAAAAGGATAAATGTACTTTCCTGAGGTGCTAGATTTAGGAAAACACTGTTAACCAATGCATTCTTGTGTTCTGTGCGTTTTCAGCTTTCTCTCGGCCTGCAAAACGCCTTAATAGTCAAGAATGCACCAAAACTTAGTTTGAACAAAAAAGGTTGGAAAACTATTCACAAACCATTATACCATCATGAAAAGGATAAATGTACTTTCCTGAGGTGCTAGTTTTAGGAAAACACTGTTAACCAATGCATTCTTGTGTTCTGTGCGTTTTCAGCTTTCTCTCGGCCTGCAAACGCCTTAATAGTCAAGAATGCACCAAAACTTAGTTTGAACAAAAAAGGTTGGAAAACTATTCACAAACCATGATACCATCATAAAACAGATAAATGTACTTTCCTGAGGTGCTAGATTTAGGAAAACACTGTTAACCAATGCATTCTTGTGTTCTGTGCGTTTTCAGCTTTCTCTCGGCCTGCAAACGCCTTAATAGTCAAGAATGCAACAAAACTTAGTTTAAACAAAAAAGGTTGGAAAACTATTCACAAACCATGATACCATCATGAAAAGGATAAATGTACTTTCCTGAGGTGCTAGTTTTAGGAAAACACTGTTAACCAATGCATTCTTGTGTTTTGTGCGTTTCTAAGCTTTCTCTCGGCCTGCAAAAGCCTTAATAGTCAAGAATGCACCAAAACTTAGTTTAAACAAAAAAGGTTGGAAAACTATTCACAAACCATGATACCATCATGAAAAGGATAAATGTACTTTCCTGAGGTGCTAGTTTTAGGAAAACACTGTTAACCAATGCATTCTTGTGTTTTGTGCGTTTTCAGCTTTCTCTCGGCTTGAAAACGCCTTACTAGTCATGTAAGCACCAAAACTTAGTTTGAACAAAAAAGGTTGGAAAACTATTCACAAACCATGATACCATCATAAAACAGATAAATGTACTTTCCTGAGGTGCTAGTTTTAGGAAAACACTGTTAACCAATACATTCTTGTGTTCTGTGCGTTTTCAGCTTTCTCTCGGCCTGCAAACGCCTTAATAGTCAAGAATGCACCAAAACTTAGTTTAAACAAAAAAGGTTGGAAAACTATTCACAAACCATTATACCATCATGAAAACGATAAATGTACTTTCCTGAGGTGCTAGATTTAGGAAAACACTGTTAACAAATGCATTCTTGTGTTCTGTGCGTTTTCAGCTTTCTCTCGGCCTGAAAACGCCTTACTAGTCATGTAAGCACCAAAACTTAGTTTGAACAAAAAAGGTTGGAAAACTATTCACAAACCATGATACCATCATAAAACAGATAAATGTACTTTCCTGAGGTGCTAGTTTTAGGAAAACACTGTTAACCAATGCATTCTTGTGTTCTGTGCGTTTGCAGCTTTCTCTCGGCCTGCAAAAGCCTTAATAGTCAAGAATGCACCAAAACTTAGTTTGAACAAAAAAGGTTGGAAAACTATTCACAAACCATGATACCATCATGAAAAGGATAAATGTACTTTCCTGAGGTGCTAGTTTTAGGAAAACACTGTTAACCAATGCATTCTTGTGTTCTGTGCGTTTTCAGCTTTCTCTCGGCCTGAAAACGCCTTAATAGTCAAGAATGCACCAAAACTTAGTTTGAACAAAAAAGGTTGGAAAACTATTCACAAACCATGATACCATCATGAAAAGGATAAATGTACTTTCCTGAGGTGCTAGATTTAGGAAAACACTGTTAACCAATGCATTCTTGTGTTCTGTGCGTTTTCAGCTTTCTCTCGGCCTGAAAACGCCTTAATAGTCAAGAATGCACCAAAACTTAGTTTGAACAAAAAAGGTTGGAAAACTATTCACAAACCATGATACCATCATGAAAAGAATAAATGTACTTTCCTGAGGTGCTAGATTTAGGAAAACACTGTTAACCAATGCATTCTTGTGTTCTGTGCGTTTTTAAGCCTTCTCTCGGCCTGCAAACGCCTTAAAAGTCCAGAATGCACCAAAACTTAGTGTGAACAAAAAAGGTTGGAAAACTATTCACAAACCATGATACCATCATAAAACAGATAAATGTATTTTCCTGAGGTGCTAGTTTTAGGAAAACACTGGGTAACACTTTACTTGAATGGGTGTTCATTAGACTTACATAACATTGTCATTACCATGACATGAGAGCTGTCATGAATATCAAGGAATACTTATGACAGTTGTTGTTAAGTGTCATTCGGTAAATTATGTCACTTTTGATGCAAAGGTGACATTGTTTGAGATGTCCTTGTTATGACAACTTGACATAAACCAAGACAACAAAACCTGTCATAAACATGTCATAGCAGACCTATTTGTCAAACTTAAGAAAAACGTTTTTCTTCATTTCTTAGAGCGACATTAAACCGTCATATATGGATGGTTTTGACACTCGCTGTCACAAAACCATTACAATTTTGTCATATATGTGGTCCTTTTCATTAAAATGTCGTAAAAAGTTTAACTACACTGCTAAATGATTTTAGAACTTCCCTCCTACAGTGATTTAATGATTTTAACTTTTCATTAAGATGTTTAATTATGTAGTCAAACCAGTTTATACAATGTCACAACTGTTTTCTTTGAATACAAGTAAAGTGGAACAATTAGATTATTAGAAATGCAGGGAGTCAAAGAGGCTCTGGTGACATCCAGGACCAGAGAGAGAAGCAGGTGATGGTCAAAACATTTCATCTACTATTCATTTAAATACATATAATCTAAAGGATATTTCCGGAATCAGGAACATTTATTACCAAAATATGTTTTTGTTTGTTTGGTTACGCCTCCACTAAATTAATTATTTGGGTTTATTTTTAAACCGGAAGTAGCGCCGTTGCATGCCGCTAGCTTAGGGCCGTTCCGTTCCATTGTGCTGCTTGCGGTGATAAGAACAGGACCGGTGAGTGGCACTCGGATCCCGTTTGTCGTTAACGTGGATGTTGACTGGACAGCGCGCGCTCTCTTCTTCAGTAAACGTCGCGCGGTTGTCAGCCGACAAGATGAGGATCTCCCCGTGGGACCGCTGGTTCTCCACCAGCTGCTGTGTGTGCTGCCATGTCCGCACAGGGACCATCATCTTGGGGGTCTGGTACATGGTAAGCACCGCCTGTCAATCACAATGAAAACATCAGCATCATTATGCAAGGCACAAAGGTTTGAATTATTCTGCTGATAATACAATTTCAATATGGCTAATTTGATCATTCTGTCCATTTATGTTTTTGACGTCGACAGAGGCCTATAAAAGACGTATTTCTATATATATATAGATATATATAGAAATATATATTCTCACACTTGATCAAAACGTAAAAAAGGTAGCCTCAGTATTGAACTGACTGGGCTGGAGAGAGGGGGACCTGAACCAAACAGCCCATGTGGAGATATCCTCCCTATGAATAAATCAGCATGGGGTCTCCTCAGGTAGCAGCTCTTGTGTCAGACCTTTGGACTGCTCTGAATTTTCCATCAAATTAACCTGATCAACGAGGATGTATGAGTCATCTGCATTAGGAGCTGTGCCACCCAGGACTTACTGCAGACCTGTTATTAACACTCCTCTGGGAAAAGTTTGAATCATTACTTGGGGGTTCTACAATCTGTGTTACACTTATTCCAAATGTTCGCCTATATTCCCTGTGTGCCCGTCCATGTTGTTTTCTTTATCTCCCCATATGTCCTCTGTCCTTAAGCTCATCAATGCCGTGGTGTTGCTCATCCTGCTCACAGCGCTCAGTGATCCTGAGCAGTACCACCTGACCAGCGCTGAGCTGGCTAATGACCTGGATGTCATGGATGATGCCAGTAAGTGTACTATGCATATCTCACGATACCTGAACCAGATGTGTGATTCTCATTATTTATTGCATTCAACACTTCAATTCTAAATCATTTTATTTTGTATAGCCCAAAATCTCAAATTACAAATTTGCCTCAGATCAGGCAATAAACAGGACTCTGTCTTTCTGTGTTATCATATTCCTCTGCTGTTTTGTTGCTGGTGTTGAACACTGAAGGGACAGAGTATCTGATTTCTCGCTCAACGTTAGACTAATTTGACTTTATTTAGCTGCGTTCACATTGCAAGCCAAAGTGGGAGTATTTAATTTTTTGTGTGTATTTGAGACTTGTATTGTGTATTTGAGGTGGAGGCTCTATACAGTCAGCGATTCCTATGTGTACAACCTCTACTTAGTCTCTCCGCTCAGTGGTGAAGAGTTTCACAGACTGTTAGTCCCAGTAGAGTCATGGCTTCCTCAGAATTATGTTTTACAGGTTCTGCCTACTTCAAATTGTTAAATCTGGGGGGGTATTTTAAATTAAACATGTGGAGTAATATGTTTTTGATTAAATATCAAACTTTTAAGCTTAGTAACCTTTTGTGACAGAAGTGCTTGGCCCACATGATATGCTCAATGGTTGTTTACTTAACATCAGACCGATTCAGAGCCGATACATTTTGCAAAGATCAACATCCGTCACCATTTTCCACTGGGACGCCATTCCCATCACTACATTTTGCCCTATGAGCTATTCATACCCAACTCTGTACACAAGTAGTGATTGCTTTTTAAAAAAACACAATTAAACATCCACATCAATATATGACTTGGACCGTGAATGCTTACTTCAGTGGCATGTTTTACTGAGGCTTCAACATCAGACAACGGTTTTCAGAGAAACAGAACATAATGGAACTTTTAGCAGCAGAAAAAACAATATTTCTCTTAGGAGTTGGACAATACCAAAAAAGAGTGAATATTGGACTTGTCCATCTCAATTTGTTGTGGCTATGTCAGAAACAAAAAATAAAAACATCTCAGCTTGACGAGGCCCCTCTGAAGCTGGCCACAGTTCCAGCCCAGCCTTGTCTGCATGACTGATGCAGCTTGCCATTTATCTTCTGAGTGGGATTAGTTCTCAAACGGACACTATGTTGGGAACATTATTACAAATTTGATTTGAAATCTCCAAAATCGCATGTCTGAGGTGAAGTGACCTCCCGCTGACCTCTTAAGCGTTCTTCTCTCTTCTGCAGACATGTGCATCGCCTCAGCCATCTCCCTGCTGATGGTACTGATCTGTGGAATGGCAACATATGGTGCATACAAGGTAATGATTCCCGAGATTCTACTGGTGATTAAAGCCAACATTGATTGTGTTTGTCAGGCCAAAGGATCTTCCTGAGTTCATTTCCAGAACAGCCATTTGAAAAATTCATGAATGTTGCCAGGCGACTTGAGTGTTGTAGCTCTGATTTAGGTCAACGGTGCTGGTGAAGTAGCTCAGTTTTTATTCTCTGATTCATCACCATAACTACAATATCTCTGTTTCAGCTGCGAGCTGCCTGGATCATCCCGTTTTTTTGCTACCAAATATTTGACTTTGCTCTCAATGCACTGGTTGCTGTGAGCATTGTAGTTTACCCAAACACAGTACAAGACTACCTGCAGCAGCTGGTGAGAAACTTCAAGTATTACCATACCATATATAAAATTGAGGAGCAAAATGGTCAGATGCACAGCTACTATCTAGCTCCTGGTGCTCCTTTAACCGAAATCAACTGAGTGCTGCTTGTGTTTTTTGGGCCTCCCGTGCAGCCTGACAACTTCCCCTACAAAGAGGAGATTGCTGCTCTAAGTAACGTGTGTTTGGTCCTCACCGTGCTGCTCTTCATTGGCTCCATTCTCAGCTTCAAGGTAAGGGTCTTCCTACCTTCTTTTACATGTCCTCTTCATACAATCAGCAGCACTAATGGCAGGCCTGCCAAGGATTCTGTTTGCTTTTCTTACAACAGTGGCTCAATTCAGTACTCCCCGTGACTCACTCTCAACCAATCACAACGCTTGATTTCATCTGCCCTGTATTATAAAAGAATATACGATACGGGATATGAAACATGACCAGTAGTCGAAGTGCAAGCACCCAGTTGAATGGTGAATTTATGCTACTTTGTTGAATTCATATATTTGTGAATCTGACTTTGAAAGAGTCAGTGCCTCCCCAGCCACGAACCTCACGTCACTGCTCTACAGCTACTGGATGGATTGTCATGGCATTCAGTACGGCCATTTAGGTTACCGCTAGGATGAATCCTAATGACTTTGGGGGTTTGTTGGCTTTTCCGGAAACAGAAAGTAAAAGTTTCAATTTTATAGTAAAAGAGTGATGCTCACCACCAATGACACCACGGTAAGTCACCTCTGCTGATAGCAGTAGTGACCTGTCACAGTAGAATCGCAATAAAGCATCCCCTGTTTTATGGCGCGTTTAACTCTAAATGTACCATCATTTACTAAATGACCATCATGCTGTATTACAGACGACTTGAAACTAGAGATTGAGACCATAAACTAATGTTAACAAGGGAACTGCTAGTGAGGGAATAAATCAAGAGAGAATTAGTAATTTTCTCATAGATAGGTTAGTAGAGAAGGCAGGTTACTTGGCAGAAGCGCAGTTTGAAGCCTGGTCCAGTTTATTCTGTAATAACCAATGTCAATCTGAGATTATAAATGAAAGGCTTATTTTTAGTTGCAGCAGTTATGGTTTTGATAGTCATTTTTAGAAATGGATATGTCAAAATTGGGATTTTGGGCTATATCAAACAAATTGAATTGAAGTGAGAATGAACAGGTGGTTGAATTAATTGTTATCTGTATTATATGTGTTCCTTTTCTCTGTAAGTCAGATTTTCTTTGAGTAACATACTTTTATTATAGCATTTGTGATATGTATGCCACCATCTGTATCTCATTCGACATGAATGAATTGATTTTTATTTCCCCTACAGGCCTACCTGATGGCATGTGTGTGGAACTGCTACAGATATGTGAGTGGGCGGGGGGCTTCAGAAATCCTGCTCTATGTCACCACCAATGACACCACGGTAAGTCACCTCTGCTGATATGCTTTGTGCTATGGCACCCATTTCACCATGACGGCCCCATAGTTTGAAATCAAGGTTTAAAAGATGACGGTGGCAAGATGACGGTGGCAATGTTGTTCTTGTCAACAGATCGTTAAATCCGGGGCCGGAACATGTGCGGTGGGTAACACTCCTTAGTAATTTTGATTTTGGTCAACTATGGAGCTCTATGGCACAGAACTTTAAGATATATTAGGCTTTTGTTTCACAGGCAACACCTGTTAGTAAGATTACATTTTTTTGCGTTGGTCTTAGTTGATAACAGGCAAAAACTATCTTTCTGTTAGAAGATAAACAAGCATTGACACCAACTAAGTCTCGGCCTAGCTTAGTGGTTTTCTAATACTTCACTTGAAGTAGTAGAAATACACATTTTTCAAGAACTTTTTCCCCCTTGTCAGACCATTACATTACATCACAGGTCATTTAGCTAACACTTTTATCACACCATTTTTTTTGTGTGAATATTCATACTTTTTTTCCCATGAGGTGTTGCATGCTACAGACAGATCTTACTACAGCCATAAGTCTACGTTAACTGTAAGAAGAATATTTCCACGATGGATTAAAACATGTAAGAAACCAGATGATTCACTAGTCAGCACACATTGATGAAATGTAGAAATGAACAGTACATGAAAAAAAAACATCCATCCAGTGTGTGCATGTGTTTAATTAGCTATGTTTATATTGTCATCAAGAGATCCTAAATGAAACAATATCTGATCTTGATATGTAAAACAAAATAATTTCCTTATTTAATCCATCAATTAAGTTGTGTTTCACCACCTGCGTAGGTTTCCTCTTAGCCCGGTCTGACAGCTGCAAAGTCCCCATGTTGGGGGAGGGAGGAATTAAAACGATGGGCTTAGCTGCAGGTAGTTTTTCATTCACTAACACGGAGAATGGAGAATTGGACAGACTTGGACTGACAGATCGGGCTCCAAGCTGGTAAAGCCATTATAATGGCAACGGGGGCACAGCCGTACAGTCAGTGAGCTCCGTTTGGGTGTTTCTGGGTCGGTGTCCTACTGCTCAGGCCCTGGCCCCCTTATAGCTGTTCCCCCGCTGCCCCACACTCTGATTATAACTACTTATACTACTTATAACTACTAGTATTATAACTACTTCTACTACTTAGTGTATACATTTATATGTATACATATATACATTATCTTATATACATATATAGGACCTATGTGAAGTTTGTCATCGTACTTATTTCAACTTTTTAGATATAACTTAAACAATGTACTTTTATGTACTTTAATGTAGTCTGATGTTTTCATGGCAAGATACTTTTTGTCCACCAGTTTAATTCTGTATGAAATGTGTCATACAGATATAGATGCCTTGCTTTGCTTAATGTATTTTACTTTGCACTGGTTACATTATCCAATTTTGTTTGATAGTTTAAACTTAATAATTAGGAAATTATAGCCACTATTTAACACTATTCATTTGAATTGAGTCAACTCTTCGCTCCTTCATCTCCAGGTGCTGCTGCCTCCGTATGATGACAGCGTCAGCGTCCCTGCTAAACAGGCTCCTCAACTGTACACCACTGCCACGGCATAAGAAATATTCTGAGGTTTCTGCTGACTGAAGCCTGCTGTTACTTTCCCCCTTCCTCCCCCCGCCCCCCTCCTGCCCCAGCAAGATGTATGCACCACTCTGCCTCTCCAGCGTCCAGCACAGGCATTTCAGCACACCCATGCATGCACCGAACCATATGAAATCTTTGTAGGCACATGCACACACCTCCACCACCACCGTGACCTCTTATCCCTTCACGTTTGTTATTTGTGAGCTTGTTGTTTCCAGACACGATGCGCATCCCAATGCATTTGAACCTGGGTGCAAAATGTCACGAGAAAGTGTTAGATTCTATATATTTGTATTAATTCTAGTCACGCTCTGTGTACATTCGTGGTAGTATTTTGTGTCCTACCTTTGATAGTCCTATATTACATTACAGCACAAATTCTCATAAGTGTTTCCCGTTTGTCTGGTTTCGTGATCGGGGTTGGATTGCCTTTATTATTCATTACTTTCTCTCTGATGGGCTGCCATTTATAGGGTGAGGGGGCCTATGTGTGAAGTGTCACCTTGATTGGTGTTCCCAAAGAAACGTATCTGCCTATATTCTGACATGATCTCAAAAAACCTAGGACATATATCGAAAATATCGCCGTCTTTTACCGTTTGATTTTTCTGATTTTATCTGGAGTGGAGTTTTGCTGGTTGACCGCCATCACTTTTAAATGTAACTGTATGTTTCTATCAATGGACGAGAAAAACGTATTCCCAGCTATTTATCTATTTTTAAAGCACATAAGAGGTGCTGATCTGAAATCTGTTTGCTGTGTGAAGTCGCTCTGATGAGTCAACTGGATTGGGGCCTCTCTGTGTCCTGGAGCTCAGTAGACAAGGGCCCTGGTTGTGTTTTTTCAGTTGAAACCAACGGGAGCTTCTGCTCTGCGTAACCACCAAGTCTGCTCCATCAGATGCAGCTACTTTTCCAGCTGCTCTTTGGCCAAACATGTATGGCAAGGACAGCTGTATGAGAAATAAAAGATGTAACATTTATTGGTGTATTAAAAGTCAAATTTTACCGGCAGATGGTTGTTTTATTTTGAATGTACAAGGTTGTGTGTGAACTCAAAGGTTTGAAAGAAACTATTGATTTAAATAAATCTGTACATAATCGTTTATAGACAAAACTTTATAGACAATCAAATGTAGAAAAAAGGTCAATGTTGAAAATAATCGTTGGGCTCATTGTGTCGAAGGCAGGTCGATTAAAACAAACTCTTTTTATTTTATAACGTAAGAAAAAACTCTGCATGAGCAAGTTCATGGCTCTCGACCTCTGCCAATATCTCGTTATAAAAGGTTTAAAGGTGTAGAATTAAGAGTTTAGTCCCGGCTATCTGAAAGTAAGCAGAGATTGTTTGAGGTGAAAAAGAGGCGTCTCCGTGGTTTGAATCGGGGAGTAAACGCAGAGTAGATGGAGTGAGGGGAAGAACAAAGGCTGGACAGATAGCGAGAGCCACAGAGCTGGGATGTGAGCTAGTGGCGACGAACTCTTCGCTCCCTGTGGAGATTTATTGAGACCCTTCCGACACAGAAAACTGATAACGGTAAGTAGTTTTGGATGTATTTTCCTGATGGCATGAGTCTGTTAGTCTGTTAAGAACTCTACTTACATACTTGGAGGAAAGAAGTTTTAGAAGTTCGTATTTTCAAAGAAATGAGGCAGGTAATAAAGATGTGTGCAAAGGACATCAGTGCTAAACACCCACTTCTGACAGTATGGAAAATAGTGCCTTTATTTACAGTTTCGGCATGTCCCACGGCATATTAAAACATGCCGTTTGCAAAACAGTGCAGTTCCACCTTGATTGCACCTGGAACAGGACAGAGACCAAGCCAAGAGAAATCCACAGGCAGGATGGGGGAAAGGTGTCTTGCCCCAGCCTGACACGTAACACACATCTGTGGGATGGTAGGAGCATGGCTTCGCGCTGTGGGTCTGATCTGTTCTTCGGAAATGCTGTAGTGTAGGAAGAAACACAGGTGAATGGGAAAACAACAAAGGAAAAAAGACATGTTTCCAATGTGTCCTGCTATTCATTTAGCTTTTTTTTTTTACAATCATTTTTATTGATATCAAGTTAGGAAATACCTGTCCACACAAAACAGGGATAAACATTGAAACTCTCTATTGTGGTACAGTATGAAGGTTATTATTAGAATTGACATTGTTATTATAAACAGGGAAATCAAAAGTACTTTACAGAGAGAAAAGCATTAATGAAATACCTAAATAAATAGTTAAACAAGTCTCATCTTGAAATTAATCAAATGAACAAGCAGCTCAAATAAAATGGTGATATGCTTCTAGATAAAAGTATTCTCAATTGGTACTAAGGGGCCCAAAGTGTGCCAAGAAAATAACCCCCACCACCACCAGCAACCTGAACAGTTAATACAAGGCAGGATGGATCCATGCCTTAATGTTGTTTACGCCAACATTCTGACCCTACTATTTTAATGTCGCTGCTGAAATCAACACTCATCAGATCAGGCAATGTTGTTTAGAATCTTCTATTGTCTCATTGTGGTGAGCCTGTGAGAATTGTAGTCTCAGTTTCCTGTTGTTAGCTGACAGGAGTGATACCCAGTGTGGTCTTCTTCTGCTGTAGCCCATCTTCAAGGTTCCACTTGTTGTGAGTTCAGAGATGCTATTCTGCATTCCCTGGTTGTGACAAGTGGTTATTTGAGTTACTGGGGCCTTTCTATCATCTCAAACCAGTCTGCCCATTCTCCTCTAACACCAGCAAGGCATTTCTGTCCATACAACTCACTCATACGCTAACTGGATATTTCCTTTTTGGGACCATTCTCTGTAAACCCTGACTCACACAAACCTTCTTTCTCACTGCACACATCTTGGAAATGATTTTTTTGACAAAGCTTTGGTCGACTCTGTATCCCCGGGATGGCTCATCACGCACTTGTGTTTTTGAACATATGAAACATGGTGGCCTCCATAACTAAAATAGAGTCCCATTCTATTTAAAAAAGAAAAAAACAAAAAGCATTGTTGTAGTGAGTAAAACTTTATTCTGTACACTAGGTTAGCAGAATCAAACAAGATCATAAAATTAGTTTAGAACAGAGAAAGAAACAGATGAAAAGGTCCAACATACATCACGTCCTACACAAATAAAATCACCTTTTAAAGCTTTGGTGACACAGCATGTATAACTAATAATTACAAAAAAATACATCCACCAGGTGATCTCTTACAGAGAAGGAGAAAGGTTGTGCTTGCACTACTGTCTGTTCCATAATCTCAAGCTCACAAGTTAATATTTATTATGAGGAAACCAGCTTAGCAAAATGCAAATTCCTATCATTACTTCTGAAATGTGTCTTTCTGTTAGAGATATATTTTGGATCCGTTAACATTGAGGAGAATAGCCTGGCCGGAAATAGATAAGTTAAAGCGTTAATTACAACTGAACTGTGAGATAAAAAAAACTCATTTTTAGGACCCAATAATTGTTTTGTCCTTCCAAGAAAATCTTGGAAGGACAAATCTGCCTTCTGTTTTTTCCAGAATCCATGAAACTCGGTATCATGTGAAAATAAGATTTGTTATCTCAAGATAACAACTAATTAAAAATATTTAAACTGCTGGCAGTGTTGCCTCTCTGGGCTTGTGTGATCAAATTAACTACTTTATGGGTTCTCCATAATTATCTCCAGAAAGCAATTCATCTCGTTGGGAGAAATCATCAAATTATCTTTAGACATGCCTTTTCTTTCTGAATTTGCATAACTTAACTTGACACAGGAAAGCAAGCTTTCTTGTCTCGAGATAACAAAAAATTACGTCTTGATCTCAAGAAAAATGAAATCACGTGATTATTGCGAGGCCAGACGTGAGATGTACGTAAGGCACTCTGCTTGTCCTTCTGAGTTTAGAGATGGAAACGCCAGGGAGACCGTGTCATCAACAGCAGCACTAAATGGCTTCATGGAACAGCAAGACGGCGTACCAGTACTTGGATCATCTGCCTCCTCAACCTGCCAGTGACTGCTGTTGGGATGACCAAGCTTTTGCATCTTATCATCTGTATGCATCTGGATTTGACTACAGTAGTGCTAATCAGTGTTTCACACACTCAACAGTTTACTCAAAATTAACCACTGTCACTCCTGTTAATTAAAAGAAGGCTGTAATTAGTGTCAACGTAGCGCAGGGGTAGCGAGTGGTTCGAGCCCCGGCTGCTCCATGTCCCATGTCGAAGTGTCCCTGAGCAAGACACCTAACCCCTAATTGCTCCCCGGGCAAAAATGTAAAAGCCATGCGTAAAAATACAATGTAAGTCGCTTTGGATAAAAGCGTCAGCTTAAATTACCTGTAATGTAACTGTATAATGTGTAGTACAGATAGAAACGTAGATATATGGCAGTATTCAGGCTTCATGACACCTACAAAATCTAAAAGTAATCTATGGGAACATGATCCTTTAAAATCCCTAATGCAGGGTATAAAGGAAAGGGTGCTGTTCATCCTGACTGTTTAGAGTTGCCCTTTCCTCAAGTCCTTGCAGAATGCTTTTCACAGTTGCATTTGGCTTGTATTCCAGCAGCGGTTTTAAAGTGTTTACAGAATATTGCACCAATCGTACTCATCAAGTGTTTTTAGAACATCTTCTTTGCACAGATCCGTGTGTGAGTAAAGTATGTGGTATCACTTAAGCTCTCTATAAAATAAGACATGTTTGTATTTACAGATGTAGAAGAATGTTGTGATATTAAGGCACAGCGCATATTAATAAATCTTGTGTGGTGAATAGACGTGGTGAAAAATGTTTATTGCTTAAGTCTTAGTCCCTTACAGGCAGCTTTGGGGTTCTCTTATTTTGATACAATCTTCTCCCTGAAATAAAATAGTTTCAATTAGTGAACATCATACAAACAATTTTCCCTTCATTTTTTGGGATAACGAGTAGCTCCTGTGGTATATGTGTGTGGGGTTTTAGGTGTAGATTTTGGTTGTGCTCTTACCGACTCAATCCTTCTTTTTTCCCTTTCCGCCCTCTGTACCGTGAGAAGCCTCAGCTGAAGACCTCACTGCACACACACACACACACACACACACACACACACACACACACACACACACACACACACACACACACACACACACACACACACACACACACACACACACACACACACACACACACACACAGAAGAATTCAATACACAACATAGCACATCCCATAGTAATCTTATATGCTGAGGGAACATTAAGCCTGACTATGACCAAACTGAAAACACAACTACAGCGTTCCTTTCTTAGCCACCTGGTTCTGCTGAACTGGTTTACCTGAACAGGCACACACAATACTGTAATTGGGGTGGCATGCACACAGCACAGCCTCCAGGGAGAGTCAGTCTCATGTGCAATGGGTCTTTCACACCAGGCTAGTATTATTCAGGAGCTGCTTGGAGGGGGGGTCTCCACCCTAAAAGTACAGGGTGTTCTCGGAGAGAAGAGTGGGTGCAGGAGGACTTGGGCATGTAATGCCTTTGGAATGCAGACTTGACACATTGATTTTGGATTGTCACTTTATTTTTCCAACAAAGGGAACAAACTACAACATGCTCTAAAGGAAATGTCTAAGTGAATGATAATCTGAGCAGAATCAGAGCATTCACACACATGACTACTGACTGAGATTGTCAGCCCCGTAAAATGATTCAATTATCACGCTGTATGACACCTAGAATGCAGTCTGGCTTGCAGAGCATTGTTACATGGCCTTAAGCAATAGACAGCAGCAGGGCATGATTACTCTAGAGTCAGTTCACAATGGAGGATAGTGAGCGAGAGTTGCGTGACTGGATCCGTTGTGCTGACATGTTCCCTCCTGCTATAATCAACAGGTTCCTCAAACTGCGTCATCCGTTTTGGCCCAACAATATCCTGTTCATCCTGCCAGCTCTGACTAATCGCAGGAGGAGTGTGGACGGGAACCGATGTGAGAGATCCTTCATTAAAAGAGTTTTTTGTATATTTGATACATGCTTAGTTACCAACATCCAAGACCATTAATAGTGTACCTATATTAAGTGTCCCTCTCTCTGCTTGTTTGCATATGCTTAGTGCCTAAGGCATGTTTGCATAGATGTCTTTGGGATTGTACGAGGGGTGGGCTAATTACCTACTCAAGCAAGTCTGCTGCCTCCACGCGGCGTGACCCTGGTAACGTAGGGCCACGCCGCGTGGGGAAGGATCCCTACGGCAAAAGACCGAACCTCCGCAATCTTTAGGGGGGCGTAGGTTAGCACTAGGGCTGCAACAAACGATTATTTTGATAATGGATTAATCGGTCGATTTTTATTTTGATTCATCGATGAATCTGATAAAAATCAACATTAAAAAAAAGCTTTGATTTACACCCTTTATTCTAAAACAGAACTGCAAATTCACATTGCAAAAAGACTTCAGAAAGTCCACAGGTTGCCCTTTGAACATAATAATTTATAAAAAATAAAGAAAAATACAAATTAGAACATTTTAAAAAGGACAATCTGTTGTTGACAAACTCTACACTACACATACTCAAACACTCACAAACATACCCTCCCATGTTCACTTGAAGCTTATTCATTAAATGATTACCATCAGTGCAAGTTAAGTAAATGTGTACGCCGATGTGTGGGGTGGTGGTGTTGGATACTACCATCATCGACTCCTGCATCACCTCAATGGAGGCTGCGTACAGAAGGTTGAGTACTACGACCATAGGGACATTAGGACCTAGTTTGGTGGCCTATGGAATGTTGAGCCAAACTCCATCAGATTTGCTGTAGTGGTACTGCCGTTACCCGAAGAGGGGCTCCAAGGACCCAATAGTAAGGAAGGGCAGGACAAGTGCCCCCACATGAACAGTGACGGGTGAGATCACGTCAAACCTTGATAGAAAAGGACCATCGTTACGCAAGTCGCAACCACGGTCAACCTCTCTTTCAAAAAAAAGAATGGAAAAACAAAAACAAAAACAAAAAATATATATATATATAATATATATAATGTCAGCAAGGGGCAACCCTTGAAATGCACCCAAAAGCCCAGCCCTCTTTCAGTATTGGTGCAACAATAAAATAAAAGTGTGGCTTAACGCCTCAAAATCACAGTCAATATGACCGGTTTGGCAGGAAATCATTAAATTAAATGAAAGCCACGACCCATCATCCCTCCCATTGATGGAAAAGAAAGCTAAACAAAATGAGAGCAATATCGGGGTGTTCGTCAGATTGACATACCTTTAGGTGAAGGCTCAGGTGCTGAAGGTGCTTCAGCTGGGGTGGACTCCACCACGGGAGCCTCCGCTGAGGCTGCACAGTCTGCTGCAGGCTCTGAGGTTGCAGTTTCCACTGAAGCTTTTGGAACTTGGGCGTCCTGGATCGCAACAGCAGCAGATTCAGCCCCTAGAGCTGGAGCAGACACGGCTTCAGCAGAGCATGAGGGTTCTGCTAGTGGGGCGCTCTCTGCTGAGGCTGCAGGAGGTGCGGTGGCTGGAGACAATGGAGGCAACTCTGGAATAGTTGCTGCAGCAATCTTTGTATCTATCAGAAGCTGTGCTGCCTCTACTGGGGCTGAGGATTCAGCTTTTTCAGGTAGTGCACTTTCGCCCGGAGCTGCAGCGTCACCTCCTGCTGCACCGTCACCCAGAGCTGCAGCATCACCTGCTGCCACACCTTCAATTGGAACAGCAGCATCACCTGCTGCAGAAGCCTCACTTGGTGCTGGTGCCAAAGCTTCACAAGGCGCTGTAGAGACATTGGCTGGTGCATCAGCCTCCAAAGGAGCGAGTACTTCAGCGGGATTCTTGGCCGCCCCAGTCGCCACCTCTTCCAGAATCGCTGAAGCCTCCCTTGGCTCAGATATAACCAGTTGAGCAAAAGGGGCGGCGGCCTCAGGGGAGGTCTGCACAACGTCTTCACGATCAGGGGCCTCAGTCTGCACAACGTCTTCAACTGCAGGGGCCTCAGTCTGCGCGACGGCTTCAACTGCAGGGGCCTCAGTCTGCGCGACGGCTTCAACTGCAGGGGCCTCAGTCTGCGCGACGGCTTCAACTGCAGGGGCCTCAGTCTGCGCGACGGCTTCAACTGCAGGGGCCTCAGTCTGCGCGACGGCTTCAACTGCAGGGGCCTCAGTCTGCGCGACGGCTTCAACTGCAGGGGCCTCAGTCTGCGCGACGGCTTCAACTGCAGGGACTTCCTCTGATGCCTCCACAAGGACTCGGTCCTCCGCAGCAGCCTCAGGCACTACACTTCCTACATGCACAGCTTCCTCCACAGGCTGCAGGGACACGGTAGCAACTTCAGCTAGAGAGCCAGCCTTTGGAGTCGGCTCTAGAGGGCTGACAGGTTCTGGTTGAGGCTCGAGGGCGGTGAGGAGATCTTCTCCAGAGCCAAGATCCTCCTGGGCCTCCAGGGCTACCAACACAGCCTCCGCCTCCTCATCGGCTCCCCGTTGGAGATCATCCAGTAGGGCCGTCTGCACAGGCAACTGCATCTGGTCCTCTATGGTTTGTGCGTCTTCCGCAATGAAGCCGTTTCCGACAGCTGTCAACACAGGGACGACAAAGGAAGCACGATTAGCATATATGGCGAGCGGACATCTAGCACCAGCAGTCCTTTGTGAATAATCTGTGACATTTAAAGAAAATTCTGGAAACACCTTGGAGGATCCTTGAGGAAATCTAAACATTGAATGATGTTAGTAATAAATGACTACATCTGCAAATACAGCATTCGTCTTCAACATTTGTAGAAAAATCCATCCTAACTGCGACATTCAACCATGAGTCTTCTGTCGTAATTTATGTTATGGATGTTCTTGTCTTTAATCCATAAAATGTGTACATTCATAAACTGGTTTTAAAATGATGATCAGTCCGTGCCCGCCCTTTAATTTCCGCAGATGGAAATGCCTCATATTGAAACCTGCATCCGTCTAAAGCCCAGATGAGGCGCAAGCCTCTCGAGGAGGAAATGAAATACACGCCACAATGGCTTTGCAGCCTGGAACTGTAACATCCAAGTTCTAGGAAAAGCCGAGCGGAGCCTTTACAGAGTGTCTCATTGAGGTTTCCCCTCAGTAGATGTTTCACAGCCAACTACTTTACAGAAACCACTGGCTGCACGCTGTTCACAAATGACAGAGAGAGCGTGGGGGATAGCTTGGACGCTGTAGCTTCCTGATGTTATTTGCCTGTCAGAGGTAGTGAAAGCAGATGAGAGTGATGGGTGGAAGGGAATGCGACGGCTTGGCAACTCAAATAAGCTAGTGTACAACAGCACAAGTCAACGATTTCTAATAAGAACGAGGTTTCAGACATGCGTTTTGGCAACTTTTAAATTCGATCTGCTTTCTTTTTAGGGAAATGTTGTCCACCAGCGTGCCGTTCTCTCAGCAGAAATCCGCCTCGCACTACGACCTAAGCTGCTGTTGCGCACAGCAGGCCAGAACCTGCTGTCAGAAAGTCTGTTTGGGTGTAGACGGCCTCTCCAAGCATGGACGACTCGCACGTCAACACAATTTAGCAGCCAGAGTTGACAGAGATCCCAGTCAAAACAGTGCACAGTAAGGAGGGGGGGGGGGGTGGAGGACAGGGGATGGGCACAGTGGTGGCTTTGGATGGCATACAGCTGGTGTGGTCACACACACTGTATGGTTTAAATCCTCCACCCACATTTAGAGAAGCTTTTCATGGGCAAATAAGGGGTTCTCTTGTTGGGGTGATGTAAGGGGCCTGGAGATGGGCCCGAGCTACTCCAGGTGACAGACATTGCCAAACACAAACATCACACGGTGACGTAGTGGTAGATTGAAAGGCTGGACACAAATACAGAGGAAGTGCGCCAAGTGGAATGAGGGCATGGTGGTCCGTTAGGCTTTGCTCATTTGCCCTCTTTCCCCCACAAGGTGTAATCTCTTCTCCGTTCAAATCATAGCTAAAGGGACCCATTCAAAGAAGTCCTTCATATGTCTAGAGATGTAGGACGAACACACTGTATATGCAGCTGTGCCAGGCATGACACAGCCATGTACCAGTGGGTTGAACCCATAAATCAACAATCACGTTCTGTGTCAGGCTGCTCGGGGGGCGTGTACAGGCTTAGAAACCAAGTCCATGTGAGCACAACGACTGCAGGTTTAGATGCTGAACGCCATGCAGAGGAACGTCTGAGCAGCCTGAAGGTACCGGGCATCTCCCGGCCGGCCCTGCTCTTTCTGCTTTGCAACCAGGCACTCTTTATCATGTATGGCATGACGGGGGCCATCTTTTGGATCACATCGTTTGGTCTAGTAAAATATATTTATTTTGGGGGGTCTTTAGTCAAATGTATGCAACCAGACCATTGTAATGTTACGTGGCAGAAGCTGGTCCTGCTGGTCCATACATAAATGTCTGAGTTAACGTTATATAAGATAAATGAATAAAACGAGGTCCCTCTGTAGTAATACAGAGCGGAAAAGGAAAGCACACAGTGTTCTTGAGCAGCCAGTATACTTTCTCTCTCTCACACACACACACACACACACACACACACACACACACACACACACACACACACACACACACACACACACACACACACACACACACACACACACACACACACACACGTTGCTTCAGGAATGACAGGTACGTGCAGTTAACCTCTGCACAGGGCCCATACTCACCCAGCGGGTCGCCATGGCTCTCCTCCGGCTTCGTACCTGGTCTGTTCTCTTGGTCGAGGGTCTGCGCGCTGGATGAAGAGCACCCCATGTCGGAAAAGACAGCCGAGACGAATTCAAACAGAAGAACAACACACTCGGCACGTATTGCTATGTGACGTTAACGGCTCTCCGTGAGCGCAGAACACTACTGCACGCTACTGCTCTACGGTCACTGAGAGGAACCGGGGACTATTATCTGTGCGAGTGCATGGCCCTGTGCGTCCCCAGCCCAGAAAGCAGCAAAGTGTTCACCGACTGTCTCACAGACACACTATTCACACAGGAGAGAAGGGGGCGG
Organism: Gasterosteus aculeatus; assembly: GCF_964276395.1. Classification (NCBI taxonomy): domain Eukaryota; kingdom Metazoa; phylum Chordata; class Actinopteri; order Perciformes; family Gasterosteidae; genus Gasterosteus; species Gasterosteus aculeatus. The sequence continues at coordinate 19,414,338 of NC_135707.1, read as the reverse complement.
GACAAAGCGTGCGAGTGAAGTGTGTGTCCTCCAACTTTGTGGGAGTGTCCCATCGAGAAGAATATGGAGGACAAAAAATGAGTATAAATAAATAAATGAATAAATGTATAAATACATGCTTAAATACGTGTATAAATAAATGTATTAATATAAGTTGATACCTAAACAGAACATAATTAAATAAATCTATTTCTACATTTCTGTATTTCTAAATTAATTTATTGCTACATTTCTGTATTTCTACATTCATTTATTTATACATTTCTGTATTTATTTATTTATGTCTGTATTTCTGTGTCCGTAATGCACTCAGGCGGTCCGAACCTGATGCTTGAGCAGGATTGGTCAAGTAGAGAAGCGAGACAGAAGCAATCGATCCCCAGCCCATCGCTCCTGTAGAGCACATCTAAAGCTGCTAGCGGCGCTCGTGGCTTCGGCCGGCTGGCATGTGGCTGCAGCTTGAGAACTGTTCCTGTTTAACGTGTTTAGCTAACGTTTCCTAAATGCTGTTGTTCAAGATGCCAACATACTAACGTTGTATTAAACTGTTAGATAGCCGTGTGGCGTTCACTGCTTTATTTTTTTTGCAGCACCGAGAACCGCAAACCACCAACAAGTTCCTTCTGCAACGTCTAGGAGCCAAATTCAGGTCAAAAGTTTTGTTCATTTGAAAAACAAATGTGAACCTGAAAGTTTTGTTGTTGAACATTGAAAAATACAACAATGTATTCAAAATAAAAATAAGTGGACGAAAAATATTTTCGGGATGAATATAGTTTTGACGCAGCTCTATATTTTTTTTAATAAAACATTTCTTTTCAATCTTCACATATATATTTTTTGATTTTCACTCTATTATATTTTTCGGTTGCAGATTTTATATTTTCAAATTCAAATCTTATATTTTCAGATTCAAATATGTTCAGTGTCATTTGAGAAAAATGTCTAAGCCTGCTTATTAAAAAAAAAAAAAATGATATTTTTATTCATGTGAAACAGAATAGAGTTTGGGAAATAAGAGTGCAATTCAACAGTGATTTCAAATCTATGCTTCATCAGAGCATTTATTTAACTTCCCCCTGCATCATGCAGCAGGTGACAAGAGGCATTTACTGGAGCATTTCTCATATTAAGCATACAGTTTGTACAAAGATATCCAACACATTGGACAGGGGCCCATCAGCGTTGCAGCTAAACTTCAGGTACCAGAACACCAGGCCGACGATGACCACACGGCCATGTCCGTCAACTCCAACCTCCATGTCGACCTCCAGTTAAAAGGGTTGAGGTTAAAGAGCCTGTTCAGCCAAAAGTTTACGTTCTCATGGTCAACATTTCTATAGAACGGAGCCATTTTCAGTGAGTTAATTTTATAGAACCTTGTTGTAAATATCACTTCCTTGGATTCTGGATGCATATGAACAGCTGTGACATCAGAAAGAGATGGATTACAATCCCAGAGAGCAAATTAATTAATATATAGGGAAGAGCTAAGATGTATAATGATCTCTCTAAAACACTGTTCCTCGTTTGATCGCAACATTTTAGCAAGTGCCCATGATATGCAGACTGAAAATAATGTACAGGCCTCTCTGTTAGTTACATTATGCTTCTGATACATGCACTTTTGAATGAACCTTCCCCACATTATTAATAATATACAAAAGAACTTAGTGTAATGTTAGATAAGCGCAGGTTCATGTTGCATTGTCCCATGTAGGAAAGTACGGTCACAATAAAAATAAAATTACTGAATGAATTCACACACGTATTGGGTCCACAGTAGCAGCGGCGGACTGGTTTCCCTTGGTGCGTAGTGGGACTGGTTTCCCTCGTTCTCAGTGGGACTGGTTTCCCTCGGTACGTAGTCGCTGATTGAGAAGGTCTTCTCCCTCAAGGTTGTTAAAGATGGTGTAGAAGAGATCATGTACGCCGTTATAAACGTCTCTCCAGAGCCTTTCTATCCTGATGGGAAAATAAATAATTTAGTCTGCTTACAATGACAGTTTATTACAAATATCTGTGTTAATCTCTTGAAAAGTACTGTTTGCCAATCAAAATCGACTTTAGCAAAGCTCTCCTTCAGACTCCACAATAGAAATAAAAGGTTAGTCTAGAGTTAACACTGTTGGCATCTCATCTGATCACAGTTTAAAACTGCACAAGTAAATAATCCAACAAATAATGACAACTGTAATTTACCTTGTATATGTGTGCGTTGTGGATTAAATTGCCCAACCATCATTTGGTATCCAGTGTTGGGATGTTGCTGTACAATTTGAGTCCCAGTTTCATGCAAATTGTTGTCCTTTAATGGAGTTCATAGGTCGTGGACTCTGGTCATCAAAAACCACAGGACAAAAGTCAGAAGAGACAACAAAGAAATGTGACCTAACTCACAGTAAAATAGCACACGTTGATCACAAGTCGACGTCCATCTGTAGTAAACTGCAGTTAAAAATTGAGATTATTTTAAGAGACTGCGTGTTCCTGTGTTAATCTGAACCCAGCTATGTGCTGTAGAAATAAATGAAATGTAACCAGAGCTTTAATTTGAACCTGATGCCTCTGTCATATCCATTTTACATGTAATTTATATTTTAAGTTAAAAATATTTCCCTTGTTGAGTTCATGAACGCAGCAGGGTCAAACCGATGCAATTGTACTTAATTAAACATGTCTCAAATCAGACCCCATTTAACTTCATTGCATTGTCATATATTGAAGAGTTTATTCCATGGCAACCGTGTAAAAAGTGTGTCCTTCACATGCTTCTCTAAATTGTTTGCTAACAATTGATTTGAAATGATTTGTAAAAACAAAACCATGTAGCCAAATGCCAACAACAACTTCAGCTAAGGAGCTAACTTCAAGACAGAAATAGTAGACCAGGAGAGATCACACTCCTGTAACCAATCCTGCTTCAGACAGAAGCACCTCATTAGCATACAGATGCTCACATAAATAAATGTAGAAATGTAGGCGAACAGAAATTTAGAAATACATTATATTACAGGTCATTGAGCTGACGCTTTTATCCAAAGCAACTTACATTCATTAATTTATCCAAAGCAAATGTAAGTTGTATTTCTAAATTTCTGTTTTTAACCCATGGCATTTTTTTTCCCATTTTGCCTGGGGAGGGGTTAGGTGTCTTGCTCAGGGACTCTTCGACATGGGACATGGGGCAGCCGGGGCTTGAACCACCAACCTTGCGGTTCCCAGCACACCCTCTCTACCCCTGCGCCACGTCACCCAATCAAATAAATATGATATGCATTTGTTTATGACCTGTTTGATTATCAACTTCTATTTATTTCCATATTTATTTCAGCATTTATCTATACATTTATTGACGCATTTATTTATTTATTCCTGTATTTATTTATAATTAAGTAATTTTTTGTCCTCCATAGTAGAAATGCCAGTCCCGATCTGCACCCTGACGCACTTACGGAGGTTCAAAAAGGTTTGCGTGTGTTGTAGAGCAATTCACCTCCAGAATAACAGGTGGAGTAACGTGTTTTTGTTGAAGACTACCTAGAGAGTCACGTCTTGTGGGTGGAAGTCGTTGGTTTGTTTATTTATTTATCATAGACTTTATTGCCCCGTACATCGACACTGCTGCTTTTCATCGCGGACACATTTGTCCCGTATTTTCCTCCACAATTTTGTGCACCTCTCGACCGGCAAACCGGCGTTTGCGGCGATCTCACTCCATGAATCCAACCCGCTTCTACAACCCGCCAATGACGGCTTGTATAAGCGGTCATATTTACGCATTTCTTCCGACAAAAGTTCTTAAATCTGCTCCGTTCTCTCGTAAACACTCTTTTGCTGCTTGATTCCTGCGCGTAAAGACGCAGACGCAGTTGCAGAAGCATGCCTTAAGTTGCGCCGACATACTACAAATCCCATGAACCCAACCTGCCAGGAAGCAGCATTACGTCACCAGTGAGGCGATCCACATGGTAGCTGCATGGGATAAGAGAAGACTTGTATCTGGAGGGAGGCTTCACTTCTGCAATTGTTCTGGCGGATCTAGCTGTGAACATACGTCATGGAAACTGTGTGTTCTTTTCTTTAATACGTAACCTTCGTTGTTAAAAACAAACTAAACAGACCAACGCAGACCGCGGAGTGACATTGGCTAGCTAGCGTGCTAACGTTAGCTCAGTGTACACTGGCAGCCCGTCGGTGAGCTGACATCTAACAGGCAACGTGTTGTTCTCTGTAGAAAATGTCTGCAGCGAAGGTGAAGATGCGCCAGAAGAAGATGAGAAACCAGCCCGCCAGTGTCCAGTACCCATCTTCTCCAGGCGATGCGGAGAACAGCGCACGGAGGACCGGCGGGGACTCCCCGGTCACCGGTACCTTGCCTTCTCTTCTCCCCGGTTCTGGTCCAACGTGTCTGTCTCCGCTCCTCGAGGTCTCATGCTGCTGCTTGCTCTGCACATGTCAGCTTCGGTGTCATTGTCTTTCACTGTTCCAGGATCCGCCTTTTGTGGAGGCAGTTTCTCTAAACTTTGATTTATTCAGTGAAGTCCTGGAACGGAACCCCTTCCATAGTTGTTCATAGTTGATCATCATGCTTCTCTAACAAACGCATTCTTGAAGCATGAGGCAGATGACAACCTAATGATCTTCCCCCCCAGGCGAAGCTGGTGGTGGCAAGGATCCATCTAGCATCCATCCTAACACAGAACAGCCAGAGAACCCTCACCCACGGGGTGGGTGGGTCCGAGGACACCAGAGAGATGGTGGAGTCTACACCAAGGAGATGCCCAACCACATCACTGGTAAACACCTTGTCCCGCTATCCAATTCACAGTTTACTTAATTAGTAAGTAAGCATGTCTCCATCACTCTGATTTTTTTCCTTTAGCCATGAACATCCAACTAACACCATTACTCTTACTGCAAACCGTAGAACACGATCCGAAAATAAATATCCGTGCCTCTCCGATACTCAGCAGGAGCTTTTGCCAGGGCCCGGGCAGCGGAAGTGAGCACCATGCTGAAAGCAGTTACCAAGACAACGGGCAGCTGCCATGTGTTTGGAGCCCTACCCAAACACATGAGGAGACGGGCCATGAGCCACAACACCAAGCGGCTCCCCTGCAGGCTCAGAGAGTTGGCCAACAGATTGGTAATGCTCAAAATATTGTTCTACATCTGGTGTTCCATGAGCCGTCCTTCTCTGAGTACATTGACATTTCTGTGTCCTCCTCCAGCGAGAGAAGAGTCTCCAAGCCGGCTCCAAGAAGAAGAAGAAGGAAGAGGCAAAGGGCAGGAGCCGAAAGGCCCGCCGCCACCACGGAAATCTGCTTCTGGAGTTCAACCGCCGCCAGAGGAAGAACATCTGGCTGGAGACTCACATTTGGCATGCCAAGCGCTTCCACATGGTGAAGAGGTGGGGCTACTGCCTTGGGGTCCGACCCACATACAAGTGCTACAGGCCTAGTTACAGGGCAATGAGCAGCCACTGCCTGCTGCAGGTAACCACCTTTCACTCATGTGCGACAATTATTAACTGGCAGTACGAAAAACATGACTTTTTTTTCTTTTCTTACTCAGGACCTGTCTTACTACTGCTGCATAGAACTACAAGGAGAGGAAGTCGAGCTGCTGTCTTCTCTGTCCCAGTTGACTAGCAAGGAGGCTGGTGAGAACACCATTCAGAAAAAAACCCATTTGGTTTTTTTTTCAGATGGGGGGGAGGGCTTTTCTCAGAGTGAAGTTTCAAGTTTAGATAGAACTACTGGTGCAACATGCGAGTGGTGTGTGTTTTCCAGGTCCTACGTTCGCTGCAGCACTGTGTCTCTCAGGGCAAAGACAGGGCAGTGTAGTGGTGTACAGAGCAGGACAGTACCCGACGCAACCCCTGGGCCCTGTCACATTCCTCTGGAGACCCCGTGTACAGGGCTCAACCCACAGGCAGCTGTGGATTTGGGCTCATCCCACTATTAAACAGGTGCTGGGGTGCTTTACAAAATAATTGGGTGTAACTGTCTGATTGGATGACAAAGTAGTTGAAAGGTTTGATTGTGGTTTATCTGATGACCATTAACTCTAACCTGTGTGCTCCTTCCAGGACCTTCTTCCTGAGTTACAAACCGTCTGCCAGGTTTGTGAGGCTGTACTTCCTCCAGTTCCACCTGCTGAGGTTTTTCCCACTCTAGAACCACAGTCAGAACCTGGAAAGACCCCTGAGGCTAAGCAGATGACTGGCACCAAAAGAAAGCGGACCTGTAAAAATGAAAGAGGACCTCCTGCCAAGAAGACCCTGGGAGATGGAACGAGATCTCCCAACACCCCAATAACTTGGAAGTCTACGTCAAATGGGATAGTTATAAGGTTAGAGTAGTTAGTGGGGCATTTCATTGAGAGGCAAACTGAGTAAAGTGTGGCACTAATTATTATCACTCCCACCTGTGATGCAGATAATCTTAATTGACATCTGTTGCAGTGACCTCACAATGGAGATTGTCCGCTACCGTCTGATTGGACCACAGTCTCATTCTGTTCTGGTGGAAACTATGAAAGCGGCTACAGACTGTAATGTAAGACTCCCAAAAGAGGTTTGCATTTCATGCTGAAGGACTGTGTTTAATGTGAGTTGTTTATTTTTTCAAGGAAATTAGTAAATCCCAGCCCTCTCCCCTCTGGTGGCCCGAGCAGTGCAGAAACGAGAGCAGGATGAATCTGCATCGACAACAAGCTGATGTCTTTCACCTGCTGAAAGGTCAATGTGAATAAAAATTCTTCATAATACTACTTTTTACAGTTTAGTGAGGTATTTGTATGCATGTTAATGCAACTATGTGATCATCCAGGCATCTATTCGACTGGAGAGCTCCCCTCAGGCACAGTGCTGGGTCTGACTGTTGATGACCCCAGGCTGACTTTACCTACAAAGAAGGTTAAAGCTTTACCCTGTGTGAAGCAGGCACAAGGTAAAATCTGACCTACCAGACGCACAGTGGACAGTGAGCAGTTTGTCTACACAGGGTTGAGGGGGAATGAATGTTTACATTTCCTATAGTGTGCACATGGATTGAGACGTGCAGGCAAAACCTTGACATTAAATATGACATGCATATAGGTATTATAGGCCGTGAGGGTTTGGACAGAACTACCAGAAAGCACACAGTGTAGTAGTGAGTGCAACACACTGGGGGGGATTAACCATTCGTGGGGTGCATTCATTCGATGAACACCATTCGTCGGGTGCATTCATTCGATGAACGTTCGAGCAGTGGTCGGTGGACACGCCACCTTGCTTGTTGAGCATAGAATCAGTCTGGTGTTTATGGTCATGAGGTCGTGTCAGTGAGTACATATCTGGTACTGTGCTCCAGGGGGCCTCTGCCTGCCCATGCAGATGTTCCAGGTTCGATTCCTGGCAGGACCCTGTGCTCCAAACACGCCCTCAGTGACCGACAGCGTCTGACTCATTTAGCTCACTTCTAAAAGGACATTTGCACATTTCAGAATATCACAGTAAGAGGCCAAAATAAATGCACTAAGCATTAGGACGATGCTTACACACGCGCATGCTTTCTTAGCTAGTACCTGCTCATATTCTATATATATCCTAAGGGCTGTGGGTGAGGCAAACAGAAGGTCAGCTTTGTTTGTTAGATCCTGTGTTCATTTTCAGAGGGTACCTGGAACAGGTTTTCATATGAGATGTCTTTTAATGATTTTGGTATATCATTTGATATGCCGTGGAAATTGTCTCATTACATGTCATTTAGCTGACGCTTTTGTCCAAAGCGAATTACAATACAGTAATGAATACAATTACAGCTATGAAGTTATTTTTCGTGACATCTACAGACAATTAGGACAGACAAGTCCAAATGGACTTGGTTACGAAGCCACAATCTTAAGCTCCGGTGTGGGAACATTTTGGCTGTCAGCAGAATGAGAGCAGAAAGCCAATAACGTGTCGGCTAAAACATCAACTAATGTCTAACTACTCTGACGAATAAAATGTTCTTTATTCTTTGAAAGACCATACTTGTATTACTATCCTATTATATTATCAGTGGCATAAAGTGGTCTGAAAATCGCAATAATATCGCAACAAATGTTGGTACAATAATCGCACAACAAAAATTTATCGTGACAGCCCTAGTGGTAGCAGATGTACAGGAGTGAGTCATGTGTGTGCTGTTTGTTTCAGAGGTGGGAGAGGAAGTGAAGAGGAGGGAGCTGATGCTGCGAGGTGTACCGGCACCCTGCTGTCAGAGCAGCCTGTGGGAGCGCTCTGTTCGTGACAACGTCACGGATAACAAGATATCCCAAAAGGTAGTTATATATCTAACCATACTTTTCAGAGGTGGTTATTGAGCTTTTTCTTAAATACCATCTCACCCGCTTGACTGAGCTGCGATGGCTCTCACCTCGAGTATGTTATACACATTATTTTAAAGGAGCTGAACCGCATGAAGAGCGAGGTGCTAGTGCCGGGCTCCAGGATCAGCCCCACTCCCCTGCAGGGCCGGGTACCCGTGCTCCTGGTTCACCAGCCTGGCAAGCATGTGGGGCATGAGATGAGCTGCTGGGGGGCTGGATGGGACCTGCTGCTTCCCAAAGGGTGGGGCATGGCCTTCTGGGTCCCACTGGTAGGTAACATGAACAGTCTAGTGGATTTTACTTCATTATATCTTCATTTCTGCCAGGAAGGAGTATGCACATCCATTCTCGAACACTTTTATTTTACCTACCAACAGTAGTGTTTGTTTAACTTGATCTAGAGTTACAATTGTAATGAATTCCCCTTATCAGCTTACCTTATCAACCTACAGTAAATATGCTAAATGAAAGCTAAATGGCGGATCGGGTATCTGGGTTTACAGAAACTATAACCTGCCGGCATAAAATGTCAAATACTTTTCAAAGGCTCCCCTTTAAACCCACAAACGTTACCAAAGTTACATCGGAAATCAAAGACTCCACACAGTTACCAGACAACACCATATATTGTAGTAAATCAGTTCAAACGAGCCTGGGTTTGGATTGGGCCTAGTCTTTCGGGTTAATTTTCAGAGAAATATCTATTCCCTAAGTAGGCTAAATAATTTGATTTATATAATGCTTTACATGGTAGGCTACGCAAAGACACTTTGTCCGCTAAGCTTTTTCTTACAGCAGCCGTATTTCCTTTTTTACATATTGTATACTTCACCTCCTCATAAATTTCCGTAATTAGTTGCTGCTCAGCAGGTGAAAAATATGCCGCGTGCGTTTTCTCCATTTCTGCATCAGTAAATGCACCTCTTTGGCTTTTAAACACTACGTAGGTTGTTGATTTTATGTGCACAGATATTTTATCTGGGGAGGACAGTTGATTTATTTATGTTTTATTGTGTTTATTTTATTGTACAGCACTTTAGGAACCTTTGTGTTAATTTAAACTGAGCTTTAAAAATAAACCGGATTGGATTGGAGTAAATCTGTGATTTATACCGTGGTCTATTTATGAAAGCTGTGAATGCACGCTTATCCCAGCTATGTACACCCAGATTGACTTGGCTCCAGTGGCGTGGTTGAGGAAGCGTGAAAAGTGAGACACAACCCCTCTTACGGGGGTGGGGGCAGAAAATTTTATGTTGCTATTTCATGTAGTCAGGTGAATTATTACAGTGTCCAGCATCATTTTATCGGGATTTACACACGCAGGTTATTGATATGCACACGCTTGTTATCTAACCGACCCTTTGAGCTCTCTCTCTACCAGCTACTTAAAGCACAGGTCTTCAACAGGGGGTCCGCGGAGGTACTGCGGCGGGGGGGCCAAATTCTTGGATTTCTTTTTCCCCACAAATTTAAATTTCTTGTTGTATTTATTGTCTTTTAAATACACATTAACATGAATCCAACATATTGTAGCGAACTGATAAATTGATGGAGAAGACATTATCTTTCAGTCCGCAATGCAAAGTTACCCACAGGAGCTTTCAAGCTGGGCACCGGTTCACTCACAGCACCTTTTATGCAAATACGACAGAACAGGCACTAGCCAATCAGATCGCAGATTTAATTCGGAATTGCTGCTCTAAAGGCAGTTTAGTAAAATTATGTTTTACTAAATAATACAAATCTCCATCATTGCGCTTAATACTTTCACTAGCTTACCAACACAAATCTTCCGTTATTTCATTCAATGACGTTTATGACATACTGTGATTTGTGATTTGATTTGGGGTGTGATGCCAACAACTTCCCATGACACTGTCCTGTGGGGTATTCCAGAAAGCGGGTTATGTGAAAACTCAGAGTAAGTTAAACCTGAGATCAGGGAAACTGAGTTATCCGTTCCAGATAGAGAGGTAACTGAAACTCTGAGTCAATCACCATGGTAACAGACTATGTGAACATAACCTGCTCGCTGGCAGGTTTACTATAAGAAACCCAGAGTTTCTACCCGTCTCCTCCCACATGAAGAAAGCTGGTAGATATGGATCGCCCATTCCTACCAAATCCGTCGTGATTCGAAATGCTTTACGTCGCGAGAGAGTCTTCCGACCCAGATTAGAAGTTTTATCATTTCCAGAGGAATTTCTGTTAGAAAGCTACCGCTTTTCCTCACAAGGTATCATTTATCTCACGAACGTTCTCCGGCCGTATATCACCAACCTCACACACCGCGGACGTGCACTCACATCGGAGCACATCTTGTGAGTCTTTGTGTTTTTTTGCAAATGGTAGTTTTCTTTTTAACATCGGGGATGCAGAGCACTTTGGCAAGGCACCAGTTTGTAGAGCTCTGAGGAAAGTTCCTCTCGCACTGAAACACGTGTTACCCGTGATGGTGGTGTTTCCCGGACACAAACCTCTTAGAACCATCAAAGAGGAATTCCACAGGATTGCAGGTGACTGATGTAGAAATCATATATTATTTTAAATTATGCTGTACATTCTGCTGCGACCTCAGAAGCTTAATTAGCTGTCATTTTGCAGGGCTTCCAAATGTGATAGGATGCATAGATGGGACACACATTCCTATTACTGCGCCTTCTTTCTGTTGGCTGAGCAAAACGCCAATGTTTCTTTTTTTTTAATTAGTATTTTAATGAGTATTGGTGTAGGCTACAGTGTCACATTTTAAATGACTTTAATAGGAGACACTTGGACACATTTTTATTTTATACTTAAGTGGGGTATTAAGTGAAAATACCTGTAAAAACAAAATTTTATTAGGGGTTTAATTTACTATTTCAAGTAGCCACTGAATTAATTTACTTTGTTTAATAGCCTAAGTCAATTAAATGAATTAAAATTAAAGTGAGGTGCAATCATAGCCTAGCTATATATGCCATACCTTTTTTCAATTATGTTTTTATATTTCATTTTTAGCTGCTTCCAGGTCCTTTTTTCCCCTGTTGGATTGCATCTATAGGCTGCCACGATCTTACGGTTAAATTTTATGTCAATGGAACAGTTCATTCAAACTTACGCGTTGACTCGGGCAGCAATTTTTCCCCACGCAGTCTCTCTCTCCTTCGCTGCTGCAGCTGTATTGCATTTACGGCGAAATACATGCGCATGCTCACCGTAGGCCTGTAGAAGGACCTCCAACTCCATCGCAGTGAAATAGCTTGCTCTTTTATTTACTGTTGTCATGGTGACTCGTGCTGTCGGTGCTGGATTGATGATGGCTTTTTATAATCGTCATGCACGCGCTTAACTCAAGGTGAACATGCTCCGAGTTGATTGAACTAATGCAGATCAGCTGTTGTGGAACCGGATACTCAGAGCTTCTCATCTCAGAGTAAGTCAACTCGGAGTTCAGGGATAGACTCAGTTTGTTGAACCTACTTTCTGGAATACCCCCCTGAGCAATCACAGGGGAGCAGTGTCGTCACAATAGCCTCAACTGATTGGTTAATCTTTTTTTTTTTTTTTTTTTCATCAAGGGAGGCCAACTCATGGAGACAACTGCAACTTGTCTGAGACAACAGCATGCAGTACCATGTTTTCAATGCTCATGCACCACGTAACATTTAGAGGGGCGCTGTTTTACACATCATAAAAGGCTCAATAATGAATGAAGAGAGACGACGAGGAGGAGACGACAGATGCAACACACAGGGATTACGTAAACTGTTAAAACGTTTTTATTAAATTATTAATCATTAATGATGATTTAAATAAGTTCTGAAAAAAATTGAAGCCTGGCTTCCCTTGGTGTCTGCAGGAAAACACCACTGCTTAGCTCCCCCTTCTCATCCTGGCTCGGCAAATGTGCAACAAATTTCTTTATTCTACTTTTGTGCAATAGCCCCCAGAGCAGCAGCCATTTTGATGTGTTCTGTTGGCTAACCTCCATAGAAACGGGTGATCAGATATGAGTCAAACAGTTGGCTGGAGGCTGATGGTTCCTGTGACTCTTTTTGCGTTGTTCCAATGCATAACAAGCTAACTTATTATACATCTCACTGCTCATCTTGGCAAGACCTTTCAACCACTGTAATAGGGGTCCATGCCTGCAGATTTCCTGTTAACCGAATTTGTTAGGGTCTGGTGCCTTGAACAATGGGCTTTCCTGACCCTTAATACTCAAGGTCAATGCCTAACCTTAACCAATCATCTATGCCTCACAACAGCTACGCAGGGAGGGTCTTTCATGAAGAGCTGTTGGGATTCATAATTAGGCGTGTCCACAATTTCTCTTTGCAGTGTATTCTGCTAACAATTTCAGCTGTTTTAATAGGATAGCTTGAGTGATTAAATTTTGTGATTTTGTTCTTTTTTCGGGGCGGTTCCATTTATTTTCAACGAGCACTGTGACGTGTTAAATGTACCTTGAAATTTAAAGCCCGTAGGGTTTGCTTAACTTTCACCCATCTGTTTTGTCTCTTCCTCTGCAAGGTGTACAGAGGAGTTGGCATTGGAGGCCTGACCATGAGTCTGAAACACTCTGAGAATAAGGGAGCTGCACACTTCCCCCATGATTACCCAGACTGCCCTGCAGGCGCTCGCTTTCAGGAGGAGCAGGAGGCCCAGCTCCTGTCAAAGTTCAAAAGGTCTGCTGAAGAATGGATAGGAACCCAAAATATAAATGCTGTGTAACTCTTATACTCTATTGTAGTACTGTGGCCACATGTTGTTCTGACATAGAGGTTGTGTATCATATTATATTATTTTTGACTGTCATTGGTATGACAGCCTACTGCTGAAAAACCGAATAAAAGGGCTCCATCTTACTCATGGAGTTGTTTCAATATGTTCTAATGAACCACTGGCAAACTTCCCATGACCTTTTTAAATTGCAAAGGAACATGTTTCAGTTAAACAGTCAGTTGATACTGAGCTTATTTGAACTAGAGATTCTTTGTACTGTTTTACTTTGACTACAATCAAGCTCAAGCTCATTAGGTCAGTGAATTGGCTGTGATAAAGGTTAATTATGCAGGTATTTTACTGGCATGCACACAGGTAGAGGGTGACGGTGGTGGGCTTTTCTTCTATCTGCCAGAGCAGCACTCATTTGTTTTAGAAATTAGTAGGACTGCTCCAAAGCAGCTGGACATGTCTGACCTGCTGCTACCTTAGGAACCAACCCGGCCCAGACCCTAACCCGACCCCTCAGGTGGTCGGGTTAGGGTCTCCTTCCTGTTCCCAGAGTCAGAACCAAATGTGGAGAAGCAGCTTCAGTTCTTCTGCTCCACACATCTAGAAGAAACTCCCAGAAAGCTGCATGTCTGCTGAGACTACGAGGCTTTAGATTAAGACTGAAGACTTTTCTGTTGACTGCTGCTTTTACCTTCACCATCTACTACTGCATCTTATGTCTTAAACTACATGGCATCTTTTTGGCGTAATGTCTATTCTTTCAAATCAATGTATTCTTCCTTTGTTTTAATGGTTTTTAGTGAAGCACTTTGGAATGTACTATACAAATACTTTCTTTGACCGTACCCTCTTCTTGTAGGTATCCGCCTGCCAAAAGGCCCAATTACATTAAACATGGCTGTCTGGCCCCATTCTGTTGCCCATGGCAACAGCTGGCTGAGGAGTGGGATCTGATCTTGAGCGAAGGAGAGCAGAACGAAGGAGAACGACAAACCCAAACCAAAACGCAGGCTGACGCAGAGATGATGATGATGGAGGAGGTGAGGCCTTGCGGAGAAACCACCGCCACAAAGCCTCCACGGCAAGTCACTGTACTGAGGTAAGTGCTTGTCTTGTATACTTAACATTCATTTTTGGTCTTATTGTGAGAATAAGCTCATGTCAGTATTTAACTTAAGACACACCCACTGCAGCTTTATGCCAAACTCTTCTTTACATCCTGCACCTCTAAATCACACTTCTGCACCTCTAAATCACACTTCTAACTATGTTAATACACTTGACTTGAAAGGTCCCTTGAGAAGATATGTGCACTGTTTTTAAGGGGGGTGGGGGCGGTGGCCTCAATCATTACTTCTTTCCTATTCGTTTTTGCCAATGAGAGCGCAGCTTCTGACAGGCTTGAGGTATGGTGCTTCTCCCTACCTTTTTAATCATCACGTCCCTGATGAGAACACCCATAGTACATCCAGCCTTAAACTGCTGCAATACATCAGACGTATTATGTATTGCAGCAGTTTATATAGTGGAGGGGGGAGACTTTCATCGATCCTCATAAAACATCACAGCAGCTTTGAGTAAAAACTGACTTATTATTATTGAACTGATGAGAATAAATGAGATGGATTTTCACTGTCCACTTGCTGCCTTTTTTGTGTTCAGCATTTGGAATAAAAACTGGGCTTCAACCAAACGCATTGTCCCTCTGGTGGTGTTTTAACTTTTCTTTTGGCATATGAATCAATTTTCTAAATGTAATTATTTGTCTTTTTTCCCCAGGAACAGGAAGTCCCTAAGGCTGCTTTCTGGTTGGTGCGGACCAACAACTTCTAAAGGTCAAAGGGCACGCGGCGGGGTGTCGCCCCTCGACATGTCGGCAATGACGCGGTTTCTCTCTGCACATGGGACCAGTCTGGTGTGGGTGCGGTTGTCACTGCTGTCCAAGGGCAAACCAGAGCTCCACGCCATGGTCTGCGCGCCGACTGCTGAGGACCTGAAGCTGCTGGGCAAAGAACCCGGCGCCTGTGGCCCTGTGGAGCCGCCACACAGAGAGCCCTTTGAAAGACGCACTAGACGCCAACAGAAGGGAACCAAGACGGCTGCTGCCTCTGAGAAGACGGAGGCTAAAGAGTCGGACCCTTCCCCTGAACCAAATCCCAGCACATCTGAAGGCCCCCTGTCTTCAGTGCCCCCCCCCCTCCAGTCTTCCCCGGACCTCACTTTCGGGCTGTGGTCAGACCCTCTGCCGAGCGTCACCTCTCACTGCTCCCGGGTGACGCTGGGCTGGGTCACGCACGGCGACTTCTCGCTGTCTGCCGGATGCGGGGAGGCGCTGGGGTTCGTCAGCGTGGCCGCTCTCCTCCACACCCTCCTCAACCAGCCGATGGAACACAGAGGAATGTTGCTGCTGCGCAACCCCGCGGCCATGCATTACCGCTTTGCTAAAGTCAACCTTGAGGTGTGATGGAAGCAGCTGAGCCCTCACAGAATTCAAGAGCAATCCACCAAGTGATCACTCTGAACTGAATATTTCTTGCATGCAGCAGGCCTGACTAAAAGTACCTAGTGGCCATGTTGGAACAGCTTATTTTGTGTGTTTTACTCTGGAATAGGCATTCTTAATTTTCAGTTGAGGAAAGTTGGTTTTCATATCGACGCCTGACTCAGAGGACTGCTCTACAAAGGAATACGTTCAATACAACTGGGTTTCCAAAATGAAGCTCATTTAAGTCCCTTTAAAACCACACTCAATATGTTAGGAGTAATTATGTTTGTTTTTAAGATAAAAAAAGTTTGTTTTAAAAAATCACTGAATGGAATTTTCTTTAAACATCTTAATAAAATACACATTCTGCACAACTAAATTGGTCATCTTTGGTTAGTTGCTGTAGCTTAGATTTAAAACCACACAAGTGTGACTGCACACATTAAGTTGCACTGAACTGGTACTCTAACATTCTGTTCATAGCTATACTGACTATACACATATATAATCCAGGGTAGGGAATTTACATATTTAGGGGGCACTTTTTGCCCCCAGTGACTGGACATTTTTTGCATTTTTCATCAAATGGCAGGAATAAGCCTATTAGGCAGTCTACAGATTCAAAGTGTTTTCTTAGATTTTTTTTAAACCAAAACATAGATCAGACTCATTCAATTTTATTATTTCTTTGTAGTTTCTCATGTTTAGCAATATGTTCAGCAATGTCAAACTGCTTGACCATTCTGCAGAACGCTGTCTTTGCATCAGATTCACAGCTTCCACAGTTGTCTGTTATTGAGCTGGTTACTCCTGTTCAAAACATTTGCAGTGCAACTGCAGTCTAAACTAATTGTATTTTACCCAAATAGAGTATTGGCTGTTAACCACAAGATGGCAGTAACTTATGAGAAGAGAGTGGAAACATCTCTCATTGACTGCACTCTAACGTTAGCTAGCTAGCAAGTCTTCGTAGCTGTCAGTTAAATAGCCAATCAGAGCTAGCCAACGTTAGCTAAATCATTTCAAAATAATCGTCTGGTGACGAAAGGATGCGTATTTCTTAATGTTTTCTCTTGTTTTCCTCCACCTCAAGCTAATGTGTCTTCCATCTTTCAATGTTTTTTTTCTTAATCTTTCTTTCCTTTTGAACCAGAAAACTGTGACGGAGGCTGGAATCGCTCTCCTGCACAAGAACAAGTGCAAGAAGCGCTCCTTTAAAAAAAATCCTTCAAGGCGAGAATCAAAACATTCAAAGGCAACTTAATCAGGGGGGTATTCCAGAAAGGAGGTTCAACAAACTCTGAGTCTATCCCTGAACTCCGAGTTGACTTACTCTGAGATGAGAAGCTCTGAGTATCCGGTTCCAGAACAGCTGATCTGCGTTAGTTCAATCAACTCGGAGCATGTTCACCTTGAGTTAAGCGCGTGCATGACGATTATAAAAAGCCATCATCAATGGAGCCCCACGAGTCACCATGACAACAGAAAACAAAAGAGCAACACTTACACTTACAGACACATTTTTATTTCATACCTATCGAAGTCATTTAAAATGTGCCGCTGTAGCCTACACCAACACATTAAAATACTAATTAAAAAACAAAGAAACATTGAGTTCTGCTCAGACAACGGAAAGAAGGCAGAGGCCCGAAAAACAGGTGGAGAGCCACCTCCACCACCTCTGACAGAGGCGGAGGAGCCGGCCCTCAGACAAAACAGTGGTCGCCCGGTGGCTGAAGGTAACCCTGGGGGAAGCTCTTCCGAACCTGTCACCGAGACAATTTTGTGTTTTCCGTGAAAACACTTTTATTTATCAAATGAGTTGGAAAAATGAATAGAAAATATAGTCAAGACATTGACAACATTAGAAATAATTCTTATTTGAAATATTAATTTTGTTCTTCAAACTATGCTTTCGTCAAAGAATGCTCCATTTGCAGCAATTATAGCATTACAGACCGTTGGCATTCTAGCTGTTCATTTGTTGAGGTAATCTGTGGAAATGTAGACAATTAGCAAACACAATGTGCCATTAAAAGACTCAAGTGATAGTTGCTGGAAATGGGCCTCTATACACCAATACAATGTAGATATTTCATTAAAAACCAGATGATTCCACCTAGAATAGTCATTTACCACATTAACAATGTATAGAGTGTATTTCTGATTAGTTTAATGTTATCTTCATTGAAAAAAAGGACATTTCTAAGTGACCCTAAACTTTTGAACGGTAGTGTGTGTGTATATATATAGCCTACTTTTTAATTAATATATATCCACCCACCCAACAGTTGTGGATGGTGTCATCTGCACAGTTGTAAACCCTGCAGATACTCAGATCTTGCCTCAGATGGTAGTTAAAAGTATACAGTAACAGTATCTTTTCCTGCATCACAGGAGGAGGAGGATGATGATGAGGAAACTGTCTGCTGCCACAGGGAGAGATCCGAAGGGGCCTACTGAAGTGTGTCTTAATATTATCTACTGGCAGTGCTCTGCCCATTCACATTCTTGAGTGGAATTTGGAGTTTGACATGTAGACTAAAGTGATGAGCATAGTTAATGGATAACTAGCACATTCTTGTCGTTGAACAGAACATGGTTGGGCATCACCAACCCACAGCACAGCTTGAAACAATGAGATTTTCGGTCAATACCATGTTAAATCTGTATGTGGAACTGTAGGAATTAAATGTTGTCCATATGTTTCCTAGTTACCAGTAAAGCGGTAGCGTTCTAACAGAAATTCCTCTGGAAATGATAAAACGTCTAATCTGGGTCGGAAGACTCTCTCGCGACGTAAAGCATTTCGAATCACGACGGCTTCGATGTCAATTGCATTTGGTAGGAATGGGCAATCCATGTCTACCAGCTTTCTTCATGTGGGAGGAGACGGGTAGAAACTCTGGGTTTCTTATAGTAAACCTGCCAGCGAGCAGGTTATGTTCACATAGTCTGTTACCATGGTGATTGACTCAGAGTTTCAGTTACCTCTCTATCTGGAACGGATAACTCAGTTTTCCTCATTTCAGGGTTAACTTACTCTGAGTTTTCACATAACAAGCTTTCTGGAATACACCCCAGGTCATTACGGCTACGATGTTTTTGACAAAGTTAACTAAATTGTAATTACTGTTGGAGGAAATTATGGGGGCATTTTTTGCCCCTCTCCTCGTGATAACGGGGGCAAAATTATATTTCTTGGGGGCAATTTTGGCCTTTGCCCTCGTGTATTTCCGACGCTGCCATAATCTGATCTTGTCCTATGCTTTGCATCACTAGCTTGGTAGCAGTGTAGGGATTGCATTGGTGTTTGAGGAGATTATCTGGTTTGAGAGATGAGTCAAACCTGTTGGATGAGTGTTGGGAGCTTAAACCGATCGGTTTCCAGTGTGTCCCTTCTCCAGATCAACAGCACACATGTACCGAGCTGTGTAATGGTCTCTGAGCCCCCACCACCACTAGAGGGAAGTAGTTTACTTGTTTTGCTGAACTCCAGGAAGTTTACAGACCATTGGAACATCAGATTGTGTCTTTGTTTATTGAAAACTGAAAACTAACTAATTGATTAACTTAACACGCATGTTATATTGGAAGACAGACATCAGAGTGACCGCCTTGAACTTTTTTTCAAATTGACTTCATCTCGTAACAATGCTGCCTATACCTTTTTAACTCTAGACACGTATGGAATATTTAAAGAAATATTTAGATTTGATTTTCAAAAATATAATGTGGTCGCCAACTGGGAATTAATAAATAAAGCTATTATTGCACACATACAGATCCCCCCCCCCAAAGGCCCAGTCCCAATGGAGCCGCTCTTAGGAGTTGTGGCGGGTCCGGCTGGCGCTGTTGCACATGAGTTTGGCTGCCAGCGATCCGTATGTCTGAGTGTTGGCCTCCGGCTGCACTTTGTCTGTGTGGCTTCTGCCTGTGAACACGGACAGCAGAGCTCATTAGAGGGATCGTGATGGCCGGGTTGCAGACATTAGCCTTCGGAAAAATCCATGGTTACTGCCAGCAGATTGAGAGCAGTCACCGCTGACCAATATATAGTAACAGGAACACAGCTGATTCAAAAACTTACTTGGAATCTTATCCAATGCGATAAAATCTGGATCCTGTTGCTTTATTTTTGGCCTGTTTCTGGCTATCAGGAAAACTCCCAGAAAAGACAGCAGACAGCTGCAAAAGAGTTTAATGGAGCGACTGTAAATGCTAGTTTAATGAGCTGCAGATACTGGTTTGCTTTTGGAATACTTACCCAAAAAGAAACATAAAAATGTTTAGTAACGCCAAGCCTTCAAATTCCTGGTAAAACACTATCCCTGCAAAAGGGAGAAAGTCCATTAAAATACATTTCACTAGGTAACGTAGTGCAGTTTATTCCGATCAAGCACTACACTGGGATAATATGGAATGCCGTTTTAGTCAAAATTAAATAAATGAATAAATACGTAAATACATGAAATATGCATTTGAAATACATCATGAAATAAATAAATGAGGCAATAAATACATAAATATTAAATACATTTAATTATTTCATGGTACTTTTATTTCATAATGCCACTTTTGTCCGCGATGAAAAGCAGCAGTGGCGATGCACAGGACAATAAAGTCTATGATAAATAAATAAACAAATAAATAAATAGACGTGACTCTCTAGGTCGTCTTCAACAAAACACGTTACTCCGCCTGTTCTGGCGGTGAATTGCTCTGCAACACACGCAGAACCATGAATTGAAACGAGTGCGTCGACGCAATGACGCAGACGCAGAAGCATGCGCCAGCCTAAGGTCTTATGCCAGATCCAATACATCAGCACCTTGTTGTTTAGTGCAGTCAACTGCTGGTTATGTGTGGGTGGGCAGAGTAATATAGCTCAAATCCCCACACGCCTTGTGGCTTCCCCTCTGTGATGGATGTACATTATAGGCCATCAGAGCAAAAACGGCACGTTTGGTTGTCACGTCACTAGCAGTTGATCTACTTGAAGATTAACAAAGAAGGTATTGGATTTACTGATGACAGGTCCAGTTCAATAATAATAAATTGTTTATAGGGTGTGTCTTTCCCACTAGCAAAGAACACTATTACGACCAGATGGAGACCTGGCAGAACACACGCTATAAATACTTTGGGGCTTTCGCTAGTACTCGCTAGTGGTTCACACATACGAGTGAATCACCATCTTTACAGTGAGTTGTGGCATGAATTGATTTCAATATATTACAGTGAGTCTTAAAACACATCAGAAAAAGTTGGAATCTTTTTTTTCCTTTTCTGACGCCAATTAACCAAAACACAAAAATGCCTTGTAATACTCTTTCCCTTCCCTTTGCTGTTTGTGGTACTCAGCCTGTTGGTTAATACCAACTACAAAAATCGTCATCTCCGTTAAGAATAACTTCCTAATTTCACTGAACTTTCATGGAAATAAAATAAAAAACTATAACTAAAACTATACTTTTAATTGTGGATGTTGAATTAAGTTTTGGGATGGAATAATCTTTTTAAACTGCAGGTGATTGTTGGACACAAAGCAGTAGGGTGGAAAACAAGCCTCATCCTGATCTTTTATTTTGAAAAATGAAAAAACACAGCTCCATTCAGAGTTTTCCCATTGTGGCTTTTTATATTGAAACTCCATAGGCAGGTCTAGCTCCATAGGCAGGTAGGAAGAGGTGTGTCCTTTTCACAGCTGCTATATTCACACGCTGTCGCAGGGTAAACAATAATAGCCTTGTGACCTTGTTCCATTCAGGCTTCAAAAACATGGCATCTTAAGTTCATGAGCTGAATACAAACCTAAAACAACACAAGCAGTTTCAGAGCAGCAGTTGTTTCAGTTGGACAAGTCACTCTGTTAGCTAGTGATTATATATGCAGGGGGCCTACAGTCAATCCCGCAGGCGAGAGACGGGGTACACCCTGGATTGGTCGGCATTCGATCGGAGGGCTGACACAGAGACAGACACACTCACATCCACACACCTACGGCAATTTAGAGTCACCATTCAACCTAATCATGCATGTCTCAAACTGTGACAGCCCTATTGCTCTTTTTAAAATTAAGAAAAATACCAAAAATATATGGAACATAGTAAAGCTTTTCTTTGTTGAAAGAGTAAATGAGTAGAAAAAAAGTCTGTGTGTGTGTGTAACTTGTGTGTGTCTAGCAGCAATAAAAGGTTGCCGTGGTGATGGTGACTGATCCCCGGTCGGGGATCTGCATAGAATCGAAGCTGAGGAGCTCCTCTCATACTACTACTGCACAGTCAAAAATATTGAATTCTGCCACTTAATTGGTTTTACCTGAGTAGTTATGACTGATAAAAATGGTTGATTATTAATTTGTGGCACCGGGACAATGGATTTAAAGAAACATGTCGTTGTAATGGTCTTTTTATAGGATAACAGAAGGCAGTGAGTGAGGTGCAATCCCTGCAAAGAGGGATGCCTTTAAAGGTGACATACCTGCTACAATGGCACTGGCAGTGAAAAACACAAAGTTGATAGGAACCACCTCGGTGGCGTCAAACATTTTCATTGCCTGATTGAGAAATCTGCCGAGAGAGAGGAGATTGTAGAACTGCAGTGAACATAATCCCAACATGTAGCGGCCTATTCCTCTATCATCATACCCAAAGTCTCATTTCCCTCTTTGTTCGGTACCCGGGAAGTCCATTTTAAACCCACGACATGAGATTAGACAAAGAAGAAAAACCTTGACTAACTTGATCTGGAAGGCGCAGGAGGCAATCATGATGACGAGCATGACGTAGAAGATGGGGTAGATGAACTGCAGCTGGCCTTTTATTGTCTCTGTGATCATTCCTGACACGGCTTTGACTGAGATGACTGTCAGAGAGGCTGCAGCAATAGACAAGCAACAGATCACTTCAGGATTGAGCCACAACAGGCTCATGCTGATTTGTAGAGCAGTTTTAGTTGTTTTTTTTATCACGCTCTGCTCAGCTCTCGACTGAAGCGATGGGCAGAGCGCGAGTCCATGTTTCGGTAGCCAGGCAACAACAGCAAACTGCCTAAAAACAGCTTTATTCAGAACCTCTGGCCTCAATCAGACAGCTTTGATGTGTTCATACCGAGCAGGGCCACCAGCAGCATCACCACGACGATGTGCTTCACATTCCTCTTCTTGTACACGTAGAGCAGGATGCAAAATAAAAGCACCTCTAGGGACTGTTGAGAGTGGATGTACAAATCATTAATAACATGAAATTTGAGTTACTTTTACTGTCTTGTCTGTGTAACAAAGTGCTGCATTGAGTGTCAAACTATAATTGAAACATTGTAGATTCAGAGAAATGAAATGAGTTGCCTGGTGTTTAGCATTCTGCTCTATTGGATGGAGAATAATTGAGGTAAAGGTAGAATGCGGATGAAGGAAAAAAATGTCAAGGAGAACTTTAAAATAAATATTTACTTTAAAGTAAATATGTTAATCAGTGGGCTTATTTCACTCCTCTCCATGGAAAGGTGCGTGGAGAATTTAGGCCAGCACACGATGTGAATGAGGTTGTTTTATAGTGTCACACATGAAAGCGTTTGACAATAGCACGACCCCTGGGACTAGCCAGAAGACAGCATTGGATATTTCCCTCTCCTGACTAATGGCCAGCCCACGGTTCCTCCCGCGCAGCCACAGGTCTTCCCTCTGAAAGTCTGATGTGTATTCATGACACACTGATAGAAATGGTGCCGTTCATGCCGGGGCTTTGGTTTTCTTTTGTTAATGGAAAAGCAGCTGGATTTGACCTTCTGCTACAGAAATTTTCCTTTTAAAAACCATCTAGGGGACGTTAACATTTTTGCGCTGAGCAGGTTGAGAGAAAAAAGCACTCTGCTTCATTCTGCATCAAAGCAATCTCTTTGGTAATAGCAAAGTCTGTGCCGTCCGTGCATACAGGGAACATTTGAAGTAGGATAGCAAATAGGTTTGTGGTAATTCCCTTTCAGAACCATGAGGAGAGGGCAGTATTTAGCTTAAATGTTGAGTGGACAACAGCGTGAATTACTAAACTGACTCCCCAGGACCATACACACTGGACTCTGTAAGGGTTACATACAAGGTAAAGCACGAAGTACCAGCTGACGATGTAGTACTGGATCAGATGGGCTGTGATGTGTGTGATGGTGTGGGGGGCAAAGGTCACCAGGACGTAGGTGCCCGTTATTGCTAGGCTTCCACCTGTGGAGGAGAGGGAGATTGTCGTCAAATGGTTTTAGTCTCAGTCTCAATTAACTACTACAGTAAATTCTAAAAACTAAATGAAGAGGATTTTAAAACAGCCACTAAAACATCTGAAATGCTTCCTGTTGTGAATATTTTTTTAAACAAAGTGTATCATGTAGCTGCTCAGTAATGAGGCCAATCATACATGGTGAAAATTATATATGAATGAAAGTTCTTGGATATGGTTATTATTATTATACAGAACATTTAAAGATTATTCATCAATTGATGATATTGCTGTCAATTAATTTGATATGTCACATGTTATTATTTGTCATACATTATTTTATATTATGCTATATACCGGTAATACAAATCATTAATCTGTTACATCTTTGGGCATAATTCATACAGTTAAATGTTTACGATATATGTCAACCACAGGACTACAACCCAGATGCTGCTGATCGTTTTGAGGTGCTGATGGACACTTTTAATCCAGCATTGAGCAGCACTCCACAGTTTGTTATGACAAACAGCAGCTTCTCATTAAACAATATGACAGAATGTCTGTTGAATACATGACTTTATTCCCCAACTGGCAGAAGCAGACGTTTTGACAGCATGTTTCCGTTTCCTCTCCCAATGGATTTCACACTGAGATAAGTCACTCCGATATGTCTCGTCTCTAAGATGTCACTTCCAAGTACGTCCTCAGCGATCCACACCGGAGCATCTGCTTACCAACAACGTCAGAGACACGCACCGTCTCCTTGAGGAAAATCACAGATATGACAGCGCTGGCTGGAAAGAGAAAAATATACGCCTGTTAGTTTAACCATGAATAAAAAACTGGATTCATTTCTGGATTCTTTACTGACGATTGACTTGATAAAAAAAATAGCAATTGAACCCCGAGCGTTGCAAACACACTGGCTCTATACTTGATATTGTTAGGGTTTCGGAAAGCTCTCGAGGGAGGCCTCACTCCTTTGTTCTCGTCCCGGCCGGAAACGAAGAATCAAAAGAGTCAGCTTGCTTAAATTCAAAAATCAAAAAGTATTTAATAACTAAACAACAATATAAGGAATACAATTACAAAGTGAAATACAAAGCGAACAGTAAAATATTTTGCGAAAGAGAATAGAGATAGAGAATTCTCTGAGCAAGTCTAAAGCGACTTATCAAAGCGGCTGCAGGGAAATTCTAAGAGTCCTTTCCCCGCTTTGGTTCTTTGAAAACTCTTGAGGTGTGTCTTCTTTGGTGCATTTGAATGTCATTGGCTTCTCCTTCAAAGTGTCCCCTCATGGACTGTCCCCTTCACATCAAGGTGTGAAGCTGTAGCTGTAACCTGAAACCTCACTGTCCTATCTGTCCCTCACATTCCAATGCATTCAATGTAGATACAGTTGGCTTTATGCCTCAATGAGTGAATATAACAAAGCATGCATAGTTTGTCTTCATCTTTTAACTAGTACACCTTAATTACAACACATCATTAATGATCACCGTTCATCACACTTCATCATAAGATCTAAATAGTTCATGTGGTCCAATACTCAAGACGTTTGCCTCAGTCGGCTGCCTTACATTAAGTTGTTCATTTACTACCTGACAGGAGAAAAAACTCCTAAAAACTCCTCTTTGGGGATAAAATTGGGAGAAATCCATAAAGGACGGCAATTAGCCTCCACCCCCAGGTTTTAACATCACATTGTGACAGAATGCTAATATGTACAGAGTTTATATGATTTAAATGACTATACATTGTGTTTGATTCAAATTGCATTCACTTCATCTAACATGTTAATGTAATAACTAATATCTAACATCACAAACTACAGTTCTAACACTAAACATTATTACACATACTATAATTCCACCACTAGGGGTGAACTTCTGGCTTAAATCCCTAACAATATCACATGATATAAAGTAATGATATTTTACAATGTATACTCATATATAATGTACATTGTATGTACAAACAAATCACATGCAGTAACACATACACACAGAGCCCTCAGACACACACAAGTGTGTTTGAACGTGTATTTATATAAATTCATATGTACACAATGCTCGACATGTCCATGTTGATCAGCGTGATCAAATGTGTCAGCGTGCTCAGATAAATGGAACTCGTTATGAATTCATAAGCATCAAATCGCGACGGGCGGCTATTCCTCGCCACACTTCCCGTAAAGCTATTAGTCAATATCATACATGTCAAAAATAGCAACGCTGGAGAGCAACCAGGGTCACCTTGCCCAGATCAATCTTGTTCTGGAGGGCCGGGGTCTGTATACATGGTTTTACTGTGGCGGGGACAGGCGTGCACGGATCAGTGACTACACAAAGGCACTCACTGCCTGAGACAGAAAAAACAAGCCCTGAGACAAGTTGGCAGTGGACAGAATGAAACTGTGTGCCATCTTCTAGCTTTCCCTCTCCCTCCTCTGTCCAACTGGAAATCATTACGTACCTGGATATATTCTATAGCTATATCCCTAAACAATTCCATAGAAAAGGGTGCTGGATATATTTTGGAATATAGAAACATTTTCCTCTTCAACAGGACAAGTGTGTTTGAGACATGGATGTCAGTGTTTCCCAGAGATCCAACGTCAATGTGTGGGGGCTAACGGCTGAACTGGAATAATTGCTTCAATATTAATTTGTAACACAGAACTTTATTGGAGTAAATACAAAACAGGGATTCACGCCTATACAAACTTCATACTACTTGTTGTTACAGCCTACATGCGCAACTTCTGTCAGAGGATTTTGCGGGGCTTGCTAAAAAGACACGGGAGACGGACGCCGTGTGCACGGAGGGGAGGGACTGTGTGTGTGTGTGTGTGTGAGATGACAAATTAGTCTATGTATGGGAAACACTGGATGTGCACAATCCCTCTGGGACATTACTGTCAATGGGGACATTTAGAAAGAAATATCTCATACTACGAGCATGTTCACACATACATTAAGGACCCCTTCTTTGCCTCTGGGCCCAACTGGATCCAACCAGTAACCATAGCAACTCTGTAAGAAGTGAGATTCACACGGCTTGATAAAATGAGAATGTGATAACCGCTGGGGTCCACACTTCTGTCATTGCTCCAGTGTCTGTGTGTGTGTGCTTGTGCTCTCTCAGATATGTCGTAATTGACCCTCCTTGTGGTAAAACACATAATTCTTGTTATAATTAACCAGAAACAAAGAAAACGGTCAAAGAAAGAGCACCCAATGGTCTGCCGTGTGTGATACGAGTCCTCAGCGTTGATTTATATGTCACATGACTTCCATATTTAAGTGATGCCACTTTAGTAGTTATTTCAACCCATTAATCCTGTTAGTTGGTAAGTAAGTGTTTTAAGATCTAAACCTGGAGAAGTGTTAGTTTTAGATATTTTCCTTGTCACAGGTTTACATTTCCCGCTAAAAGACAAATATTTATTTTGATTAATAAAACCATTTCTCTTCCTCCTCTTTCTGATGACTTGTTACGTGACGCAGAGGCCGAGGCTTTGGTCCGTCCAACCAGCTGTCATTCCCAACAGAGAGAAGTGGCCTCCGTGGAGGAGGCAGTGGAACTCACTCGTTGTGGAGTGTCGGCGTGCTGATGTGACATGTTGGGAGAGACGGATGACAGCAGCATCATCCCCCCCCCCCGTCCGACAACCGTCCTCCTCTTCCTCGGTCGTCTCATTAGATGAAATGTCTTCCCAGATCTTCCTCATCATCATCTCACCATCCTCCAAAATCCTTTCCCCTCTTTTTACACAACCCAGACACTAGCCTCCCTCTTGTTTACATACACAAGGCCTCCCGCAGAAGCTGTAGAAAACCAGTTAGGAACCCATTCTGTGTGTGTCTGCTCATTTTTGTACAACATGTGAGACGGTCTCCACTTGTTAAGACTGAGGGGGACAGACTGTCTCAGCAGCAGACATCGTCCTCTCCTTTTCCGACTCCCTTCATTAATTCTCCAAGACACATTCCAGCTGCTCTCAAGCTACCCTCGTGTTGAACAATTGCTGGTTTTCCTAGGGACCATAATGATAGTAAAACGTAAATGAGTGCAGGAATCTCTAACACCCGTGGCTTTAAGGACAGCACCAATAGGTCACAGATCTACGGAAAACGAGGCGCAGGAGACCTTTATATTTAACACCATTCATCTGCTTGGTGGGACGTGACCGTGGGAAAAACGGATGGTTTTAAAGCGTTGGGGTAATAGCTGTCGTTTATATCCATGACTCAGTGCCGCCACCTCCTCCTCCAGTGATTGATGCAAGGAGCGAGCTGTGTGTTCGCATGGAGCCGCTGCAGCAACCGGGCTGGCCTTTGTTTTGATTGGCTAATGATTTGGGCTCAGCTCATGACAGCTTAAGTTCATACTGTGGGCTATAGAAAATTGAAAAATCATATCTGGAGCAGGTTTGTTGGATTTATAACGTCAAAAGTAATTTGGCATCCTCAATCACCCACGACAGTTGAAGGGTGGAAATCATCTTGATGTAGGAAATTAGAACAGAAATGAACATGCAACTACACACTGATCTGCTGTGTAAGGCTGTAGATCAACCCACTAGTGGTAAAAAAGGTTTCTGAGGCGCACAGTATCTGCCTCGCCAGCCCAGATGTATGGCTGCGAGGATGGAAATAGCACAACTATAAATACAGAACATTCTTATTGCAGTTCTCAGTTTTTATTTACAAGGCACTGTACAGATTTGTACCTTAATTATATACCAAGAAATGCCCAATATTTAAAACAAAGAACTTGCCAAAACATTGCCTATTTTTTTATTATTGAGCAAGTGAAAAAAAAACTATTTCCCAGACTTTTGGAACGGCATAGTATCTGTTCTATACTACAACTCCCTTTCTCTATTCATAGTACAGAGTTTGCTCCCCCCATATACAACCGGTCCATTTTAGCATAGTATTGCCTCCAGTTGTTCCCAGGGGAAGCAACATTTCCTGTATCATTATGAGGGGGGAAGAGGTGGCACTCACCTATGACAGACACACTGCCCAGGGGGGCTATGAGCGATGCTGGGGCGAAGCCGTAGGCGGCAAAGTTTCCCAGCTCCCCGATCCCCATGAGAGCCACGCCGCACCACCACACCGCGGACGTGTAGTACGGCTTAGAGTCTCGCTGAGACTGACGGACGTGGGCATATTTCTGCCGGGAAGAGAGGGAGCCACAGGCATCAGTCAGAAGTAGCACAGCTGATAACTGGAGAGCTGCTTGAGACAACATACAGCACCCAAATAACCACAGCTTTCACAGCCATATATATTACATCTTGATCCAGTATTACAGAGACTGTCACATCATTACACCACCTGCTGATTAGCATTTCATCTCACAAATGACACTAATTAAGCAAATCAATGAGCTAGGATGCTAATGCTATTAAACAATGGTTTTGAGCCTATTCCAGCCCTTATCAAGTGGAAGCTTTTGGTCTGTCTTACAGACCCTCCTGGCGGCTGCCACAAACACACCAGTTTCTGCCCCTGCATTAAAAGGAGGTTTAGCATGTGCCAAACATCTGTTTAGACATAGACTATTTCAACTGTTTACCCTTTACTTTTACTTTTACATAACAATTAGCTATTTGGACAACTATTTGGGAGGAAGTCTAGCTGTGCTCAGAGACTCGAGAAATGAGTCTTAACAGGTGTCAAGGGCCTTCCTACCTGTATGTTAAGTGAAATGCTGATGAGGATATTGCCACATATGGATATTATGATTCCCAGGAGATAGGTCTGTGGGGAACAAACAGTTAAAAGGCACAAGATTACTACTCGTCACACAACAAACACCCCACAATATTTTGTGCAAGTCTGACACCTCTGTCATTTCCGCGACAATCACAGAGACACTGGTGCTCTGCTCCAAGGCACTTGCGCTTGTATGTTTGCCGCACAAACACAAACAATCGGCCATCCTCTGCATTCCCCCACCGATATGCGATGCCTCACAAAGATGCATGGATGCAGGTTAACGCACACGTTTGGACACAAAAATACATTTTGGGGAATAGAACTGCGGCAAAGTGAAAACCAGATATTTCCGACGAAAGACACTAGCATGCCTAAAAAATATGGACTGGGCCTTGGAGGGGACACAACCCAACACAGCTGTCTACAAGGATGACATGTCCATATTTTATATTGAGCCATTTACTTTCCAGAGAATTTTCACACTTGCTGCAGTAGGCAGGGTGGAGAAGCAGAGAATGGGCGATTTACTGGGCAGTGGAGTGACACCCTACTGAAGTGAAGTTTCAATGAAAGATGCGAAGGAGAATTCAAAAGGATTTAGGGATTTAGGGCTCCCAGAGCATTTAACTCCACTTTTACTACGTTATGTAATTATTATGTAACCGCGTAATTCACCAACTTTTTTGTGCATAATTATTCATTTCAGTAATGTTCCAGTTAATTTGATGAATTATCCATAAATATGAATAAATTACACAAAGCTTGTTGAGTTCGATGCCTTGTTATCAGGGACTGACTGTAGGTGGGTAACGTGGTCTGCTGAAAATAACATACTTTAATATTTAGTGTGAACATTGGTTTGGAGAGCTGCCCGTAGACAGATTGAAATGTCAGCAGCAGCTGTTCATTCGTGTGTATTTTTTGGCTCACCCTATTCTGCTCTGGGCAATAGGCACGGCTGAGAAGGTACAAATCAAGCTTGCTGTAAGGCATTTTGTTTTTGGGGTTCCTAAGTTGAATTTACTTCATTCAAATCATTTTGTTTAGTAAGCTTTAAAAAAAACAAAAACTGTCATACATTTGGACACATCCTGGTATGTTGCCATCTCATCTGCATGTTTTCTAACTCTCCTGTCATTTCAGATCTTCACACATTATCAGCTCATTACCCTCACCTGGCTCTCCTTGCCCTTCTCACCTGCATCAGCCACTCACCATTTAAGCCTGTCACGTTCGGTTGTTGCCTGCCAGATTGTCTTGTGTATTTGCCACTTTTTCCAGTGTTTTCCCAGTTAGCCCAATATACTTTTGCTTCCATGCCTGCTCCTACTCCGATTTGATTGCCTGCCTTATTGCCATCCTGGTTGCGACCCTGCCTGTCCTCGTCTACGGATTCCTCGCCTGCCCTTCTGGATTTGTTTGCCTTCTGACGGATCTTCCGGTTTTGAACCTGCCTGAACTTGAGTAAAGCTACCTGTCTCTTTCATCGGTGTCGGAGTCGTGCTTTTGTGTTCCAGCATGCATCGGTACCAGTAACCATTACAGAAAACTAGTTTCTCTGCTATTCCTGCATATTAAACAATGTTTTCAACCTACATCACACACTGGCCATGGTGCCCAAAAACCTCATGATACAAGGTAAGATACCGTTTTTGTAGATAATTGGTGCATAAGAGACGAAAAGAGAAACAGAATCTATTTCTTCCAAAGTGTTCAAGAAAACGTCAGGATACATTTCCCTCATATGCTTAGAAAATGATTGCCAGGAGGAAATTTAATTCTAAGCCATAAACACACAGGTAGCTGTGGGTGGACAAAGTTTACAAAGAAATGAAAGCATGCAGTGGGGGTGGAATATGAATGAGGAAAAAGAAAGAAACTCAATCACTGCAGAAGAAGTAACAGCAGCCAAGTATTTATCTCTTGAAAGAGCATTATGAGAGAGAGGGCTGGAGGGGCAGGATGCGAGATGGGAACTAAAACAAAAGACTAGGAGGTGGAGAAGCTGCTAAATGAAAGGGAGGAAGAACCAGATTGTGTGAACAAGTAAATACTACATATACAACTAGAAAAGGCACATTTGTTGTAACGTTTGATTGAATGAATTCAACTCGTAATTCGTGTGGACACAAATTACATTTTTAATATTTTAAATTCTTAACTTTAACTTTATTCTCTTGTTTTATACTAACCCATATAACCCATTGCATTAGCATTTCATTTTACTTTATTTTATTACTTGTGCACTGCTGTCTTGTTGTCTATTGTTACACTGTCTACTGTCACGCACCAACCGCAAAGACAAATTCCTTGTATGTTTGACATATTTTGGCAATACATTTTTCCTGATTCCTGATTGAATTTGTCGGGTCACATTATCCAAAAGCTAAACACAGGATCCAGAGTTATTCTGGAGCTCTGTCAGAGGAAATTATGAGAGAATAGGAAACGTGTCGTCGCACCCTAAGGGGAAGGAGCTGTCATTAGAGCTCCTTCCCCTCTGAATAGAGCTCTTTGATTCAGCATTAAGCAAAGACCAAAGCACATTCTCTGAGGGAGCAAAAGAGCCTTCTGCTCTCTCCGTCAGCCTCAGAAACTACAGGAAAGCAAACACAGTTTTATTACCTTCTCTTTTAGAGAGGCAGGTCTCGTCCTCAAGTGGGCTTTATCACAAGGGCAAAGTGGAACAGCAGTGTTATAATAATATATACTGGAGACCCACTGAGATCAACAACTGCGCTGCTGACTTTAACTGGCTACAAATTATATTTATTTACCTATCAATTATTAACGATACAAAAGTAATTAATTGATTCCCTTGAAAGCCTAAGAGTACATCCATGTGGAACTCAAATGCTATATACTGTAGATAGTAAGTAGCATGCTTACATCCTAAAGAAAATTACAAGGTTATTGTAAAATTGTTTAGCAGGTAATGTTAACCATGTTCAACATGTTAGTTTGTCGTGTTATGTTTACAGTGGGTGGCGTGGTGGTGTGGTGGTTAGCACCGTCGCCTCACAGCAAGAAGGTCCTGGGTTCGACTTCGCCCAGTGGCCTTTCTGTGTGGAGTCTGCATGTTGTCTGCGTGGGTTCTCTCCCCTGGCTTCCTCCCAGCCCAAAGACATGCTCCGGGGAGCAGGTTGATTGGGAACTCTAAGTTGCCCGTAGGTGTGTGAATGTGAGTGTGAATGGTAATGTATGTCTCTGCGTTAGCCCTGCGATTGGCTGGCGACCAATCCAGGGTTTACTATGGCGGCAAATCACTGTCAAAATTCGAGAGTTGAGCTCGAAGGTGTTTTCTACACGCTCGCTGTTTTACTTTTTGACAGTAAGGGGGGCGGAGCCAGTCACCAAGGTATCTACATCTGATTGGTTACAAACCCTGTCTTTGGAATGGCTGGAGTGATGCATTCACACAACTATAGAAGCCCATTTCCGCACTAAAGAAAGGGGATAGAAAGTCGAAATTATGAGATAAAACGTTGTCAAAAAACAAACGCCCCCCTTCGGTAATTGTAGTGGACCGTAGATGACAACCAGCTACAACCATCATTACCGGCACATTAAGAGCAATGCGTCCAATGCGAGGTTTATATTGAAGGGGTCCAGGGGGCATATTGAGGGGTTGTGTGTGGAAGCCCACTGCTGGATGCAAACACTTCACACGGGATATGTAGCCGTTTGGAGTGTGAGGACAGGCGGCAACCCCCTGTTCTGCCAAGTGAAGTCAATGTAAAAGTGTCTTAAAACATGAATTCTCTCTACTGACCACCAGGTTCCCTGGTCCTATAGAATCGATGACTCCCTTGATTTATTCCCTCAGTAAACAGGAGTTTATGGTCTCAATTTCTAGTTTCAAGTATTCTTTAATACAGCACAATGTTAATTTAGTAAATAATAGTCCATTTAGAGTCAAATGAAAAGCAGAGTATACTTTAAGGCAGGACTACTAGGATTGACAGGTTGCTAACAGAGCCATGTATGATGTCTAAGTGTAACAAGTGCACAACAAATATGTCCACATGTTACAAATACAGTCTTTGTGAGGAGATATTCATATAATTGTGGAACTGGATTTACTGCCATTACATTAAGCTTTGCAAGGAGGTGAATTCCATCTTAGCACAATATATTATTCTTCTTGTCTGTTTTTGTCTCAGTGTTGGAGGAACGGAGAGCGCCTGAAGCTCAATACCACAGAGGGAGAGCAAGAGGAAGATAAACAGAGAGAGAGAGAGAGTTCCTGTCACAGGAAGAGCAAACAAACGCAGCTGAGGCTGGTACACTAGGAGTGGCTTTGGGTTGTAACTTACTTAGCAAACATTACCCACTTGACGTGACTAAAGGAAACCAAAAGTAGTGCACTGCTCTGTACTCCTTAGGCTTTCCTGATTCACCAATGAAGTTTAATAGAGCGGACCTTTTCTTGTGCTATTGTTCAGAGGCTGCATGGGAAGACCTTGGGGATCCACTTCATCTGGTGGAACTTTACTAAGGGTATCTAACTACTGAACAGTATAAATCATCAAAACATCAGCACTAGCACATCTCTGAACCCTTCAGAACCCTTCAGGGTCTGAACCCTGTTACCTACATCTAACCTCACAAGGACATATATCTTCATAAGAGCGTTTGTAAATATTACACACTCCTGTGACAAGCAATTTTCCATAAGCAAGTACTTGCGCAAAATAAATTATGACCACTGGATGAGAACAGAACACCTCTCCTACCTGAATCTAAACTAAAGATGAAGCAACGAAATGAGCCTTTAAGCTAATGTAAAGCTAAGGTCGGCATTGATCCTCGTCCTCGCTAGAACACAGAGTCAAAGAGAGACAGACAGCTAGATGGACAGCATGGCCCGTTGTGTCCACTAACAATGGGGATCTGTCTGTCCCTGCGATGGGCGGATCCCTGGATGAGGCCTGTCAGTTTCCACACAGAGATGATGGGCACAGTAGAAGCAGAGAACTTTATTTTGTCAGTTTATCATTGGATTATATAAAAATATGAATAAAAGTCTGACAGCTAATTTAAGCCAAACATGTTGTCACTACTTGCTAACATCTTTAGCTCAAACAACTTTATGACTGCTGAAACAAAGGCTGTAAGCAAGGTCAAATCCCAACCTACCATTAGGGAACACATGCAATATATATATATATATATATATATATATATATATATATATATATATATTGTAATGTACATCCCATAATACATAATGTCTTGGGGATGATGGAGCAAACCCACAATTTTGTTATTTCAAGGACCTTCTAAAAAAG
Organism: Gasterosteus aculeatus; assembly: GCF_964276395.1. Lineage (NCBI taxonomy): Eukaryota > Metazoa > Chordata > Actinopteri > Perciformes > Gasterosteidae > Gasterosteus > Gasterosteus aculeatus. Next base: position 19,379,531 of record NC_135707.1, on the reverse strand, counting down.
GGCAAAGGATATGGCAAAATGCCAATAAAATGGCAATGTATCTTGTGTATGAGACATATATTATCAGGTGGTCACCTTAAGAATCCCTAAGGACTAAATATCCAAGACCAGAACATGGAGCTAGTGGCTGTGAAAAAGAACCAGAGCGATGGACAGACAGACCATGTCTGTTGCTGAGACAAAGAGGCACCAGGCAGCCCCCTTTGCACCAGGCAGCCCCCCTGAGGGCACTCCTATGTGGGTATCGGAGCTGTACATGTTTTTTTCAACATTAACCCTTTCACACAGAGTAGTTTTGCTTCAAGAAAGTGAATTGTAACATTTCAGTTGCCTATAAATGTCTTATTCAAAATCCTGTTAAACCTTGCCACAAATCACTTCCATATGAACAAATGAGCTTGAGAAATAGTCCATCACAAGAGCCAGTTATGTCTTTGGGACGCGTAGATGACTCCTGTTCACATCCATTAACACGTGAGCCAACTGCCGAGGGGAGCTCAGACCACCTTGATGCACTCTCGCAGCACTAACGCGTTCCCACCCTGGGAGGCGAGACCAGGGTAGACAGACAGACAGACAGACAGTCCCCTGGTTGTCAGTGTTCTCTCTGGGATGGTGGGTAGCTGGGACCATTAGCCAGCTGGCTCAGGACTCTTACAGTAGATCCATTCTCTGCCAGCCCACACGTGGGCCATTAGTCATTACTCACGCCTCCTCTGCCCTCCGATGCTAATGTCACACACAGGAAACCCACCGATTGGGGAAGATGAGCGTGAAGAGAATGGGAGCAGCGCAGTGGAAGGACAAAAGACACCTGTTGTGAGTCAGTCTTAGGGTTAGCAAAACCCCCACACACACGCACATATTAACATTCACAGAGCTCAATTAAGCTTACAAGTCCACTTGCAAAAAAAGACCTTTCAACACAATGACTTTGACCCGATCACTTTAGAAAAGAGTCGTGACAGGTGCCATAACAGATTTAGCCCAGCCTGGCGTGGCTACCTGATTCACACTGAGTGCTCATTAACCAAAGTGCTTTGGTCCTGCAGGCTATACTTGCACTTACAATATTTTCAGACCAACTTTATCTCCTCTTACACATTAGTTTGTGACCTCCTGAGATCCTCAAAGTTAGTCGCCCGGGAGCATCCTCACCTACCTCTTATCTCTTCAGTCCTGATAGTATCTGGACAGTTGAAACAGGTTTAGCTTGGCTTTATATCACAGATGAAGATAACGAAGGAATAACACACTGACACAGAAATTAGCTTAATACACTGGCTGTTTTAAGTGGTATTTGGTGGGAAAAGATTAGAGTGACACTGTGGAACAAAGGTGAATTATGCAGTCACATTCACTACAACACTGTACTTTTTGTGATATTCTTGTTGTCCTTGAAAGTATACGTTTTTATCTCACATTACACGCGTGTTTTCGTCTATGTTATGCATTAAGCTATTCTGCAATCAATGAAATAACCAAGTACTGGTAGGTCATCCACACAAGCTACGCGACCGAACAGCGTGGAAGTGAATCAAACTCACCCGGAGTGGATTCTCCAGGATCTCGGCCCGGTGAGCCCCCGGGGAGCTCGTGTTGAGGGCCGGCTGAGGAGCACTGGAGTTTGCCACGTTGTCCGTGTCATTTAATACGGACATGATGTAGAAAAAGTCGGGCTAAACAGCGACGTCCGCTCAACTCATTCCGTCCTGCACGTCCCGTCCGCTTGAGCCCGGAGAGGTTGGGCGTTGTGGGGGGGGGGGGGGGGGCGCAATTCACGTGCTATCGGGAAAAATGAGACGTTTCCATCTGTTGGCCGCACATCTGAGATCGTTAAAGGCTATTTAAATTGATTTGCATTTTGCCGTTGATTAAAATCAAGTTTGAAATATAGTCTGCTTAAACTTCAAGTACGTCATCACATTGTTACTAGAACCACTTTGTCGGTATTCATTGGTCACTTAGCTGACATACGACATAACTAGGTGCCCTTGAACGCAGCAATTGGGGACGGGTGCAGCTCCTGTGGCTCGTGCAAAGAGCGCTTCAGCGCAGGTACACGCGCAGAGGCCCATGACGTCCTGACCTGGACATGTATTTGCATCCCGGTAACTAAGCACGTTGCCCCCTGCTGGCAGGCAATCAAGACGACACATATGACATATGTATATGATTATACATATGACATATGTTGACGACGACCTAGAAAGTAACGTCTATTTATGTATTTGTTTGTTTATTTATCATAGACTTTATTGCCCCGTGCATCGCCACTGTTGCTTTTCATCGCGGATACGTTTGTCCCGTATTTTCCTCCACAACTTTGTGCACCTCTCGACCGGCAAACCGGCGTTTGCGGCGATCTCCCTTCGTGAATCCAACCCGTTTCTACAACCCGCCAATGACGGCTTGTATAAGTGGTCATATGTACGCATTTCTTCCGACAAAAGTTCTTAAATCTGATCCGTTCTCTCGTAAACATTTTTCGTTTTAATAATGGCGGTATCGGGCTATGAAAACGGAAATGTGAGACTCCGTGAAGGATGTAGTTAACGGACCAATCGCAGCCTTGTGCGCTGCTGGAGGCTTGAGTTGCTTGCACACGCAAACACGCTAGGAGGTACGCAAGGGACACGCAAGGGGGTCTTGCGTCTGCGTCGCTCTGAAAACGCAGAAGCATAAACTAGGCTTAACTGAGTGGGAACCAATAATAAATGTAAATGGCATTTTAGAATCCCTATCTTAACTGTTCTCCTCCACAGCCTAACTTTAACAATGTAACCTTTGTTTTATATCTAACTGTGAACACTAACAATGAGGCTTTCATAGTGTGTTCATAGTGTTTCTTCCTTTACTGGTAGTTTGTGATATTTCAAGCTGTCTCTCGAGCTATCTCGCTGTAATTAAATGTTACAGAACTATTTCTTTAGAAGGCAAGGCCTGCAAACAAGGAAGCAGATCCAAGGAAACCTCTTTTCCGGAATAATCTATCATGAATAGTCCCCCCTCCACAAAGCAGCCCATTAAACACAGCCGTGTGGGAGAAGAATTAATCAAAGCAGCCCGCTTCAATTGAAAGCAGACAACAAATAATCTGAACAAACAGCCGCAGTAATCCTGAACAGAGCAGTTGATACAAACATCAAGCTTCTTCACCCATGCTAATAAAATCTGAGGTGTGCCGTCAGAGATACATTTCAGTACTAAGCGGGAAGACTCTAAATCAGATATGCTGCACAGAAGATGAACACTTCCCAGCAGGTAAAGGATAAACACTGGCTGTAGCCTAATGTAATCCTAAAAGCTGTGACATCCGAACTCCTTCCAAATGTGGAATAGTAAAAGGCATGTGGGCGCCTTTCTGGGATTATAAGGCTTACTCTGAGAGGAAATATGGTGTGAAATAAGAGGAAACATGGTAGGAAATATCCAGAACACTACAGATCGTAAACATTAAGGAACCTCGGAGAACAGAGGATAGAGTAAAATTGTAAATTTATTCTATTTTCTTGCACTAAGTTGTCTTATGTGTCTTGTCCATTGTCTTACCATGTTGATGTTATGCACCAACCGCCAAGTCAAATTCCTTGTATGTCTAACATATTTTGGTAATAAATGTTCCTGATTCCTGATGATAACTGATGATGGGTCGACAGGTGGCGCTGGGAACCACAAGGTTGGTGGTTTGAACCCTGGCTGCTCCATGTCCCCCGTCGAAGTGTCCCTGAGCAAGACACCTAACCCCTAATTGCTCCCTGGGAAAAAATGTAAAAGCCATGGGTTGAAAAAATGCAATGTAAGTCGCTTTGGATAAAAGTGTGAGCTAAATGACCTGTAATGATGCACAGGCACCCCATAATACATAACATCCCCAAACAACCTTTGATTCAAATTTTTTTGCAGTTTTGCATTACTACATTACAGTACTATAAACACAGAGTAAATGGACTGTACTCGTATAGCGCTTTTCTAGTCTTCCAACCACTCAAAGCGCTTTAACATTACATGACATCATTCACCCATTCATACACTGATACACTGACACTGATACACTGATGATGTGTATGGTAATACACAGAGCCACCTGCCATCAGTAACTAACATTCACACACACTAGTCGCAGCTAAAGGAGCAATGTTGGGTTAAGTGCCTTGCCAAACTGGTCTAACGCATGCGCTCACTAAGTACTAAAGTACAGTGGCCCTGAAGTGCAAAACACAATGGCAAATAGGAAAACACAACTGCAAATAGGAAAACACAACGAAATTAACTTCTTACAGAAAGGGTAGGGCCTTATAGCAGATAGCAGAGGACGGACCCTTCTGATTGGACAGACAGACTGTTTTACGAGTGTCTTAAAGGTGTCCTACTAGTGTTGTTTTGCCGGTGTTTTGTTGTTGTTGTAAATAAATTGGTGGGGGGGAGTGCGGTGGACGCTACGGGGGGGTACCGCGGACGCTACGGCCCGTGGACGCTATGGGGGGGTACCGCGGACGCTACACCGTGGTTCGGGGGACCGGACTCCGATTCCTTGGCGTGAGGAATTGGATGGAGTGCGTGACTGTCTCGCTCAATGCGTGACACTTGAGAGCCCTGTATCATTTCCTGTTAAAAGACAGACAGTCCGTCTGTCCAATCAAAAGGGTCCGTCCTCTGCTATAAGGCACTACCCTTTCCGTAAGGAGTTAATTTTGTTGTGTTTTCCTATCTGCCATTGTGCTTTCCTATTTGCGTTGAGCGTTCCCATTTGCCGTTGTGTTATGCACTTCAGGGCCACCGTACTAAAGCCTAGTTTATGCTTCTGCGTTTTCAGAAAGACGCAAGGACACGCAGACGCAAGAGCCCCTCGCGTGTTCCTTGCGTGCCTTTTCTTTTTAATGAGGGGTGAACAAAGTTGTGGAGGAAAATATGGGACAAATGTGTCCGCAATGAAAAGCAACAGTGGCGATGCACGGGGCAATAATGTCTATGATAAATTAAATACACAAACCAACAACTTCCCCACACAAAGACGTGACTCTCTAGGTTGTCTTCAACAAAAACACATTACTCCGCCTATTGTTCTGGCGGGGAATTGCTCTGCAACACATGCAAGCCTTTTAGAACCATGAATTGAAACGAGTGCATTGACGCAACGACGCAGGCGCAGAAGCATGCGCCAGCCTTTAGCCTGCGGGCCGTATGTTTGACTCCCCTGGTGTAGGGGATCTGTCGACCTATGACATCATCTATAATAGCATATTGGGCGCACCTGAAGAGCATAGGGTTAGTTTTTATTAAATGGCTAAAATGCATCCAGTGCGAGAAGACGCTGCGAGTGAATATGACTGTAAAGACCCAATAAGTATGAGCAATCTCATGGTTTTAAAGGTGCTTGTGTTAAGCTCCAACTGTTGGGGGGAAAATAGCAAATGTGATAAAATATTAATGTACGGGCTACCTGGGTGTAACAATCTGCAAATGATGGATCCTATTTAGAAGTAAACCGTTCTAGCAGCCAGTCGTTGCCACAGCCTGAGGAGCAATAGCTGCTATTAGAATCTCCTTCTTCGGACAGAACGGAATGAAGTGATGTCGACAACATTCACCATTGCTGCTTAGCATCTGTGTTGGGACGAAAACTGTGCAGCAAACAAAAGGGGAGTTTGTTTAAACCAAACCAAACAGGTTAGGTGTACCGCACCCTTAGACATAAAGCCAGGTCTATTGTTCGGCCCGAGGGAACAGTTGTACAATAAAACAAAATAACCACAGCTTTGTTTAAAGTTTTAACAGAAATCCTGCATTCCAAACTGGGGGTCAGATTCAAGGCATTAGGGAAGGTGTAAGACACAAATGAGTTGTGTGATTGGAATTGCTAGATTTAGACCAATAGATGAGCGATAGAAATAGAATAGATAGGATTTAATTTTAAAGTTATGTCAACCCCCATTGCAGATGTTAACCATTGATCTTATCGGATATAAAATGCTGTAAATACATCTAGCCTCTCGTTCGATGAGGTAAATATGTACTTGGAAGTTATAGGGATCTGGTAGAAAGCCTACTGGAAACGCATCATTGCGATAGTTTATTTTGTTGGTTGGTTACTCAATCTCCTGTCCTCGCAGAGCCTCCACCCATCTCCTGCTGAGATCACTCCTGGTGGGCGGTGCAGATGGAGAACTACGTGTTGCTGCGCAGCGACACACACACAGAGAGAGAGAGAGAGAGAGAGAGAGAGAGAGAGAGAGAGAGAGAGAGAGAGAGAGAGAGAGAGATTCCCTCTCACATCACAAGCGGCTGCCAGGGCGTAGATGTGTTCCTGCGGCTCCCCACAATCCTCTGTTGTAGATGTAACCTGTGGCTGAAGGAGGTGTCTGGTCGGTGGGTGCAGGATGTAAGGACTACCGGCTGATACACGGGCCACAACTTGTCCGCGAAGTGCAGGATGCGGTCACCGGATTCAGACGCGGAGTCTTCTCGTGGGGGGTTCGGTGAGCGCTTTAAAGTAAGTTCTTTGTTTCAGTCATTGCTCTCAATGTAAATCTCTGTTATTCGTTTGCCATACATAATAATAATTTCTGTTTCTCTTGGTGTAAAAAATGTGTCTTATTCTCTCTGAATGTGCGTGTGTCTTTTCGTCTGTGTCCATGTGTTTTTTCTCATTTCTTTCTGTGCGATGTCCCCTTCACCCCCCAGACATGACGGGTCAGGCCCTGGGTGAGCTGCGCGGCGGGACTCGCGCGCATGATAACGCCGCCATCCACATCAACGTGGGCGGCTTCAAGAAGCGCCTCCTGTCCCACACCCTCTCCCGGTTCCCCGAGACGAGGCTCGCACGCCTGCTCCACTGCCAGTCCAAAGAGTCCATCCTGGAGCTGTGCGACGATTACGACGACACGGAGAAGGAGTTCTACTTCGACAGGAACCCGGCGCTCTTCCCCTACGTGTTGAATTTCTACAACACAGGCCGGCTGCACGTCATGGCCGAGCTGTGCATCTTCTCTTTCAGCCAGGAGATCGAGTACTGGGGCATCAACGAGTTCTTCATCGATTCGTGCTGCAGCAGCGCTTACCACTGCCGGAAAATGGACCAGGACCGGGAGGACTGGGACGACAGGAGCGACGAAGGGAGCACCACGTCGTCTTTCGACGAGCTGTTGGAGTTTTACAGTGACGCCACGAAGTTTGACAAGCAGCCACTCGGGAGCGCGCGGAGGCGCGTGTGGTTGATGCTGGACAACCCCGGCTACTCCGTGGCCAGCCGCATCATTAGCATCCTCTCCATCCTCGTCGTGCTCGGCTCCATCGCGACCATGTGCCTGAACAGCATGAGCGAGTTCTGCCTGTTGGACGACGAAGGGCTGCCCGCGGAAGACCCCCGTTTCGAGACCATGGAGCACTTCGGCATCGGCTGGTTCACTCTCGAGCTGGTCGCCCGGTTCACGGTGGCGCCGGACCTGCCGCATTTCTTCGAGCACCCGTTGAACCTGATCGACCTGGTGTCCATCCTCCCGTTTTACCTGACGCTCCTCGTCAACCTAGTGGTGGAGAGCAGCCCGACGCTGGCCAATCTGGGACGCGTCGCGCAAGTGCTGAGGCTGATGAGGATTTTCCGCATCCTGAAGCTGGCGCGTCACTCCACCGGACTGCGCTCGCTGGGGGCCACCCTCAGGAACAGTTATAAGGAGGTGGGCCTGTTGCTCCTCTACCTGGCCGTCGGGGTGTCATTTTTCTCCGTCATGGCCTACACGGTGGAGAAAGAGGACAGCGACGATCTCTCCACAATCCCGGCGTGCTGGTGGTGGGCCACCGTCAGCATGACCACCGTTGGATACGGGGACGTGGTGCCGGTGTCCATAGCTGGCAAGCTTACCGCCTCGGCGTGCATCTTGGCCGGGATCCTTGTTGTCGTGCTTCCAATCACGCTCATTTTCAACAAATTCTCTCTCTTCTACAAGAGACAGAAGCAGCTGGAGGCTGCGATGAGGAGCTGCGACTTCGACGAGGGGATCAAGGAGGTGCCCCCGGTCAACCTGAGGAACTATTATGCGCATAAAGTCAAATCCCTCATGGCGAGCTTGTCTAACATGAGCCGGAGCTCACCAAGCGAGCACAGCCTGAACGAATCAATACACTGAGACGGAGTTTCATCAAGGACATGGGGACGGGACGGGTGGTGGGGGTGGGGTCAGGCTAGGTGACGCCTCTCATTCAACGTGGCCCTGAACGTGGAGCTATCCAGGGTGCTGAAACCCCTGACAGAAAAAAAACACTCCTTCCCTTCACTGATGTCTGACCGTTTGTCTCCTTGTAGCTCAGTGCAATAACGTGTTATTCTATGTGACAGTGACAAGGAAAAAGCAGGAGAAGGTACAGAGCAGTCTGCGATGATACATAAATATGATATTTCACTGTGCTTTATGATGGCCAATCTAAACGCCAAAACGTGGGCACGTAAGATGAAAAACGCGAATGCTGCCTTGTTTGCAGTTATAGACGGTGTCACACTGTAGTCCATCCTCCAGCTGTACATGTCATGTCAGACAGTAACTGCAGCTCTCACGCTTTCATAGTTGTTGATGTGTAATTGTTGTGTTGCAACAGGTTTACTTCAGATGTGTGGTGAAAAGCAAACTGTATTAAACAAAAATGCACAACATTTCTAGCGTCTACTGTTTGCGACGTGATCTCCAAAACCTGTTCATAAAAATGAATACAAAATATTTTACATAGACATTCTTAACAATACATACTAACTGCCGGTGGTTAACCACGCCCCTTGAGTGAACGTCTCTCCGCCATGTTGGATTCTTGAGTGAACGTCTCTCCGCCATATTGGATTTTTTGAGGGGGTTAGGGTTAGTATTGTATTCTTACAATTTAACATTGATTTATCGTTAAAAATGCAATCATAACACATTTATTTTACATCGTTAGACTTCATGAGGTGTGTTTACGGGGTGCAGGTCCCCATTCACTTTGAATAGGGTGACGTCATCAGTTGCAGTCCGTATTTATTTAGTATGTATCACTACGAATTTGTATCTTCAAGATTTTCGTATACATTTTTTCGAACAGGTTTTGGAGATCAGGATGCTGTTTGAGATAAAACCTCTGAACCTGGAGGGGTTTTATGTTTTGTGACTGACATTTGTAACAGTGTGATGGGCATAATGGCAACCACTGTGACATGTTAGATACATGGGTCTTTAGCGATTGGGTTTCTTGGGGGCATGTTTGGCATATAGGCCAGACAAAACACTTTTCATACGTAAATCACAATGGATTGATACATACATATGTTTTCGTCCCCATGGGTTGTCACATCCACACATTGACAATAAAGCATGCACAGAAATACACCCAGCGAGGCATATGCTTATTATAGAATTCTGACTGATACGAGCACAAAGGAGGTCTGGAACCGATTCTGTGTGCAGCGCTGAGCTCTGTATCATCTGCCGAGCGGTAGCAGCTTATTCTCATACTACAGAATTTGGGTTAATATGGAGCCAACTAAATGTGATCATTTAGATTGTGTTGGTTTAGAGAGGAAGATATTCTATGAAACACAAACATGCTTTTTGGTTCCAGTCAAAAAAATGATCTTGACATAGAGAACAATCCAAGTCATTTATAATATTTCAGTTTAGAGCGCTATCAATATGGACACCAAAACCCTTGTGTAACTCGACATCTTCTTAGCAGTTGTTTTAACATGTGAAATGGATGATGAGCGATGTCACACCAAGTGTTGCTTACGTTTCTGAATTCAACTGTACAGAGACCCCCAAGGCCCTCTGAGAAAACAGCAGAAAAGATACTGGCCTTTTCTCTCAAGTAATTTGTGTCCTTGTCTCCAGCCTGTAAACAGAAAAATACATGCAAATATATCCCATTTAGATTGATTCTCAAGGTGTTTGCTTAATAGCTATAAGATAAGATAAGATTTCATTTTCTTATTTTAGAAAGGAGTTCCAGCTTCTGTAACTGGCATGAACACAATGGAGTCTCTTGGCAGCGTTGTAAATTACAGTTTAATATCTAAGGAGTCATTTGGTACAAGTAACAGCTCTATAAAATAAATCGTTTTATTAGCTTATATTGTGTATAGCCACAAGGATTTCAGTTATTTAATCTCAGATTTTTTTTGCCAGTAGAGGGATTTCCATAGAACAGATCCTTTATTTGTTAGCAGAATCTACGGTGGAAAAATCTTCACCACTGTCCATGATTTTTCACAGATAATTCAGACATTTATGCACATCTCAGGCACTTCAGCTCTACCAATCTGCTCCCGCAGTCCAAAGATCATCTTAAATTCACTGTCTCCAGATTTATATGAGAAGAAACATCAAAACATATTGGCACTCACAACTAATTAGTTTGAGCATACTGACAGCAGCCACCTGCAGTACTGGAACTCCCAACAGACCCCCAGAGACCAAAATACAATTAGTTTCATGTCACTTTCTTTTTTATTGCAAAACTGAAACAAAATGCATCAATACCTATAAGTCCTAAATTATTAAACACCAACAAGCTGTTTGGTTAGGTTGTATTCATTAAAGGGATGATGGGAGAATAACCAAGTGGCAACAAGGTTGGGCTTGCTTAGAAAATACTAATTCAAGGTTTTTCTTGGGAGCTCATTTAAACTGACATTCACCCTCAGAGGCCAATTATATCAGCCTCCTTTTGTTTATTCTTGCGTCTTTAAAGTCTTTCCCCCCAGGTAAAAATCCCACACCACGCAGCACAACACTAGCATCGAGGAATCAGTAAATGGGTTCACAGTGACAGTGGGTGACATTTACACAAATCAACAGAGGCAGACCAAAATAAAATGATTGTTTCTACATCTGCAACAAGAAAGTGATGGAAGAAGGTGGCTTTCTACTTAAGGAGTGTTGGAGCAAGAGGAACAGTAACGCCATTAGTTGATTTGACCAATGTAGTCCAAAGGTCAGTGTGACTGTGTGGGGTGGGTCACTGTGATGTCAGGCCCTCTCCACCGCCTCCACATCATTACTCTCTGAAATGTGGAGACAGATGTGAGGAGGCCCAGGGCCTGTCTGGCACACAGCTGAGCACAGATGGCAGCGCAATTCATCAGAGGAAGACAAGAAGTCTGCTGACTTCTTTTAAACCAGTAACCAGCAAAGCTTGAATCTGGACATAACGATTAAATCACTAACACCCCAATTTGTGACTCCTCACATGTATGATTCAATAGTTTCAAATGGTCTCCCATGTCATCATTTAAAGCTTTGAGAGGTACACCTTTTAATCAAATATGTACTTTATGAAACAATGTCCGATGTAGACAGTTTAAAACGCCTGCTTTTATTTGTTTTCTTTTACAGCTGCTGTGAACAAAAGACAAGAGAGTCTAATCATGAAAGGATGAGAGTTAGCACGGAGCTGACTGTAAATGGTGCATACCACTGTGTAATGGGGAACTTGTTGACGCTGGCAGCACGCAGGCGTTGTCTCCAGTCTGCTCTCTATTGGGGATATCTGTTACTAAGCAGGCATTCCGTGTTGTTGCACATTACCATCTGCTACTATCCCTTTGCGTTAAAACACTGTGGAAAGATTGGAGCTTCTCCGTGTGCTTGTTCCCCCAAGCACACAAACTTTCTGCCTCCTGCTTCACTGTCCAATCTTTGAATATGTTCAAAAATAACATCTCATTAAATGGATAACGGCATTGCTAATTATCACATACAGATCTGATGCAAATGCAGAATGCAGGTAATGCCAAACAGGGATAACTGATCACATGCTGCTTCATGCCACCATTAAAAAAATCTGAATCAAAGTTTTTTCAAAGGCACTCAGGGCATATTGTTTTGCATTATTTACTATCCTCACATCTTTATTTGAAGTAAATACTTCTATTCAGGTGGAGGAGACTAGAGTGCTGACAAAAAAACATCAAGCTGAAAAGGAACGTTCTAATGATAGAACAAAAGCCACCTGGCATTATTAAATAGATTTAATAGAGCTGGATACATTTCGTTAGGATCCTTCAGCAGTGCATTCGGCTTTGTAAAGCTCAGTGGTGCTTCAACCAAAATGCTCCCAGTGCTGTACTCAATATCTGTCTTGGTGTTAAGACTGGCCTGTAGACTGTAATGCTAAAATGTTTACTATGGTCACTAAGGTTAACTGTCTAAAGATACTCATGAGTTCAATAGTGAAAAAGTTCTATCTAAGCAGAAGAGACACAGAGACACCTCTCTCCTTGACACCTGGTAATAGTGAATGCTAGGTATAACCCTCGGGGTTAGATAAGATGCTCTAAAGCCTAGTTTATGCTTCTGCGTTTTCAGAGAGACGCAAGGACACACAGACGCAAGAGCCCCTTGCGTACCCCTTGCGTGCCCCTTGCGTGCCTTTTCACCCCTCCTTGCGTGCGTCAACCCATTTTTCTAGACTAGCGTCAAAAGCTACAAAAGCCTTGGTCTGCTAACTACATCCTTTCCGGAGTCTCACATTTCCGCTTTCATGAAGAGCTCATGAGAGTTCATGTGATTGAAGAGCTTTTATCGGAAGGAATCCGTAAATATGACACGCAGATGGCCTCCAATTCCCGGAGGGAGATCTTCACAAACATCGGTTTGCCAGTCGAGGGGTGCACAAAGTTGTGGAGGAAAATACGGGACAAATATGTCCGCGATGAAAAGCAGCAGTGGCGATGCACGGGCGAAACGCAGACGCAGAAGCATGCGCAAACCTTAAGTCACACAATCTCCACCAATAACTTGAAAAAATGGTCTGGGAGAGAGCACTACACATACACACACAAACACACACAGGCGATGCCCTTTTACCTCTTTGAGATGTTTCCGCATACCAGCCACATGTACTCCTCTGTATATGAAGCGTGACTCATTGCATTTCTAGCTGCCCTGGAGGACATAACGAGACAATGGTCACCTCATGAGAACTCAGAACGGGAAAGCATTGCTAGATGTAGCAAACCTCTAACCCCAGGTCGCTTGCTCAGAGGAGAGGAAAGATATCGGGCAAGCACATGGTTACATAACCTTGTGTCAATGTGGTGTTAGAATTACAATGCGCAAAGTGCTGCAGGAGGAAGTCACTGGTGCCTGGTGGAAAATATTTTAGGTAGAGCCATCCAATCAGCAAACATCCCAGATCATCTCAGCAAACATCCCAGTATGATTTAATACAAAACAGGTAAAATGCATTACATTGCAGTTAAATATTTAACATTTATTCCAACTAAAAAAAGCATTGATCAACACTTTGACGATCATTATTTTTGTCACCGCCACAAATAATTCAGTATACTATACTGCTTAAAAAATGAATCTTTCATCAGAATATCGCAGGAATTCATTTGCACTTTTCTGATAATGATCTGGGGCCTTAGGCACGAAACCAGGATAAGGGATTAAGCCGAGATATTCAAGTTATTCTGGATGAATTTAGCTTTGACTAAACGAAAGCAGGTTGAATTAAACCCAACAAAGTAACCATGGAGATTTATTCTTTACAGCTAGTCTGCTCCAGAGCAGGCTAACAGCCAGGCTAAAATTAATCCTGGAGTCTCATGTGTTAAATCAGCTGCCGTTCTGATCTGAAATAAACGTGTTTAACAGTTGAGGGCGATATATAAAGTCTCATTCATCTGTGTTTCTTCCTGCACATGGCAAGCCCATTTCTGAACGACGTCTTGGATGAAGGAGCACTGATATTGAGACATGCTTTCAGACATGAGAGGACAGATCAGACCTGTGGTCTTCATGGAACTACGCTTTTTTGCAAATGTCATGTTTTTATATGCCGTGGGAGATGCCGAAACTGTAAATAAAGGCACTATTTGCCATACTGTCAGAAGTGTGTGTTTGGCACTGAAGATCTTGACAAAAAGGTTTCGATAAAATACTTGAGGAGGCATCTTGTAAGTAATTTCTACATACCATACTCTACCTACTTGGTGTGTAACAAAGCTTGTTAGTTTGTACTCTTACACATTATTGCAGGACTTTCACTGCTCCTCCTCATTTTGACCAAACCGTCAATGAAAGATAACCATATGCAACATTTTCCTCAGATGTGTGTTAATCATTCTCATGTTGTTCATCTCTGGAAATGTTCACCCAAACCCAAGGCCCGCTTTCCATGGTCCCACCGTTTGTGATCATAAATATGTCAATATCTGTAGTTTGTTGCCAAAACATGACTATTTGAAATCTTGGGTACACACTGCAACCCTGATGTTCTGTCTGTCTCTGAATCATGGCTTAAGAAAGATGTTTCGAATCTAAAAATCTGAATCCTGGGTTACAACGTCTTTCGTGGCTATATTTGTAAAAGACCATTTGCAATGTTCTGTTATGCTGTCTAAGTCAGTCCCCAAGCAACTTAAACTGTCAACAAATTTCACTCTGTTGCTGTTTGCTATAGACCACTCAAGATTTCAGTGACTACTGTGCCATTGCATGTCGCTCCGGCCTCTCTGTTAAACGTCCACCAATGATTGCGCCAAAGTTGTTGTTAGATGTAAGCTGCATCCTGGGATCCAGCTTATCCCTTCAGTTGAAGATGCCTGGGCCCTTCTCCTCGTACGTGGTTCAAGTAAGTCGATCAAATGTCCGATTATACAGCTCAAATTACCGAGATGATTGACAGGCTATCTCGGTTCCTCAAAGGCGGATCGGCGCTCAAACCGTCTCGTTAGTTTGAACCCGATGTCATTCATCAGGATAATCGCGCGTGCGCATCTTACGTTAGAAGGCGGAAGAGTCGATCACCGAAACCAGGATATTTTAACAGTATAACGGCAAGTAAACTCAAAGGAAGAACGTCTTTTTTCTCCGCTGACGAGCAGGAGATGATCATGAACACATATGAGGAGATAATGTTAATTTGAATAATTTCTGTCGGATGGATTTAACGTATTATACATATTTTATGTTGTTCATTCTGTACGTCCATCGCAGTCTGTCCGTCCCAGGGAGGATCGTCCTGTGTCTCCCAAGGTCTCTTTATTCTTCCCCTCAAATACTTTTTCATTGTTTGGGGATTTTTTCCTGTGCCGATGTGAGGGTTTCTGGACAGAGGATGCCACATGTGTACAGACTGTAAAGACCTCTGAGACAAATTTGCCATATTGTGCTATACAAAATAAAATTGAATGAATCATATAATCATGACAAAAACTGACACTGCCCTCCTGCGAGGCTACAAGCCCGAAAGTATCGCACACAAGTTAATGTTAAATGCGTAAGTGTTGGTAAACGGGTCTTTGTGATCTCGGAGAACTCGCTCCTATAAAATTTAACTGATATCGCTCTTTCATCAATGAGGAAATGAGCTCCCGTTTTTTTCCGGGGGAGCGGCGAACTTATCTAGCAGTTCAAATTAACCTGCGCCGGAGCAGGTTCAAGTTTTTTGATGTGTTGCTATGGTGATTTAGACAAACCTGCTTCGGGGAACCGAAAAGCCTGATCTGCTAACTCAGTTAGCCATGTACGAGGAACAGGGCCCAAGTCCTATTCAATAGAGGATCATGCCTATTGACAAAATTATAGTCCATTTAGAGATGAAAATAAGACATAAAGCAGTGTGCTTTGAGGGGAGGGCACTGCGATTGACAGGTCGCTACCATTGCGTTGTCCTGTATAGGAGAGAAGACACAATCACATTTAAGTTTAAAATGCCAACCTTCATGCTCTGGTGGAATGTCAAGTCAGTGGGGGACCGGGCTCTGTTGATGAGCCCGACTGCCGACGAGAAGAAACTGTTCGTGTGGCGGGAGGTCTTAGTCCTGATAGACCTCAGCCTCCTGCCAGATGGAAGGGGCACAAACAGTTTTTGTCCGGGGTGAGAGGGGTAGGCTACGATCTTTTGGCTTGCTTCATGGTCCTAGAAGCGAACAAGTCCTGGAGAGACGGCAGATTGCAGCCAATCACCCTCTCTGCAGAGCAGATGACAAGCTGCAGCCTGCCCTTGTCCTTGGCTGTGGCTGGGTGGCTCACAAACTACAAGCCAACACCCTGAAGCATTGTGCTGACCAGCTGTCTCCTCTGTGTCCACTGTCATCTTCAACACCTCCTTGGAGACATGACACGTACCAGCCTGCTTCAAGGCCTCCACCATCATCCCTGTCCCCAAGAAGCCCAGGATCACAGGACTCAATGATGGTATCAACATGGTCCTCCACTACATCCTCCAGCATATGGACTCCCCAGGAACCTACGCCAGGATCCTGTTTGTGGACTTCGGCTCTACTTTCAACACGATCGTTCCGTCTCTGCTGCAGGACAAACTCTCCCAGCAGCACGTGCCTGACTCCACCTGCAAGTGGATCACAGACACAGACATGTCTCAGCCTCCCGTACCATCAGCACTGGTTCCCCCCAAGACCACCCTCATTGGACATATCTCTGGTGGGGATGAGTCTGACCATCCGGTGACGTGGTGCAGCCAAAACAACCTGGAGCTCAACGCTCTAAAGACAGAGGAGATGGTTGTGGATTTCAGGAAGAACAGAGTCCCACCTTCCCCAATCACCCTGTTTGACTCCCCCGTCACTGCTGTGGACTCCATCCGTTTTCTGGGCTCCATCATCACCCAGGATTTCAAGTGGGAGCTGAACATCAGCTCCATCACCAAGAAGGCTCAGCAGAGGATGTTCTTCCTCAGGCAGCTGAAGAAATTCAACCTGCCAAAGACGATGATGGTGCACTTTTACACGGCCATCATCAAGTCCATCCTCTGCTCCTCCATCACCAAGGGCAGGCTGCAGCGTGTCTCCCTCTCTGCAGAGAGGGTGATCAGCTGCAATCTGCCGTCCCTCCAGGACTTGTTTGCTTCTAGGACCCTGAAGCGAGCTAAAAAGATTGTATTGATTGGGCTCATCAACAGTATTGGTGGAGTATTGGTGCACTTTATTTTTAAATGTTTTTAACTTTTTAACTTTTAGCTTTTATGCCTTTAGTTTAAAACTAACCCATAACCTTATATACTAACCCATAGCATTGTATTTGATCTTATCCCTCTTGCACTGCTGTCTTGTCATCCATTGTCACACTGTCAAATTCCTTGTATGTCTAACATATTATGGCAATAAATGTTTCCTGATTACTGGTTCCTGATCATAGTACTGTGCTACATCAGTGTCGGCTGCATATCAACTCCAATTGAGCAAACCAAGCCTAAGCAGGACTCCATCGAGTCTATTGGTACCTTTGCACGCACACATCTGAATCTACCCCAGGCAGCTCTGTGGTTTACATGCACATGAGTGAAGACACAGCAACAGGACCTTTGCATTCCTTCAACCGCCACATCTTTTGGGGGGGCAGATGCTCACGCCTGTGCTTGGAAACACAGGACTAAGCAATGCGGCCCCTGAGCTCTGAGAAGCAGATGGTGCTTTCTGGAGAAATGTCACACCTATATTCGCTGCGTACGCGATTGGATTCCCTAGTATCTATTAGGGCTCCTGGAGACGTGTGAATCATTTGGAGTAGCTCATTATTCTTTCATGGACACTTCTCAGCCCTCCAAACACATGTAAATTTTTTCACAAAGCAAAAGGGAACGCTTACACATTCACTCATAAGGTCAACGTTAATTGTGCTTCCAGATGGTGATGGATGGTTGATATTTCCTCTCTTCTGGACGTGAGGAAAAACCCTTTACTCCAGAGGTCACTAACTGGCAGACCACGGCCCAGATCCGGACCCGACCAAAAGCTTAAAAAAAGATGTTTGTGTTTTCAACGTGACTTTTCCGACCGCAAAGCTTTGGTCGTCTTTGTGGCTTAAAGCGCAGACCAATTGCATTCAATTTAAACCATCCCACGTGATACTACTCAACCAATCAAGTCTTTGCATTCCAGGCAGGATGATGAGAGAGGCAGCACCAAATTACAAATAAAAAGATGGTAGGAAGAAAAGAAAGATAGCGAAATCTGAGAAAAAGACGAGTGAGACAGGTGAAATCAATGTGGAATGGCGCTCTCCAAAGAGAGACAAGTGGACAGCGAAAGTATAGCATTTAATCCATAATGGACGGACTCGTTTCTGTTCATACTTCCCACTGTACTGAGTGGAGTGGATATTGTGGCTGCCCGACCTCGCGGAGCAGGCCAAGGGGTCCCAGTGGAGAAGAGAAGCAGATGACAACCAGGGTCACAGGGAACTTAACCAAGGTTTATTAGTGATAACTCAAAGGGGAGAGGGGGAAGGGAGAATGAAACAGTAACTCAAAACTGTTCACCGGGATGGCCAAGGAGGACATCAGGGGGCTTCGTCGGATTTCTCCTGGGGCAGAAGAGGGAAAGATATTAGTCAGAACTGTCTTCTTGCGACACAGCCCCTGGGTCTCGCTCTCCTGTCGTTTAGGCTGGCTCGCTCTACTTTCCCCCTGTGTCTCCTGGGGGGGAAGGCTTAAAAGAGGCTCCTGATTGCCTGCGTGATCACAGACACCTGGGAGGGAAACTCAGCGACACCTGGGGTACTACCGCCCTTCTCCTACCACGCCTCTTGGCCCTCGCCTGGCTGTTTCTCGCCATGTGGGGCACTGCTTACCAGCTGGGCCATCACAATATATATATTGTGGTGACCCACAAGTAACGCTGAAGAGAAATTCACCAAGGGACTGTACCTTTAAGGGAAAATGTTTTGATGTGAGGTTTTAACGTGCGTGTCCGCGGTAGTTCTCACGTGTTTATATGTATTATTCAAGTGGAGAGTAAAGCTGACTCAACGCATCTCCGTCTCCTGTCTCGTCACTTTTCACCCTCCACATTTTGGTGACCCCGACGCTTGAACACGGCTGATCATGTCGAACAACGACTGTGGTGAGAATGCTGCTGCGCTAATGCTAATGCTGCTGCGCTGTTAGCAGTGCGGCTAATGTCGGCACTATCTACGCAGCCACCATCAAGCTACCGGACTTTTGGCAGCGCAACCCACGGCCGTGGTTTCAACACATCGAGGCTCAGTTCCAGCTGAGAGGAATTACGCAGGATGTTACTAAGTATTTCCACGTTGTTTCGGCCTTGGATGCCTCAACGACGGCCAGGGCTATGGCACTGTTGGAGGCTCCTCCAGCTAACGGAAAGTACGACGCACTCAAAACATTCCTGTTAAAACTGTCTGAGCTGGAGAAAGCAGACCGTCTGCTGTCCCTGAATGGCCTTGGTGACGGCAAGCCGTCCGAGTTGATGGAGAGGATGCTGGCTGTGCTGGGCGCGGCGGATCCCTTGTTCCTTTCGCCCACATCTTCCTGCGGCAGCTTCCAGCGCCCGTGCGCACCGCGCTGGCCTGCTCCACCCTCACTTCCTCCATGGACTATTGGCCGCTGGCGTTGGAGGCAGACAGGATTTTCCTCGCCAGCCTGCAGCAGTTTGTCCACGCGCTGCTACCCCCCCAGCACACGTCTGCTTCGCTTCCACCCCCGGAGGACGGCCCGGACACTGCAGCGGCTGTAACGGCCCGTTCCAGGTTTGGGGCCAAGGCCAAGCAGTGTCGCCAGCCTTGCAGTTTTGGGGCCAAGGGAAAAGCCAGGGCCGGCGCTCATTAGCATCTATGGGCGCCGGCCGTGACTGCAAGCTGTTATTCGTCGCTGACACCTTGTCCTGCCGGCGAAGCCTGTGGACACCATGGCTGGCGGGCATGGCCCCCCGATGGACGCCGCCAATGGCACGCCCATTCGTACCTACGGCACGAGGTATGTGGAGCTGTGTTTCGGCGGCGTTTTGGCTTGGACTTTGTCATGGCCGCCGTGTCTACGCCGCTCCTGGGCGCGGATTTCCTGTGTGCTTACAGACTGTTGGTGGATGTTACAAACTGCCGCCTGATCGACGCCCTTTCTTTTGCTTCATACCCCTGCACGCTGGAGGGGGAGGGGGCGCTTTGTCTGTCGAACACGTTTGCCACAGGGGACCTGTATCACCGCCTGCTGGCTAAATTCCCGGATATCACCACGCCCACGTTTTCATCAGCGGTGGCTAAGGATGGCGTGGAGCACTACATCACCACGATTGGCCCCCCAGTCTATGCACGAGCCTGGCGCCTCGACTCGGCCAAGCTCGCGATTGCCAAGGAGGAATTCGCCACCATGGAGCACCTCGGCATCGTGCGCCGCTTCAACAGCCCGTGGGCGTCCCCCTTGCACATGGTGACCAAGGCTGATGGTGGTTGGCGTCCCGGTGGTGATTTCCGTCGCCTGAACAACGGCACCACCCCGACCGTTACCCAGTGCCGCACATACAAGATTTCTCCGCCCACCTAGCTGGTGCCACGATCTTTTCGAAGGTGGATATGGTGCGCGGTTACCGCGCATCAGGTGCCCGTCCGCCCGCAGGATGTTCCCAAGACGGCAGTCATCACGCCCTTTGGCCTTTTCGAATTCCTACGGATGCCTTTCGGCCTCAAGGGTGCGGCGCAGACGTTTCAGCGCCTCATGGACTCGGGACATGCCGGTCCTGTTTGTTTACTTGGACGACATTCTTGTGGCCAGCGCGTCCGCAGACGACCACCTGACGCATCTCCGGCAGCTGTTCGGCCGGCTAAGTGAGCATGGTCTCATCATCAATCCGGCCAAGTGCGAGTTTGGCCAGTCGTCCATCAAATTACATTACATTACATTACATGTCATTTAGCGGACGCTTTTATCCAAAGCGACTTACAATGAGTGCATTCAACCATAGGGTACAAACTCAGGAGAACAAGAAACAAGAACAAGAAAGTGCAATTTCCTCAAATAATTTACAATTTGCTATAGATGAGTGACGTTACAATTTAAGTACTACAATTTGTTAGTCTTTAGTCGAGGTAGTGTCTGAAGAGGTGTGTCTTTAGTTTGCGGCGGAAGATGTGAAGGCTCTCTGCGGTCCTGGTGTCTTCAGAGAGCTCGTTCCACCATTTTTGCGCAAGGACAGCAAAGAGTCGTGATCTAGTCGAGTGTTTTGCTCTCAGTGAGGGAGGGACAAGTAGTTTTGCAGATGCAGAGCGGAGAGTGCGGGTTGGGATGTAGGGTTTGACCATGTCCTGGATGTAAGCTGGACCCGATCCATTCACAGCATGGTACGTGAGCACTAATGTTTTGAACTGGATGCGGGCATCCACCGGTAGCCAGTGAAGAGAGCGGAGGAGTGGAGTACTGTGGGAGAATTTCGGAAGGTTGAAGACCAGTCGAGCTGCTGCATTCTGAATGAGCTGCAGTGGTCGAATGGCGGTGGCAGGGAGACCAGCCAGGAGGGAGTTGCAGTAGTCCAGGCGGGAGATGACAAGAGCCTGAATCAGTACCTGCGCTGCCTTCTGAGTGAGAAGGGGACGTATTCTCCTGATGTTGTAGAGCGTGTATCTACAGGATCGCATTAGTCAGGGAGAGTTGGCTGTCAAGTGTGACGCCGAGGTTCTTAGCGGTCAAAGTGGGCGTTAGCACGGAGTTTCCAAAGTTGACTGTCAGGTCCTGGGTAAGCGAATCTTTTCCGGGAAAGAGAAGTAGTTCAGTCTTGTCGGGGTTGATTTTCAGATGGTGGGCGGACATCCACTGAGAGATGTCAGTTAGACAGGCAGAGATCCAAGCCGCCACCTGGGTGTCCGAGTGAGGGAAGGAGAGAATTAGTTGGGTGTCATCGGCATAGCTGTGGTAAGAGAAGCCATGCGAGCTCCAGTAGTAAGAGGACAAGGTTTCCGACAAAGATCCTCGCCAGGTTACCTGGTAGGTGCGGCCGTCGAGGTAGGACGAGAGAAGGGAGAGAGCAGAGCCTGTGACACCAAATTCCTGAAGGGAGGAAATAAGGATCTGGTGGTTGACCGTGTCAAATGCAGCAGAGAGGTCCAGAAGGATGAGGACAGAGTAGAGAGAGGCGGCTCTAGCAGTGTGGAGTTGCTCTGAGACAGCAAGGAGAGCAGTCTCTGTGGAGTGGCCTGCCTTGAAACCTGACTGGTGTGGGTCAAGGAGGTTATTACAGTGGAGATAAGAGGAGAGTTGGTTAAAGATCGCACATTCAAGAGTTTTGGACAATAAGGGAAGAAGAGTAGTTTTAGTTGTTTTCCTCAGATGGATTGGGGGTGGGTTTCTTCAGGAGTGGGTTGACTCTTTCAGAGAGTTGGGAAAACATTCAGATAACAGCATTGTTAATTAGACAGGTGAGGAAAGGAAGGAGGTCAGGAGCGATAGATTGTAGAAAATGTGATGGAATGGGTCAAGAGGGCAGAGGTTACTAGGATAAGAATTTGGTTAGGACACAGGGGGGTGAAAGAGGAAAGCGAGGGCGATAGAGGTGAAGTCAGTGGGACGCAAGTAGTAGGAGGTGGGTTTGAGAAAGAGGAGCGTATGTCAGCTATTTTCTTGGTAAAGTATATGTAGTTGACAAAGTCACCCGGAAGAAGGGTGGAGGGAGCAGGAGGACTAGGGGGATTGAGGAGGTTGGAGAAGATCGAAAAGAGTTTTTTGGGGTTAGAAAATGAAGATTCAATTCTGGATTGGTACAAAGAGCTTTTGGCAGCAGAGATCGAAGCAGAAAAAGAGGAGAGAAGAGATTAAAACGAAAGCAGGTCGTCAGGTTGTTTATATTTACACCATTTCCTTTCCAATGCTCGTGTGGCAGAGTGGCTCCGCTCACTTCTATCTCCATGTTTTTGGGGTGTTCTAAATCAGCTGGCTTTCCATCTAGGCTCCACCCTCCCACTGTGTGTCACCAAGCTGTGACTAATTATCCTATCAGGTTGATCACGGGGTGGGGCTGCTGAGGCTACATGAAGGAACAGCCCATCCACTTCAGGTGTGTCTCCCTACCTCTTCTCGGGGGTAAACTTTGGCGTCGGCAGTGTGACTGGTCTGGCGTGGCTGTTGCAGGGCCCAGCGAGGCTCAACTTGTTAAATTGTGGTGGTTTTAGACTTTTAGGTAAGTTTCGGGCAATGTTGTTTAATATTAAGGCATTGGTAGCTGATGTGCTCTGTGTTTGCTATAGTCAGCCACTTGTCTGGCTGGAGGTTGCGGCCCGAAGGAGCGTGGCTGCCGCATTGTGCGCGTGGTGTCCCATGTGCTGCACGGAGCGTCTTTTGTGTCTCCCCCTTCCGCGTCATCGACGGCGCCTGCCTGTCTGCCGACTGAGGTTGGAGGTGGAAGCGTGGCCTTCAAGCCGGTCTCATCTGTACTGCTTAGATGCACATGGGCCTCGCCCAGCTGTTTCATAGATGCCTCTTACTTTTGATTTGCAGCTAAAGCGGCGTCGTTGTGGTGCACCACCCTGGCGCAGGAGCACTAAAGCTTCTACGTCCCGCCAGTGGCTCACCTGCTGAAGCGGGCCTCTAAACAGTGCGGGACCCCCCCGCCCCCCCCCCCCCCCCCCCCCACACTGCTGTTCTGTCTGGGCTGTTTTTCTGTTTTGGGATTTAATCATTCATTTATTTTTGTGTGTGTGTGGGCCTCCTGGCTGGTATTGCATTGCTAATGGTTGTTATCTCTTGTTTTGATGTACAGGAGCTGTTGGTGCCACTGGTAGGAGTGACTGGCTGATCCCGGTGGTGGTTCCCTTCATTTTTTCGTTGCAGTACACCTCTGTCAATATTTTGTGTTTTGTTTTTCACGTGTGGTGGAACACTAGGCCCCTTCCGCCTCAGCAAGTCAACTACACCAGTGAGCCCTCAGTCTCAGCCCCCTCCTGTATGTTGTATCTCATGGTAACCTGAATGACTGAGAACCTGAGAAAGATTTTATTTGACCTTTGTGATCACGACTGTATTTTCAGAAAATAACTTAATATTAAAATGAACTTGTATAATTTTTTGGAATCACGTCCAATGCCTGTGTTGTCCGGACCTGTGTCCTGTCATTGACCAGGACTGGTGGTCCCTTTTTAATTCCTGGGTTGAAATTCCCTAGGTGGCGTTGTTGGCTTTTAATAGTAAAATTCCAGATCTTCCCTCTTAGCATTGCCACACTCTCATAGTGGCTCTCACGGCACGCACCGGTTCAGACAGCCATGGAGCCGGAGGGGATTTGACGGCCCGTCGTGTCGTAAGAGTACAGAGCGAGTAGCGAGAGAGGAGGCCAGAGAGGAGCGAATGTTGCGACGGAATGTTGCAACAGAGTCAGTTGATGGGGCGGTGTCGCTAGAGAGTAGGAGGTGAAGTGGTCAGAGACATGAAGTGGAGTTACAGTGAGGTTAGTGGTTAGAGCAGTTCCTTGTGAAGATATAGTCAAGATGTTTGCCAGCTTTGTGGCCTGGAGTTGGACCGCGAGGTCCATCACCCGCTCCCAGTGTGATCAGGCACCTGGAGACCAGGAGATGGCCTCCTCCACCTCCGGAGGCAACAAGGTGAGAGGCGAGAGCGGCAATGGTTCCGGAACTGGTTCCAGGGAAAAAACTTTGAGTCCTTTTTAGGTCGCGTCATTCTGTCAGGAAGGCGGGTGTGTAGGCAGGACGCAAACGCAGAGTTCAAAACAAAAACTTTAAAGTCAAAAAATCAAAAGGGCAAAAACACGGACGGGGACCAGGAACTTACAGGGTTGAACATTCAACCATGACGCGACAAGTGACAAGAGACACACATGGCTTAAATACCTACCTGGGAAGGTGATTGGACACAGGTGTAAACAATCACGGCAGACAATCACAGGGGATGACAGGACAAGGCAGGAAGTGAAGTTACCCAGGGACACAAGAGGCAGAAAACTACAAAATAAAAATAAAGGACGTGAACCCAAACCGTGACAAGAGGAGAGGTTACGATAGAGAGCAGATCTAGCCCGAGGCCTGTAGTATCTGCAAGAGATCCGAACAGGTACAAGCAAAGGGGTCAAACACATTATTAAAAATAGCAGAAGGCGGTGCCGCATCCAGCCGCCCCGAAGACTCCACAAAAGACTCCCTTGTGTAATTGAATACCCCTGCTTCACTCCATCCATCCGCTGTGAATCATTTCAGGCATGAATTTGTCTGGTTGTACCACTGGGTTCTAAACACAACAAAGAGAATGACGTCTGCGAGGATATGGAGTTAATTACTTTCTGTCACTGCTGATATGATGTTGACAAAGGACTCATCCCCTACTTTAGACGACCAAGGGGAGGAGCAAAGACAGGAAAAATATAAAAGGTATATTCCTGTGTGACACAATACTGTGAATCCATATTTTCAAACACTGCTCTTTTTGTCCCTCTTCCCTTCTCCTTTTGGTTACTATTATCGTTATTGTCTTTATCATCCATCAAATAAACTTTTGCAATTCTTTATTACTGGCATTTGTAACTAAAGGAAAAGCCCAGACAGACTGAAATTGACCTTTCACACATTTAAAATGTGTCCCTTTGAATTTTTGTTTGCCATTATTCACTACGGAGGCCTGTCTCCCACATTGGTTGTACCTTTATGGTGCTGCTGTTTCTTTCGGTTGCAATGAGGTCATGTTTCCCTTGAAATCCTCTGACTCGCTGACACTAAGTCCACTTTGCTCCGAGGCTTTAGAGAAGAGGCTAATTGTGCTGGAGGTTACTGCGTTTCTCCTTTCACCTCTAAGAACGTAGGACTTGACAAGCTTTAACTCACACTTATAGATTTTGTGCCATAGAACGGGATTTCTTTGTTTCTCAAAAAGCTTAAACAGTCCTTGTTAAATACATTATGTTATGCTATTATTTTGGTGTCAAAATGCTTCACATTAGCTGTAGTTGTTTTCGGCACGTGGTGAATTAAATAGAAAAAGAAAATAAATACTACAACAAAACCCAACAACACATAAGAAGAAATAATGGTAGTAGTGGTAGTATAGTAGGCACTACTCTCTGGATAAGACAGAGCGGTTCCCACTGTGGGACCACTTGGCAACAATCCATCATCAAAGTAGGAAGGATATTAGCTCTCTGGTTGATTCCGAGGCGTTAAGCCTAGTTTATGGTTCTGCGTTTTCAGAGAGACACAAGGACACGCAGAGGCAAGAGCCCCTCGCGTGCCTTTTCACCCCTCCTCGCGTGCGTCAACCCATTTTTCCAGACTAGCGTCAAAAGCCACGCAAGCCTCCTGCAGCCCGCAAGCCTGCGATTGGTCTCCTGAAGTGAAAAATAGATTTCAAACAAATCTAAAAAGTTGGAATCTGTGACTTGAAATATCAAAAAATATGTATAATGAAGAATAGAAATAAATATTTATATTCGGCCCAAAAATACTTTTCAGTCACTTTTCTATTTTGAATATATTGTTGTATTTTTTTGGTGTTTCTGATTGCACTTGTGAGTGCAGTGAGTGAGACTGTATCGGGATTACATTTCTGTTCATAACAATGAGCAGCCGGCAGCAGCCCAACCATATAATTGAGAAGATTTAATATTGGCAGGTAGAGAAGGCACTTTCCCTGAGGTTTAGAGAGGCAGATAACGGGCAGTTTCTCCAGATGTAACAAATGTAAGAGTGGAAAAACAATGGGAATCCATTAGCGCTGAGATCAGCACCATGAACAGGTCTTCAGCCTTTCATGAAATCTTGGAATGACTGCTTGGAGGGTTGAAATGACTGGCAAATCAAGCACCAACCCCCCCCCCCACACACACAGAGACGTCTGGATGAGTCACTCTGAATACAAACAAATTAGAGCTGAACAAGCTGGTGGAGAGCAGCCTGATGCAGTCTGTGGAATCAATATGCTGCACCCCTCGCTCGTTAACACACAGACAGCTTGATGTTTCCTGGCCAGTGCTGCAGCCACTATTGCTGGCTCACTGACCAGGTTATCAATCAGACAAAATGAAAAAAATTATTTTGTTTTCTCGGCACAAAAGCGTTCCCCAAGTCATGATGGGATAAATTAATTGGATCGAATGAAAAAGAAAATATCCTGGGGTGGTAGCATGAAATATTTGAGCATCTCTGAGCAATTTCACGGAGCAAACTCAAAATTCCATTTAATGTTGTGAACGAGTGCAAAGCAGAGCACCAAGATTGGATTGTGACTGTAAGAAGGAGCGACTGGCTACCAGGTTAACAGCAGAAGCATTTTACGCGCATTGCTTATCTGACTGCGACAGCTCTCCCTCTCTGTAGACACACAAAGGCCTGGGTGTGTTTTTCTGTAGCAGACATTTTGAACAGAAGAAACCACAGGTGTTACTAATACATGTCCCAGTAGGCCGAGACAGCGAGCCAGCATGCACCCAGCTAAATGGATTTCAGGCATCATTCATTGTATGTATTACTTAGATCTTTGTTTTCCCTATCCAAACGTCATTCAAAGGCAATCAAAAAGAGTTTAACACCTAAGTCATGATACAGTACCATTGTTTATGTGCTTCTTCAGTTTGTATTTGGGCATCTTTCTATAGCAGGTTAACATGCCTTCATTTACAAAAACTCAATATTTCTCAACATGTCCGTCCCAATGAGCCAGTTTAGTTTTTCAGTCTGAAATGCAATGCTCCGGGTTTGAGTTCTAATTGATCAAATTAATTATGCACAACACCAGGGCCATGGACCACCTACATGGAACATGGCCTTATATTACATTGTCAAAACAAAAACTGTTTGTGCCCCTTCCATCTGGCAGGAGGATGAGGTCCATCAGGAATGGTTTATTCCCGTCGGCAGTCATGCTCATCAACAGAGCCCGGGCCCCTCACTGACTGACTCTGACATCCCACCGGTCACTTCCTTCACACTAGACATGAACATGTCAATTTCACTTGACGCTTTCTGTTCGTTGGTCCACTTTATTTTTAACTTTTTTACCTTTATTTTTAAACTAACCCATAGCCTTATATTCTAACCCTATAGCCTTATATTTTATTCCTCTTGCACTATGCTGTCTTATCTGTCTCGTTGTCCATTGTCTGTCTGCTGTTATGCATCGACCGAAGTTAAATTCCTTGAATGTCTTACATATTTTGGTAATAGATGTTTCCTGATTATTACACCTTTGTTTCTGCGATGCTGTAAAAAGGGGCATTTGACGGTTTACCCTGTAACATGGGCAGTATTAATTGTATTTTTTACTTATGGCCTCCCTGTCCACCCCTGATGAAACACATGCCAATGGGCTTTGTCAAACTCTCAGACTGCAACAAAACAGAGAAACGAGTGAGGGCGGGAACAATGTTTTGTTAGAAAAAAAGAATACAAACAATGTCATGTGGAGGTATCAGTAGGGCAGCACATGTATGGATGTATGGCAGTGAGCACAAAACAACAGAACTCAAATATAAACATAGCACCGGTGTTATGCAAGACCCAAGGCTCTTCTCCCCGAGCCCCCCTAGTGCCAAATGGAGAATGTATTTAAGGCAGGGCAACCTCGGCTCAGGTGTGGATCATCCAGCTGAAGACACTCAGCACCTGCAACAGACAACCCAAACCACAGGTACCCCTAGGACACAGGTGTCAAACTCAAGGGTCAACGGAGAACGGTCATTTCCGCAATTCAAACAGCAGCTGACTAGTCACATCAATTAGAAATGGTCTTTTCGACATCTACGAATAGATGTTGAAAAAACCTTCCAACCTCTTTTCAACGCTACATACAGTTACATACTTAGTCATAGTTGTCATGTTAACAGCCCTTAACAAGGACAAACACAATATTTGATTAATTTGTATTTAGTAATATAAATATGAATATAACATTACATTTATAAATTGTTTACTTATTACATTATAAACAAAATAATTCATCTGCAAATTGTTTCATTTCTGGAGTAACATTTCCAGGTATATTACACAGTATCATACTTCACAATTTTTTCTTTAAGCAGGCAGTAACAATGTTTTGGCCCTCTTGTTTACAGACCACCACTTGTTGAATTCAGCCCTTCCATCCGCTATGACATGTGTGGTGGCGGGCGTGGTTTGGCTCGGCTGCAGAGGGGATGGAGAAGGGAGCGGCTCGGGGAACGGTGTCAGGAGGAGGCATAATTGGCCTCAGGTGAAACTAATCATATGCGTGTGTTCTGCCTCAAGTAGGAGAAATCCGGCGACAGCAGGAGAGCAAGGCGAGGAGGCTGGAGCCGGACGTGTGTTGTTTGAGTAAAATAAAAATAAAGACTGTAACGGAACAGACTGCTGCATTCGTTCCTGTTTATCATACCTTATCCCAGTATATATGTGAGGGCTGAAAAAGAAGACCTTCGAGCAGGCTTGGCGCATGACGTATGTGTGCCAACAATGTCTCCTGTTTGCAAACATTAAATGTCCTGTTTTTGATGATTTTACACCGGTGTCTAGTATTCATTTTTCTAACAGGTGATAATATTGTATGGGTGCAGCAACAACCGCAACAAACACATTAGTGACACCAAAACACACGGAAAATATTCTGGGATGTTTACTTTTGGTCGAGGTCATCATACTGAATGGTAGCATGCTCCAAGCTAGCATCCTAACTAGCTTTCCCATATCGAGTGGACAGCACAAGTATAACAACTGGTTATAGTTCCAGTGTGCTTCATTAAATCACTCGCGCTGGATCCGGTCGAAGCTCTTCTGCAATCGTCTAAGAACTTGTGCATGCGCGTTACAGATGTGAGCAGAGTTACGTATTTACAAGTAATGTTTTAAACTGACCCCATTACTCCTTAAAGCATATCGTTAACGGAACACAGTCTGTAGTTCCATATTTCTGACATTTTAAGAGAAATATTAAATACGTTGAAATCCCATATTTACGAAGACCAAATTTTGCCAAGCAATTAAATTAATCACTATGAGAATCTTATTGACAATATCGTCTTTCTTTTAACCTTACGTTACAACATGACACATTATCAACAAATTGACGTTTTTTGGCACGTTGTTCTATCCACTTTTTAGCCGGTTGACAAGACGCTGATATGAGGTCTTAGACGTTCAGAAAAGGCCTGTTACGATGTTTCCTCACACAGTCACACAGTTCCTCACAAACCTTAACGTGTACTTGGATGGAAATCCCGAAAATCTTCCTGTCACATTAAACAAAGTGTTGTTATTAGTGATCCTGTCTTTGTGTCTCTCGCCACTGAATTACTTGGAACATAACGACGTCCAGGTTGTTATCTGCTTTAGCAGCCTGCTGCTGCTTTTGGACTATTTCCTAGAATTGACGCTTGTCTTACTGTGATTGTCTCTTTCTTTCTGCCTTACCCCGTTGTAGGGATGGGAATCGAGAACTGGTTCTTTTTTAGAACCGGTTCCTAGTGAACCGATTGATTGGAATCGTCAGCCAAATTCTTTAACGGTTCTGCCAACGGTCCTCTGTGGCGTTGCGCATGCGCAAACTTTTTTAGTTTCTTCTTCAGAATGCAGCAAACATGGCAACTAGGCAGAAGCGTTCTAAAGTTTGGCTCTATTTCACACGACAAAATGACACCTACGCCACTTGTAACCTGTGTAAAAAGTATTTTGTCGAAGGGAGGAAATACAACAAATATGAATAAGCATTTGAACACACAGCATGGAATTAAATTACAGGAATGTCATGTGTTCGATGAGAAGCAGCTCAGCTAACGTTGGCGCTTCATCTCTTTCTGTCCAAGGTAAACTCCTCAAAAGTGATCACAACCACTCACTGTGTGAAGCAATTTGCCTTTATTGTGTGTAGTCGATCAAGTTATCTTCTGTCCCTTCGTTTGAAGCATACATTTTAGCTCCGGCATTGGTCTCCCATTATTGATCACTTCACGTTTGGATTGAAAGTCCAGTTTTGAGAAATGTTTGATCGTAACTGTGTTAATTATTGGAGGGCGTGTGTTATCAGCAAACGTTTGCGTTATCGTGTTAACCCATTATTAAACTGAGCATATTGATTTTTAATCCATTATTAAACTTATAGCTACGCTAGCTTAGCTATAGAATCTTCCATTTTCAGCCCCCAACATTGAGGCAAAGGTAGTGTTTGCCTCCCCTCTTAATGTGGCTTTATGTCAGCTCAGCGATTTTGTTAGTGCCATTTGTTTCATTGTGTAAACCAGCTTTCACTATATAAATAATCTCCATTTCCATCCAATTTAGCTGATGACGTTCAGAGTCAGAGCGGTTCAGAGGCTGGTAGTCTGTCTGGGTCACAGCCACAGGCTACAGCTAGCACGTCTTGTACACCTCTAGCCCATCCTTTCTTCGAGGGAGGGAAAAATAAAATGACCGAGGAGAGGATGTAACGAATGTCACCGAGCAGTGACTAAGTTTGTGGTGAAAGGTTTGCACCGTTTTACTACGGTAGATGCCCCAGATTTTCTGTAGGTTCATTTGTTTTTGACATGCCAGCTCAAATAAAATTTCAAATTTCAATGTTGTTATTCTGACCAGCATAGTTCTGTTTCATGCCTTCATCCCACTATATATTTTCTATAGGGAGATGACAAAGATTTTAAACCCAAAATACAAAGCCCCAAACAGGGACAGTTTGGCAAACCAACTAATCCCTCCTTGGTATGAGATTGAAAAGAGGAAACTGAAGTCAAAAGGGCAGCCATCACTGCTGATGGATGGACAAGTGTGCACTGGGTCGGAGATGGTCAGAATGAGGATGGCTGGAGACACAGTAAGTCCAGAGAGATCGCGTATCCTCCCGGAGAAAGCAGACATTCTTATATTTCTGCACAGGAATTGTTGATGATCCATACAATTGATGGTTGCCCACTTGGTATTTGCCACTGCTAGTTTAATTTTTGGCAACTAAGTTCATATACCCTTTAAAAAAAAGGAAGGAGCACTGTAATTTCTAGGAACATGTTTAAATTAAACAGAATACATTTTATTTAAGTTATGTAAGTTTTATTTTAAGTTCAAGAGGAATATGTATAAATGTTTTTGGTTATTTAATTTAATTTAAATGTGTATGTATACATACTGTATATGGTGTGTGCAGCATTATAGAAAATTATATAAAAGAAACGGTCTGGGGACCGTCACCTTATCGTGGTGGAGAGGTTTGTGTGTCCCTATGACCCTGAGGGTTGTTGTCAGGAGCCTTGTGCTCCTGGTAGGGTTACCCTTGGCAAAGTGGTCTCAGGCGAGGGGCAGACTAAGAATGGTTCAAAAAGACCCCATGAAAAAATGGAAGAGGGAAGGAGTTACCCGGCCCGGAGGAAGCCCGGGGCCCCCATTTAGAGCCAGGCCCAGATGGAGGGCCCGACAGCAAGCGTCTGGTGGCAGAGTTTACCGCGGAGCCCGGCCGGGCACAGCCCGAAAGAGTGACGCGGCAGCCCAAGACTCTACTCCCCATGGGCTCACCACCTGTGGAGGAAACCGATGGGGTCGGGTGCGCTGCTACAAGGGTGGCAGTGACAGTGGGGGGTCTAGACGGAACAGACCTGGGCGGCAGATGCTGGCTCTGTGGATGTGGAATGTAACCTCTCTGGGGGGGAAGGAGCCGGAGCTTGTGCGGGAGGTGGAGCGTTATCAGTTGGATCTGGTGGGGCTTACCTCTACGCACAGCCTCGGCTCTGGAACCACACTCCTGGATAGGGGGTGGACTCTATTCTACTCCGGAGTGGCCCATGGTGTGAGGCGCCAGGCGGGTGTGGGGATACTCATAAGTCCCCGGCTGAGTGCTGCTACATTGGAGTTTACCCCGGTGGACAAAAGGGTCGCCTCCCTACGCCTTCGGGTGGTGGGGGAGAAAACTCTGACTGTTGTCTGTGCATATGCACCAAACAGCAGCTCAGAGTATTCGGCCTTTTTGGAAACCCTGAATGGAGTCCTGCATGGGGCGCCAGTAGGGGACTCCATAGTCCTACTGGGAGACTTCAATGCGTACGTGGGCGACCAGTGCTGTAGTGGTAAAATTAGAGGTGGGTAAACTCTGAATTTTGTGATCATACAGACCTCGACGCGATGCGAAGCAACGCAACACAAAGCGTTGCGACTCTGTAAGGCTGTCCTGGCTATATTGCATTATGTTATCAGTAAAAGTCATATACAATCAATGACAATGAATAAATGTGTTAGTAGTTTATTACATTTTATTTAATTAATTTTATTATTTAATTTTATAAAGAAAACAGTAAAGAAAAGTATGTCAACACAACAACACAATTGCAGATTAAGAACTATCTACATACGGAGTCTCCTTTTTACAGTAGTGCCCAGAGGGCCTCCTTGTCCTCCACGTCTGTGCCAGTCACGGATTGTCCAAAACGAACACCATGTTCGAGCATAAGGATGTTCATAAGTGTACGTGGTACCAGAGCATCCTAGGCCAAAGATCAATGATCGATTTTGTAATCGTATCGTCTGATCTGAGGCCGCATGTTCTGGAAACTCGGGTAAAGAGAGGGGCAGAGCTGTCAACTGATCACCATCTGGTGGTGAGCTGGGTCAGAGGATGGGGAAGACTCGGGACAGACCCGGTAAACCCAAGCGTGTAGTGAGGGTGAACTGGGAACGTCTGGAGGAGGCCCCGGTCCAAAAGATTTTCATCCAAAAGATGTGAGCTTCTCTCACATTCCTGTGGAGGTAGGGGACATTGAACCAGAGTGGTGTATGTTCAAAACCTCCATTGCTGAAGCCGCGGCAGTGAGTTGTGGCCTCAAGGTGCATCAAGGGGCGGTACCCCTCGAACCCCGTGGTGGACACCGGTGTTCAGGAAAGCTGTCCGACTGAAGAAGGAGGCCTTCCGGGTTATGATAGCCGGTGGGACTCCGGAGGCAGTTGCAGTGTACCGACAGGCTCGAAGGGCAGCAGCCTCTGCCGTGATGGAGGCAAAGCAGCGAGTATGGGAGGAGTTTGGGGTAACTATGGAGAAGGACTTTCGGTCGGCACCAAAGTGCTTCTGGAAGACCATCCGGCACCACAGGAGGGGGAAACGGTGAACCATCCATACTGTGTACAGTAAGGATGGGACCCTGTTGACCGCAACTGAGAAGGTTACCGGGCGGTGGAAGGAACATATAGTCGAACCAAGGATTGAAGAGGAACAATGCGGTTTTCGTCCTGGTCGTGGAACAACGGACCAGCTCTTCACTCTTTCCAGGATCATAAAGGGGGCTTGGGAGTATGCTCATCCAGTCTCCATGTGTTTTGTGGACTTGGAGAAGGCGTGTGACCGGGTCCCCCGAGAGAAACTGTGGGAGGTGCTGCGGGAGTAAGGGTTGAGGGGGTCCTTGCTTGGGGCCATCCAATCCTTGTACGCCCAAAGCGAGAGCTGTGTTCGGGTGCTCGGCAGTAAGTCGAAGGCGTTTCCGGTGGGGGTTGGCCTTCGCCAGGGCTGCGCCTTGTCACCAATCTTGTTTGTGGTTTTCATGGACAGGATAACGAGGCGTAGTCGGGGTGAGGAGGGTCTACAGTTCGGGGGGCTGCGGACCTCATCGCTGCTTTTTGCAGATGATGTGGTCCTGATGGCATCTTCCGTCTGTGACCTCCAACTCACACTGGAGCGTTTCGCAGTCGAGTGTCAAGCGGTCGGGATGAGGATTAGCACCTCTAAATCTGAGGCCATGGTTCTCAGCAGGAAACCGATGGATTGCCTACTCCAGGTAGGGAATGTGTCCTTACCCCAAGTGAAGGAGTTCAAGTACCTCGGGGTCTTGTTCACGAGTGAAGGGAAGATGGAGTGTGAGTTTAGCCGGATAATCTGAGCAGCGGGGGCGGTATTTCACTCGCTTTACCGCACCGTTGTGACGAAAAGAGTGCTGAGCCGGAAGGCAAAGCTCTCGATCTACCGGTCAATCTTCGTTCCTACCCTCACCTATGGTCATGAAGGATGGGTCATGACCGAAAGAACTAGGTCATGGGTACAAGCGGCCGAAATGGGTTTCCTCAGGAGAGTGGCTGGCGTCTCCCTTAGGGATAGGGTGAGAAGCTCAGCCACTCCTTTGCGTCGAAATGAGCCAGTTGAGGTGGTTTGGGCATCTGGTGAGGATGCCCCCTGGGCGCCTCCCTAGGGAGGTGTTCCAGTCACGGCCAGCTGGGAAGAGGCCCCGGGGAAGACCCAGGACTAGGTGGAGAGATTATATCTCTGCACTGGCCTGGGAACGCCTTGGGATCCCCAGTCAGAGCTGGTAGATGTGGCCCGGGAAAGGGAAGTTTGGGGTCCCCTGCTGGAGCTGTTGCCCCAGCGACCCGACCCCGGATAAGCGGTTGAAAATGGATGGATGGATGGATATATAAAAGAAAATTAATGTAAATAAACTCGTTTGTGCTCTTTTTTTCACCCCTTGCCCAATAAGAATCGATAAAAGAATCGCTAAGGAATAGAATCGATAAGCAGGAATCGATAAGGCATCGGAATCGTTAAAATCTTATCAATTCTCATCCCTACTCCCTTGAACACGAAGGCAGGGTGCTGATGATCGTGTTTGTACTATTTTATCAGATGTGCTTATCTTATGCTGAGGTAGGGGAGTCCTCTGTGTTCAATATACAAACAGCCCCAGGGAGCTAATGAAGTGCCACCTAAAAGGTCAACTGTTCACCACGCATAGAAATAAGAAAAATTGCTTTCATGATGGTTCCTCATCTCAAAGACAGCAGCCTCTGGATGTTATGGGTAAATAAATCCTCAACCTTGAATTAGTTGTTAATTTATCATAGAACGGCCCAAAGCCTGAGACCGTCACCAGAGCAAAAATAGCAGTTCAATCCACAGAAATAAGACTTTACGAGTACAGCTTGTTACGGTTTAGGTTACAGTTGAAATCATGCAAGCGCGATCAAACCCATTCCAAGCAAAGTGTCCACCACTGTCCTTCTTTAGGGATTATCCATGAGAAGATGATGGTCATGGGTGGATTATGAGACAATGGGGCTATGGACAAAAGAAATGTAAAAGGCCCCACCACCTATCCTACATAGTGCTCTCTTTGCAAATATTTTGCTTTGTTTTGGTTCTTTTTTCTCTAAGTTAAGATGTCCCTTTGTAATTGATTTGTTTCTCTTCGTGATTGTTTGGCCCTTCTCTTATCACGGCCTAATTTTTGTCTTTATTAATTTCTTTGTTGTCATTTTGTGTTTTTTTGATGTTGCTTTGTGTATTTAGTCATTTCAAGTATTTTTACAGGATAATGATTACATGACATTATATTACATGTCATTTAGCTGAAGCTTTTAGCCAAATTGACTTACAATAAGTGCATTTCATCCATAAGGATACAAACTAAGCCAATTTATAACTTGCTATTGTAATGGCAAAATGTATGTAACCCTTCAAAATGTTCCATTGAACGAACAAGGTTATAGATTGCAAGTGCTGGGATGGTGTGGCCATGAAAAATAATTGAGCTGGTGTCTCACATTCAAAAAATGCGAGTCTCCTGGCTGTAGAGACACAAGAAATTTGTTTGGAGGCCCCATGTAGGTATAAAAATACTTACATTTTTTAAAGCACTTTCTGGGTACCCAAAGACGCTTTACAGTGTAAATCGAAGTAAGGAAAACATACAGATAGGAGAAATAGAATTTTCTCTATTTTTTTTAATATAGTATAAGAACTGCCTGGCCCTGTTGTGGACTGAGGAAGGTGCTTGGCAGTCTACTGAGCACGTAGCTATGGTTCCAAACTAATTTAAGAGAGCCCCTACACCAATCCCAACATATTCCAAAATGGACTATAATTTACTGAATGAACTTCATAATGTATTGACGAAGACTTGAAACCAGAGATAACCATAACCTCATGTTAACAATGTTCACTGGGGGAATAAATCAAGAGAAAAGTCATTTTCAAGTCATTTTCTTATAAACTTCTATAGGACCCGCCCTTTGGTGGTTTAAAAGCACAACTGCATTGGCTTCATTTTTCAGAATTAGAATTTGCAACTTCTCTAGGCTACACACTGGCACACAGGAACAGTTTCAATTGGTTATAATCTGCAAACAATACTGCTAAATGCACAATCCTACAGTCATCTGATTGTGATTACAATTAAGCTAAAACTGATAGAATGTAGAATAATTTCCCTTTCTGAATTCTGCACTTTGGTAATGCAAATCAAACAAAGCTATCTTGGCCTTTTCTGTATTGTGCTTCTCAAAATACTCTTTACAGCCAAACTTTGAGGATAGATGGGATCATCAAACCTATCTTGTTGCATATAGCAATGCACTTGTGTATTTGCACACTTTGCAGTGGGAAAGTACTGTACGGTCTCTCCTTTAATGTAATATGTGTGGTAGTAGCTGCAGCTGCTCTGCAGTAGATATTGTTTAAACGTACTGTCTGTACGATCATCGATCATACATCGATTTTTTAATAAAAATAATCTGTTTTTTTTACTGTCAATCACTTCTGTTTGTTTTGTTTCCTTCTTGGGAGGCTACACTGTTCTCAGTAATTGTATATTTGTAGTTAATAATATCAGTAGATAATCAGTTGGATACACGGACTGCAGAGTGGACTGTTGGTACTCCCCTTACTCAAATGTAGGCACGTGTATCGGCCGATACCAGCAATCTCATATTCATTCCCATTAATTTATTATCATAGCCTAATGTGTTATTTACTAATTGCTAAGCTGATTTTAATATAGGTAGGTTGCAAGCTCCAGACATACCTTTTCTTATTCAGGGAGGCGGCACAGTGGTGTGGTGGTTAGCTCTACCTCACAGCAAGAAAGTCCTGGGTTCTTCATGTTGTCGTGTCTGCGTTGGTTCTCTCCGGATACTCCGGCTTCCTCCCACAGTTCAAAGACATGCTCCGGGGGTTTAGGTTAATTGGTATTGCTAAATTGCCTGTAGGTGTGTGGAGGTGAGTGTGAATGGTTTTTTATCTCTGTTAGCCCTGAGATTGGACAGCGACCAATCCTGGGTATACCCTGTATGGTGAACCAAGCACAGGAGGCAGATCTAATAAAGTAATAAAGGGGATATATTATCCTGTGCAGGTGCTGCAGTCACTAGGAACGTGGCACTCTTTTTTCCCCACTGCCATTAGAGTCATCAACAGCTGAGAGGACTCTATAACCTAACTCACAACTGTTCTGCACTTTAGCTTGTTAGGATTTCACTTGTACTGTACTGTTAAATTAAATGAAATGTGTGCAATGTAAATTATTTTTTTTACAACCTGCTCAGTTTTGCACATTTCCCCTTACCTCATTTCTGCCTTATTTTTATTTCATGTACATTTATGTAAATATTGTATTTTTATTTTAATTATAAAATTGGTCGGCTTTCCAGAAAAGGCAAACAAGAATTTCAATACACAGGGGGGGTGTATTTGACAATAAAAATCTTTGAATTGGTCACACCTACAGGCTCCACCTCTAATCAGTTAATTAGAGGTGGAGAATATATCTATATATAATATATCTGTATAATATAATAAATATCTAGGGAGCAGAGCCGCCACAAAGGAACGGATGAAGACCGATGCAACAGGAGACAGTGGAGCCCCAGTAGCAGAGAAGAGGTAACGACCAGGACTCCCCCCTCTCCTCTGCCCCTAACAAGACGAAGGAGCCGTTGACCCGTGGAATAGAAGGGCGTCACTAGCCCAGCGCGGGAGAGCTATTTTCTGTTGCAAGTTGGCCCAAGGAGCCGTTATTTTGACTGTATTATTAAAAGGACCCTTTTTGTTTTACAATTTATGCCTCCGAGCCTCTTGTTTTATGCCTGAATCTGGCCTCCCTTCCCCTGGGTCACCACACCTGTCTCTTGCGTGAAGTTAGCTGGGATTGAGTCCAGCCTCTCTGCGAAAGGATTGAAGATGGATGGATGGATTAATTTAGGCATAAGAAGTAGTGCTGAAAAGTCATTGCAGGTTCCTCAAGCCTGTGCAGACAGGCAAGGCTGTGGTCACCTCTGGGACTGAGCTTGGTAAAACAGTAATCTCACAATAATACCATAAGACCGCTCTGTGAGGCTTGGGCTGCCTGGCTATGTTTTTCCACCCACAGAGTTGTTTTATAATGCCCGAGAGGGAACTTCTGGTTACCCACATCTCACACTTGAACATTTGAAAGCAGCAATAATCATTGTCATTCTGCGAAACAGGTTGAGAACAGCGGTAAGATGCAGTGAGGCCACACAGAAAGGATTACATAGTGGAGAATCAAGCGTCGAGAGATCCTCACATGGACTACTGGACAACCCCACCGGGCACAAGCCTGGGGCCTCTGGTATCGAGGTTTCTGCTTTCCTTCACCCTCAAAATGTCACCCAAAAAAGACATGTAACAATGCATCAACCTGGGAGAGAACGAAAAATACCGCAAAGAAACATGAAAGGATTACAAAGAAACGTGACTACAAAGCCGCCTAAATGCACATAGCAACTACAAGCAGACATAGATCCCCAACAAAGACATTCAAAACGGCCACAAAAAGAGTCCAATCAACTAAAAGGAGTGACAATGGGAAAATACACAGACACGCCGTAACAAAGAATTGTAAGGTGTTAACAAAGAGACAAAGTAATATGAACTTTTAGCAGATCAGAAACTCACTGATCCTTTGATGTACTTAGTTCTTTGTTACAGAGTGGGGGATTCATGCATTTAATAAAGTATATTGAATCTATCAATGAGTTGAATGTTTTAATTGGGGACACCAATCAGGAACCTCATTAAACATCAAAGCAGAATGGTAATGACTTAATCTTCAACACAAGCTTTTTCTGATCCAGTGGACACTGGTGGCTCAGATGCTTTTAGACACTGGGTGTTGCAGGCTTATCCCATTTTATCATCGGTATGTGTCTTGTGGCAACCAACGGGTGTGGGTGGAATCACCGGACTCAGAAGCACGTCTAGTTGCACAAGAAAAGGGTACGATTTATTGTAACAAAAAATGGAAACTTAGGTTCTTCCTTTTTTGAGGGTGTGGTTCGGCGGGTTAGTTCGGCCGCTTCCTGCAGGAAGCACAAAAAAAACAGGCTTTAACACACTTACAAACAAACTCCGGCATGAAGCCAGCTTCTACTCACGTCTTGTCTGCTGGGCTGTTGGAATGGTTGGTATTTTATAGTGTGGCCAACCTTCATCAGCCTTATGAGCTGCACCTGGGCCGCTCGTTGTCTCCTGAGGGGGCGGGGTGTTTCCCCTTCTGGTCACCTGACCTCTTGCTCGTCGGTGCCCCTGCTCTTTGTGCTGCTCTCTTGAGGCGCTGTCCAGAGTGCTGCGCCCGTGGGTTGCCACAGTCTATTTCTGTGAATATTTGTATACAATATTTGTAAGAAGGAAGAACCATCAACACGACAATGCCAAAAGGTGGAGGCAAGGTATTTTCAATTTGTTCTGAGAAGGTTTAAAATTTAGAATTAAAACAAAAATGTTCTCTACTTTTTTGTAATTTGGGGGAAAAATGCATCATGTTTGAGTAGTCAGGCTGGCAATTTGGAATTCCTTGGTGAGGTTTTGAGAACCTTTTAATAAGGTTTCTCCTACTACTATCACTCTGACAGTGTGTTGTTCACGGTCCAATGTTTTTTTTTATCGTAACACTCATCAGATGGTAATATTGGAACATTTTTAAAGCAATATTTGTTGGAGTGCTTTGAAGCAATCCAAGTATTGTTCTTCGAATCTTTATTTCACCTTATTCTGTTTCTTCCGCCGCACCTTTCAACTCCTTCACACTCAGGTATTAAAACCGTTCAAATATAAACATTTTCAGCTCCTTCAGGAGAGGGGTTCTATGACTTTTCAGCTTTCTAGTTCTTATAATTAAATTTATATAATTTAAAATCATACACTTTTTAAACATGGTTTTCCAATGTTAGTTTTCAAATCCTCTTAAACCTCAACTTTCACATGTTTCTGCTTCGCCATTCTTTCAGCTACAGACACCATTTAAACTTTAAAATGTTGACAAAAGTAAACTATTTTATGAAAAAAACAGCTATTCTGCCTTTTTCATAATCACTGATTATGTTTCACTAGTTTTTCAGTCCGTTTCTTACTGTGTATTGCGTTTGTTAGAGTGAGGGCTGAAGATTGCGAGGTAGCGTCAGAATCTGGTTAAAAAATATGGCAGTTCTGCCCTTACGGCCACAATATACACTTTTGAGGCTTCATTTTGAGGTAATAATGATGCTGGGTTATTGCCCCCCCCCACCTCGATTTTCTCGGATCTCAAGGATCTTCAAGCCGCTCAATCACAGCTAACGTAAGGTGGATTTTTTGGTGGTTGGGATCCTCTGACATAGCTCCCCACAACCCATCCGACCGACTAGACGGAATCGATCAACGATCCATTCACTCACCTTAAACGCATTCAGTGGATGGCGGGGTCTGTGGTGAATTTAAGCTAATTGGTTTAATTTCGGTAGCAGGACCACGCCTCCCCTTTGGTATTCCCATAAATACAACTCAACCCACTCTTCTCCTTCTTGAGTACGCATTCTAAAAACCCACCCTCTCAACCCTTTTCTTTATTTTTCTTGTCTCTCTCCCCTCTTTTTCTACCTTTTTCGTAGGGCCCTGAAGGGGTTTGCCGTGCCCGGGTGCCACCACGGATCCTCCGACGTAGCTCCCCACAACCCATCTGACCGCCAGACGTATCTACAAATCCTATCGCTCACGTCTCGTAAATAAAATTGTTAAACAGTTCAGTTAGTGTGCGTGGTCCTTGCTAGTGAAATTACATTTAAAAGGGAACTCCCGCTTCAGACGCTGTAGGCTCACCTGCCTCTGTGCTAAATAAATTAAATCTCATTGGACAGATGTGTCCTCCAAATCGGTGCCTTGAGGGCTGCATCCCTAGACCACGTTCGGAGGAGCCGAGTCGCAGCCGGAAGTGCATCCTCATAAGAATGCAGCTGATGAATTGAGACGTATGTACCTAGTGAAACAAGATACGTTACAGTTGATTCCAGTGACCTCCAAGGCTGAACCCAGAAATCTCAAACAGATCAAATTTGTCGTCGTGGCGCAGGGGTAGAGAGGGTGCGCTGGGAACCTCAAGGTTGGTAGTTCGAGTCCTGGCTGCCCCATGTCTCAAGTCAAAGTGTCCCTGAGCAAGACACCTAACCCCTAATTGCTCCCCGGTAATGTAAAAAGCCACAGGTTAAAAATGTAATGTAAGTCGCTTTGGATAAAAGCATCAGCTAAATGGCCTGTAATATAATGTAAAAATTAAACCAATAGCATCTGCATTGCTAGTTACTGAGAGGTGATTGAGACATAGAAGGACTGGGTGGTATACCGGTGCGAACGGTAAAGCGGTAAATAAAATGAATTTGTCACGTACCGTTTGTGAACAATTCGTGGATTTAATCCTTACAAGGACTCTCAAATAGAGATTCATTCATTTTCTCGTGGCCGTGCATCGCGACTGTTGCATAGGCTCAGTCAAGGAAACAGAAATGATTCGTTCATTTCCCGACTGGGTACGAGTCTTTGGATCATATTTCACGTGACTTGCATAGGCTCATCACTGTTAGCTGGAGGAAACAGAAATGATTCGTTCATTTTCCGACTGGGTCGGATCCTTTTTTCACATGACCTGCATTGGTTTAGTAGAGGAAATAGTTACTTCATTCCCTTTCGCGTGACCGCTGTTTTAGAAAGACGTGAATGATATTTGTTCACAAGTCTTACTGACTGGTCTTGTTATTTTCACTTTACATTTACACTTACAGTTTAGTGCAGTGTAATTGTTTGCCGTGATAATTAAATGCGAGTGTGATAATAAATGACCATTGTAAATCATCCAAACTGTCATGATAAATTATTTTAAAGCAAGAATTTCTTTTAGAATTTCTTTTAAATTAGTATCTGCTGGTTTACATTATTACATTATGTATGTACACTAACCTACCTACGAATATGATACCGGTTTGCAGTGGACGTATTTAGGCCAGGTAATTGGCTATGAAATGTTGACATAAATTAGTGACTTCAAAAAAGATTCCAGAGTCAGTAAAATTATCCGAATTTCCAATCACTAGATCGTACGCTATAATAACTGCTCTTCGGCAGGCGGCAGAATTCATTTTTACATCAAGGAGCACCCAGCGGTCAGAGCTACTTGTCTTACGTGTGCTGAGATTGAGTCATGGTTATAACTTTATAACAACAATGAATAAGAAACAACAAACACTCTTTAACATGTGACACATAAACAATTTGTAATACTAATAATTGTACATTTATAAAAATTACCCCGCATGCTAGGTATGGCTCACAACACAAATTAACTGTTGCTACATGAAAGCAACAAGCAGGGCTGTTGTGGAGGGTAAACCCACGTAAACGCCGTTTCCGCACCTCTGGAATTTTGGAAATAGCGTTTACGCACCTCTAAATAGATATGGTATGGAATTTTGGCCATACCGCCCAGCCTATATGAAGGCCCTTATATTCCGATCAATGATGAATCAGAATTTAGTAAAGCCCAAAGGACAAAGATTTTTACTCCGCACTGGTGTAAAATCATTAACACTTGATAAATAATGCTTGCATGCTGTTTTTGACTTGAAAGGAATGTTCACAAAAATGTTTTTATCCTTTTCTTTATGGGTCAGTCCAGTCAACATATTTCTCTCGGTTTAGTGGCTGAGTTTTAACAGTGAATTTCACAATTGTGAGTGGCCAGTCACAAGCTTTGGCTGCTAAGTGGAGTGAATCCCTATCTTCTCCTCAGCATCTCACTCCTATCCTCACACCAGTTCCATGACTTCAGAGGACGAGTGTCCAGAGATCTCACGCTGGTCACTTCATTACTCACGGTCCTCTGTCTCACAAACTCTCATTCCGTCAGCCCACATGGAGCCTTTAGCACCTCTTTCACAAACTAATTAGCAGCACTATCATCTCATCTTCAAGAGAGAGGCTAAAGGAGAAAGATGAGGAGAGAATGAGAGGAGGGATAGACAGAAACCGTGGAGCCTGTCAGTGTAAGGGAGGGGTGGGGGGTGGAGTGAACACATGGCTGAGATGAGTGTCAGAAAGAGGGATGGGCAAACAAAGGGATTAATGTGAAAGGAGCTGTAAATGAAAGGGAACGTCAGCCATAAAAGGCACTTCGTGAGACAACTGACAATTCATGCTGTCATTTATTTGCTGTGCCACCCACCATCTTATCTGCTTGGGTCTCTAAAGAAACTGTTTAAATTACACCACAGAGGCTCACACACTAACATCTTATTAAATTAACTTGTTGATACACGTTGAATGAAAAGTGGGGGTGCAGTTTAGAATGGCTGGTTTATGATGCAGCCAAGAAAATAATGTATTGCAACGATTGTAGGACGTTAAGGTCTCTTTAGTTGGGACAGTGGAAACAATACAGGACCATAAAGTGTCAAAAGCATTGCAAGTAAACAGACAAAGACAACAAAGTGTTGCGTTTAGA
The DNA here is from genome assembly GCF_964276395.1 of Gasterosteus aculeatus. Lineage (NCBI taxonomy): Eukaryota > Metazoa > Chordata > Actinopteri > Perciformes > Gasterosteidae > Gasterosteus > Gasterosteus aculeatus. The sequence continues at coordinate 19,335,352 of NC_135707.1, read as the reverse complement.
TCCCTGGTCCTCATGAAGTTGTTACACCTTTGCCAATTTGTTAAATTGCCTTGCAAATAAATGCTTTGCTATTTGTTAAAATCCAAATTTCATGTAATGGTTTTTCACATGTCATTTATATTAGCTCACACAAACACTTCAACCATTTGTTCTTGGCCCGGCTCCTCCGTCAAATTTTACAACCCATTGTAACCCAACTATAGACCTGTCCTAGGAGGGACATCTGATGGACAACCAAGTACTGCAAACTACACTATTATGCAGCTGTAGACACAACACAGGGGGTCCCTTGGCCTGAGAAGGGAAGAAAAGGAGTTTAATATGGCTATTAAATGTGACTAAAACTAATCACATTTTAGTCTAGTTTTCGTCGACGAAAACTAGACTAAAACTAAGAAGGATTAAAATGACTAAATGTGACTAAAACTAATATGCAAGACTAAAGACTAAGACTAAATCAAAAATAGCTGCCAAAATTAACACTGTAGCCAACACTTATGAACATGTGTCTCCCATTAAACTAACACAGCCCATAACAAAACAAAAGTCTTTTTGTAAAAATCGAATTCCTCTGCCTCTGCTCTCAGCTGGCTCCTAACGTGTTTCCGTGATTCTGCTGGTTGTGTGGTGATAATTCTCCAGTTACTTTCTTTAAAACAAAGCACTTTTCAAGATCAAACCACATTGGTGTTACCAGTTGAAATACTAGTAGTAGTATTAGTAATTATAGTAGCAGTATCAGTTGAAGTAGTAATACTAGTTGTATGTGGGCGTGGTTAGCTCATCTGCAGGGGGGGAGAGCGGGGGAGTGGTTCAGGGGACGGTGCCGGTAGGTGAGGAGAAAGCACAGGTGGAAATAATCTGCACTTATTGTCTCTCTGGTAAAAAGCAGTGAGCAGGATCCAGATCGAGGGACGTGAGCAGAGCAGAGCTGAGCACGAGAGCTGAGCAGAGCACGAGAGCTGAGCAGGACAGAGCGGAGCCGAGCAACAGCGCGACGAGCGGTCTCAATCCTGCCCACTGATCCCTTCCAAAATAAAAGTCTTATTGCTCTCAACGCGTGTCTGTGCGTCCTTACGGAGGTGGTAGCGCTATCTCGGCCACATTGTACTACTGATATTAGTAGTATTTGTAGTAGTATTTGAAAGAGAAATAAGTATTTTCACAAAACAGCTTCATTATGAGCTCCATGGTTAAGGGTGAGATAATCATTGAGGCTTTTATTTTTAAATGATGGAATTGGGTGGGGAGACAGAATGTTTGTCCTTCAAACTATTAATCGATAGGCCTCATCACAAACAATACAGTAATAATTTGCTATTCGTTATATTTTAAAATGTTGGCATTGTGGAGGGGAGAAAGCGAGAGCACACTAGAGAGAGCAAAGGTGAAAGAGGGAGGGAGGAAGAAAGAAAAAGGGAGAGGGTGAGGAATGGTGAGGAAGGGAGAGGGGAGGAATGGAAAGAGTAGGAGGAAGGGAGAAAGAGAGGGGGAGGAAGGAAGAGTGGGGGGGAGAAAGGGAGAGAGAGTGGGAGAGGGAGAAAGAAAGAGGGTGAGGAAGGGTGGAATGGTGAGGAAGGGAGAGGGGGAGGAATGGAAAGAGAGGAGGAGAAAGAAATGGGGGAGGAAGAAAGCGGGGAGGAATGGAAAGAGGAAGGGAGAAAGAGAGGGGGAGGAAGGAAGAGTGGGGGGGAGAAAGGGAGAGAGAGTGGGAGAGGGAGAAAGAAAGAGGGTGAGGAAGGGTGGAATGGTGAGGAAGGGAGAGGGGGAGGAATGGAAAGAGAGGAGGAGAAAGAAATGGGGGAGGAAGAAAGCGGGGAGGAATGGAAAGAGGAAGGGAGAAAGGGGGAGGAAGAAAGAGAGGGGGAGGAATGGAAAGAAGGGGGAAGGGAGAGGGGAGAAAGAAAGAGAGGGGAAGGAAGGGAGAGAGAGGGGGAGAAAGAAATAGGGAGCAAGGGAGAGAGAGTGGGGAGAGGAGGAGATAGAGGGGGAGAAAGGGAGAGGTGGGGAAAGAGAGAGAGTGGGGGGAGGAGGAGGGAGGAAGGGAGAGAGAGGGGGAGAAAGAGAGATTGAGTGATTAAGAGTGAGGAGTGGTCAGGGGGGCAAGCAAGATCTTTCATGATGTTGGTCTGTTGACAGAAAGCATAGCTGCATTCTGTGACTCCACTCATCAACTATTATGGTTCAGCTGTGTGAAACTGACAAACCGACAGACTGCAGCGTGTGTGTGTGTGTGTGTGTGTGTGTGTGTGTGTGTATTCACGGTAACGGAGCACCTGCTCAAAGGGCAGAGACTGATAGCGATTTACACAGAATCCACACCTCAAACAAGTGCCATCTAGCGCAAAACTATAACGGCTATCTAAAAAAAATATTGATGATTTTGAGAGACCCAAGACACCGAACGCGACCATGTGGGTTATATATGCATAGACATAATATACATAGACGGCGCATTGGCCGCTACCGCCTATTGGCACTGACGAGAAATGCAGCCGCCATCTTGGAACGGTCCTCCGCTCCGCTCAGTGTAATCTGTTTGCAGGTGAAATCAGCTGTGAGCGCGAATTGTGAATTGAATATTTGCAAGCACACACACACGCACACAAATAACTTCAACAGAACGCCGGGTGTTTGCACCAAAGAGGGTCTAACTAACTAACTAACTACCTATTACACACACACACACACACACACACACTAAAACCCCTGGAATAGGACTGTCTTGCAGAGCTTCTTTCTCGTGCTCCCGTTTTGCAGTTCCAGAGTGGTGAGTTTGGCAATGTGGTGCAGCCTTAGCTTGAGAAACACAGACACAACCAATGACTGAAGTCTGAATGATGGTTGTCGATGCCAAACTGTGTCTCTTCAATGTGTTCCCCAAGCAAAAAAACATCATCCGTTCCAATCTCCTCTCGGACGATGTGTGTGACTGTCGACACCTTAGGAGCTTGTGTTGTTGAAGCTCGGCAGATCACCCTCTGCAGCGCTCAGCACCTTATAATAATAATAAAAAATTGATGAATCAAGCACTGATGAATCACTTATCAGCTGTAAATCCATCTCTCCTCAAAGCCACTTCCCACTTCTTCCTCACATGTTTGTCCTTTGGAAACCTTCAAAATGAAAACGGAAGATTTGGGAGAGTCTACACAAGGATCAAGCTTATTTTCTTTCTTCACATTTCTTATAACCTTTCTTAAACAAAACTCCTATGTTGATGAATATTGTTGATGATGAACCAAAGTTGCTGAAATTGTAAATAAGCTTGTTTGCAAACCATTCTAAGGTCAGATGTTCTGTTGCCTTTATTTTAAGTAAGTGGGATGGGTATGAGATACGAGAGGTATCTTACTTTTGTTGAATTACATGCGAATAATACACTGTGTTGGGCAAGTTGCTTTCACATTGAACTCAGCTAAGCTATCAGTTACTCTGCCATGAATAAAGCTTCACTACACAGTGAAATGCAGCAAGCTAAGTTCACTACATAGCAAGCTACTTTAAGATGCATTAATTCCACATGACAAGAACGTTGTGTGGCCAATGTTATACCAGCAATAGGTTATATTTCTACAATAACATTATTGTGTCCGTTTGAATCTAAGTGTTTTGGAATATGACTTATCAAGTCTCAGTTCATAATCAGGTGAAAAACAGCCGGGGAAGTAAACATAGCCAAGCTAGGTGACTGCGATTTCACTACAGTAAGATACTTGCTCCTTCTCTACTCTCTGGTAATATTCTTTTCACAAAACACAACAAATAGGACGGTAATATTAAATCTTACTTGTGAAAGGTTATCCCCCGAGCCATGCTGGCGATGGTCCGCCGATTAGCGCAGAAATAAGCAGCACAGTGCTGTGGCATCCTGTATCTTCTGCTGCTACGTACGCAACTACGAGTACGACTCCAAGATGGCGGCCGTATTTCTCGCGACCAGAAGCCAATGCGGCGTCTATGGGTATATGTATGTCCGGTAATAAATACGCCTCTACTGGCAGTTTACAAAACGTGTACCTTGTGTTTTTTGGAAGAAACATGTCGAGAGATTTTTATTGGAGCCTATGAGGCGTGAGGCTGCCGTTGTCTCACTCTCGGGCTCCTCTTGCCAAAAGTAAATCACTGTGGGATTCAATAGCCACACGAGTCCAACCAGCACAACCATGCAATCATTTTAATCTAAAAATGAAGCCTGAAAAGTGTATATTGTGGCCGTGAGGGCAGATGTGCACTTTTTTTTTAAACCCGATTCTGACACAGACTAGAGACACAGAGACACTACTATTGTCACGACTGGACAATGGCCCTGAACCCCAATGCACTCTCCGGAGACGATGTTCAAAAGTGTGTTAACAAAAAGGCAGCAACTGAAGATCCCTCTTGGTAGAGGAAAAAGGCCCTATGCTAAAACTAAGAACAAAAGGATCTAGAAAATAAACACAAGGCTGAATAACGAAGGCGAGCCTGGACATAGTACAAAAAAACGTGGTAAAGCTTGACCGTGGACACTGGTACACGCTGGTTCTCTGACATGGAACAAGACGAACTGGCACAGGCGCAGACAATACATACACACACAGGGTAAGGGCACAGATGGAAACGATCAGCGGCAGGGCGGACAATCGGACCGGCACACAGGGAGAAACAGCAAGTTGCCTTAAATGAGAGCAAGGTTAATTTTCAAAATAAAGCAGGAAATCACGAGACAACATAGACAGGAGACATTATGATTAACACCGCTTCCTGGACATGACAACTATAGCGAAAATGGTTTATTAAATGACCTCTTCAAATGAGTCAAAAAAAATATATTGTAACTTAATATCTGTCAAACCAAACCAATAAAAGACAATAAACCATGTGGGACTAACTTGCAACATTTATGAGGTTAGTGTAAAAGTGTTAACCATAAAGTAAATAGTCACAAAATAAAAGAATAACACTCAATCAAAACCAATCAAATGACAGCAAATAAGATGACTAAAACAAACCATACAACTAACCCATCACTGTGTCACTCTCTTCAGCACAGCAGAAAGCCCCACAAGAAAATGAAACATAAATGGTTTTGCATTCTTACAGTTCACAGTTATCGTAGTACGCAAACGATACCTCAGATTGTTGTCCCCAAAAGGTTTTGGTATTGACCGCAGCAGAAATATCCGTGGATCTAACTTCTGGACACTCCCAAAAGATATGTGTGTGTGATCTCCTATTTTTCACAGAGGGGGTATTGTTTAGTTATAATCTACTGAGTAATTTAGCAAATTACACTCTTAACACATTTAAAATCCTTGAGATGTTACAGATTATATTTCAGTTCAGTCAAAAAAAAGCTCTCTTTAATAAACATGTAGGATGGTAGAGGTTTCAGAGTAGTGCCTGAAACACAAAACTGTGCAGAAGCTAATTCCCTGCAGTAAATGTTGTATATTAGTGTAATATCCGTGACACCTTGTGCATGCTCTCTTGTCTCTGCTCACCATTTCTGCCCTGTTGTTTGGTAGGAGTGGGCAGTGTTCTGCAGCCCTGTGTGTGTGTGTGTGTGTGTGTGTGTGGGGGCGGGCTAAAGCTGATGATGCTACTGTTTATTGTAGGCAGAGCGAAAGCTTAATAAAACCCCTGCAGCAGTGCTTTTGTTGAGCATGATTGCCTCTCATCATCATCTGTTCATAATAATATTCTACAGGGAATTTATTGAAAATGTCAATGCGTTGCATTTGGCGCATTCCTTAGTTTAACCCTTTGTCCTCGTGATGAGTGTTTACCTAGCACGCAGTACTTTTATCAACTCCATAAAGCAGTCTTTTTTGCTAAATTGTGTGAAGGGAGGGCGCGGGCCAGGGTTCATCAGTGTGATTATTCCATTATGGATCACTTTTTAGTTTCATCAGTTTCATCTCTCTGTCATGTAGTGCCATGTTGTATCATGTTATTTCATCTAAAATAATAGTGTTTTCATTCAGTCATTTTCATTTTGGCAACTTAAATTAATTTCTCAAGTTATATAAGAGGATGAATACCACTCTTGTGTCCTTACAGTTAGTATGAAGCTACCGTCCACATCCTGTTGGCTTCGCTTGGCACAAAGTGTGATGTGTCTTCAGTGCTGTAGTGGTAAAATTAGAGGTGGGTAAACTCTGAATTTTGTGATCATACAGACCTCGACGCGATGCAACGCAACGCAACACAAAGCGTTGCGACTCTGTAAGGCTGTCCTCGCTATATTGCATTATGTTATCAGTAAAAGTCATATACAATCAATGACAATGAATACATGTGTTAGTAGTTTATTAAATTTAAGAAAACAGTAAAGAAAAGTATGTCAACACAACACAACAACACAATTGCAGATTAAGAACTATCTCCTTTTCACAGTAGTGCCCAGAGGGCCTCCTTGTCCTCCACGTCAGGTCCTGCCTTGCACAGAGGAGCCATGAACCCCAGAACGCGCGTTCTGGGGCTCATGGCTCCTCTGTGCTTCTCCTCTCTCTATTGGACCAGGTGTTTCTCCTCTCCCTGTGCTCTCTGCATCATTGCCTGTCCTATCACTGCCTGAAAAAATATGTTGAATTTAAGAGTTAACCAGTTAAGCAGCCTGTCAATCACACCGACAACATAAGTTAAACACTCATGTACTACCTACGTCATCATAAATAGCCTATACAGCATGTTTTTTTTCACATTGAGAACTGATCTACGCGTCACCAGGCGTTTTTCTTGTCCTTTTACCGCGCACGACCAGCGAACACAGAGCGCGCGACTACTACCCCCCGCAACGACTACTACCCACCCCCGTCGGTCGTTCCGCCCGCAACGACTACAACATACAAAGACACTGTGTCTTTGTATGTTTTGCACTGTGGACTGTTTGCATTGGTGTCTGTTCGTTTTTACCCACCTCTAATTTTACCACTACAGCACTGCTCACTAGGGATTGATCAAGTTTTCAATAACAATAAAGACTGAAAGGATGGGGAAATGCTCTGAAGGTCTCTGTCGATCACCTTGCATCCTTCTGGTGATGTCGGTGGTGGAGTATTCAACACAAAGATGTAGCGAGCTCATCAGTGAGCTTTAGAGGTACTTGTTGGGGGATATTGTTTTCTTTGGAGCAGTTTTCCCGCAGCTTCTAAAGGTGAGTCAGATGGTTTGTTATGTAGAAACACCTGGGAAGCAGTCATTAAAAAGTCTTTGTAAAAGGACAAGTACTTAGTAGGTGATTAGATGAACAAACCGTCAATCAAATTCATACCGCTAAAAGTTTGCTCTCTCAATAAAGACATACAGGACCGGTTGTGCTGTTGCAGCATCTATACTAACCTATTTAGCTGCCATTGTTTGGAACAAACAGTCACCTCTCTGTGTTTTCCAACACACCCCCGCGCCTAGCTATCAGTGGCTCCTCACGGGACGCTGATTGGTGCCTGTTCCTGGTGTAGTGAGGAGCTACTGATAAATACATGTATGTATGTTGTATATACATATGTATGTATTCATGTCTAGCACATTGCTATACAAATTTGTTTATTTTAGCTTGAAGTTGTGCCTAGAGGCCAGAGATTCTAAGCACCCTTGCTGTACTAAAGTTAAAGCATGAAATGTGACAGCACCAGAACAATAGCTGATGTCACTTTTTCAGCAAGAGTTCTGCTGGCAGTTCTCCTTGCTTTGCAAATTCAAGGCTGTGCTATGTGCCGCCATGAAAATGACATTTGTGTGAACAGCTCAGGTGCGATTGGATCCATCAACAGTCACATATCTAAGTACCATAACTGTACCACTCTCCGTAGGTCCAGATCACTCGACTCGCAGCATCTGACTTTAATCAACTGAGAGTGGGTTTTTGTAATCGTACTAATCTTAAAAGGGATTTCTGTTTTTCCTAGTTTATGGTGTTATGAAAGGTAAACAGCACTCACACACCTGGCGTCCGTTTCAACAAGCGGGTTTAGTTAACCCTGAGATGAGGAAAACTCTGGCTTGTCCGTTTCAGAAAGGGAGGTAACTAAAGCTCAGCATCAGTCACTAACTGAGCCTGTGAACCTAACCTGTTCAGGAGCAGGTTTTCTTCAATAAACCTCGAGTTTCTTTCACAGTCTCCTCTCTCTGACAGCAGCCCAGCCAATGACACAGCGCATTTTAATTTCCTCATTCATTCAAGTACTCTATATCAGGCGTATTTTATCGCAGTTTCCACATATGAATAAAATAAGATCTCTGTAACGTTAAAGACTAAAGTGTTTTCTCAAACATGGCACGTCCTTTTCTGGACGATGCTGTTGATAAAGAAGCGCTATTACTTCGCAGGGTGTTAAACATACGTCGGGAGAGAATACTGAGGCCCAGATTAGATATGTCATTTCCAGATAACTACTTGTTTGAACAATATCATTTTTCTTCACAGCCCATCAAATATGTACATAACCTCACCCGTCCTCATATAAGTAAAGTCACTCATCGTGGACAAGCTCTCACATCTGAGCAGATTCTTTGTGTAGTATTACTTTTTTTGCAAAGAGAAGTTTCCTTTACAACATTAGAATTAGTAAAGCTGCTTTATGCAATAGAGCTCAATAGGGGTGAAGCATGCCGACCGATTGTTTGTGGTTGTTGCCATGGTAAATCGTAGTATCATGGCTCCATTCATGCTGCCTTCATACTGTGGTGGTACACGCGCTCAATTCTGAGTCAACCTACTCCCAGTTGATTGAACCAACTCTAAACAGCTGTTCAGGTGCACACGCTCAATTCTGAGTCAACGTACTCCCAGTTGATTGAACCAACTCTAAACAGCTGTTCTGAAACCAAAAACAAGTTTCCCATCTCAGGGTAAATAAACTGAGAGTTTAGGGTTAGACTCTAAAGTAGAGTTTGAAACGGACCCCTGAAGTCTGCATGACAACATATCAATAATAAGTAGGTATTGTTCTCAGAAAATTCAGGCTTCTCCTGAAAGTGTTTATCGAGTACAAAGCATTCAGGCAGACAGATTTGTCAGCATATTCCAACGTTGACAGCTTTAACCGGATCAGAAAAAGAACTACAGTGGAGATGTGGTCATGATAGCTGGACACATTCTTTCTTATATGTTCAGTCCTTGGATTGTTCCCGAACTGAGAATAAGAGTGGGATGTTCGCAGCATCTTCAGCAATAGGCCAAGTACCTGTGGGAAGTTTCCAGCGTCTTGTTATGTCCGTGCTGCAAGGAATTTACGTTGTTATAAATACAGACGAAAGTACACAAGTGTACAGTGGGTGTATCTTAAACACAAGAGGTATTTCTGTGAGAAATGTAAGTTGTTAATATCTTTCTGGCTAATTTCCACCTGTCCAATTATGAAATGGACGGCTCTGGTGCCCCAGAGCCTGACTGGATATCATTCAAGGACCAGTTTCAGATTAACTCTACCTCGACTAAAAGACTAACAAATTGTAGCAATTAAATTGTACTTGTAAACGCCACTTATCTATAGCAAATTGTAAATTGGCTTAGTTGAGGAAATTGCACTTTCTTGTTTCTTGTTCTTTTGAGTTTGTATCCCTACACTGTAGCTGCGGCTGCCAAACAAAACCCATAAAATTAAGGTTAAATACCTTAATTCAAATAAAATTAAAAAAACATACATTTACGGTAATTTTCATTTAGTTATATAGATAAATACTGTTATTTTACATATTATTCCTGTATAATTATGATCAGACACCTTCAATAAAAGGGATATTGCTATACATTCTGCTGCAAAAAAATGTTATTTTACAGATTTTTTCCTGTTTTATTATGATGAAAAACCTTCAATAAGGTGATATCGCAAAAAGTTCTGCAGTAAAACACTAATTTGACTGATTCTTCCTGTTTTTTCATGATGAAACACCTTCAAAAAAGTCATATTACAAAAAGTTTTGCAGTGAAACACTTATTTCACAGGTTTTTCCTGAATTATTACAATCAAAAACCTTCAATAAAGGGATCCCCCTAAAGGATCTGCGGGAAAAACTGTTATTTTACGGAGGTTTCCCATACAGGGTTTGTACGGTCATGGAAAACCTGGAAAGGTCATGGAATTTCAAAATGGTCATTTCCAGGCCTGGAAAAGTCATGGAAAGAAATAAAATCCTAAAAGTTTTGGAAAAGTCATGGATATTTGTTATATTTCTATGGTCATGTGGTTCATTTAAGATTACGTTTGAAATCATTCATATGGTTTTGAAGAGACGCAGGATGCTCTGATACTTGCAGCGCAAATAATTCGCACCGCGGCTGTGTAAACGCGCCTTAGTTGAAAAGTTCGGTAGCTCAGGAATCATCCAGTGTCAGGGAAGTGTAGATTTAACCGTGGTTGGCTACGTATGGAAAAGTGCATCTCATGAGTTACGACAAACAAAGACCCGGAACGAGCAGAATGTAAGTAATGTGGAGGCGGAACATTATATATTTTAAACATGGGAGAGCGGCATTAACGAGCCGTGCTAAAGGAAGCGGACATCACTGCGCCGCTGCTAGCGAAGCTACTACAGAAACCCCATCAGAGGGAGACTGCTAGCGAAACCACCATGCCGAGCAGCACGTCTCTCTCTTCGGCCACCGGCGCTGTACGCAACACCGACATTTTCCGACGTGTGCTGCCCGTCTGCTAGCAGCAGTTCCAAGTTATAAACAGAGGGCGTAGCGGCGTTGCTTCTGTGTTCTTTGTCATTGAGTCATATTAAGCTGCAGACACGTGACTTAATTTTCCTCCTTGAATGACAGGAGATCATTTGATTCTTTTTGTTTTGTGTTTATTTTATGCCGCAATGCGTCAACATAATATACAATTACTACATTCTGTCACACGGCAGATAAACGATATGCACTTGTGCCTAATGCTGCTCTTCTGTGTTGCACCTACTGTAATCACAACATCAATACATGGAGACACACAAGGAGCGTCAATCCAACATAAATGCGTTCAATACAGGTTACTGTACATACCTTTAGTTCCTGCACAATGACCATAAATTAAATGATTAATATTCCCAAAATTCCAATGAAGTAATACATACACTTCCGGCTCTTACAGAGACTATGTCTACTGTAAACTGTTAACAGTTCATGTATTGTCCATAATTTGAAGTAAAATAATGGAAAACAAGTATTGTTTTAGGCACTGTTTAGGCACCGGTATGTTTTATAAGTATCGTTTTAGCACTTTTATCAGGAAAACCCCAAACAATACTCATCCATAGTGGATAATTGTATAAGTATAACATCTTGAGACCGAATTCAATGGTGGGGGAAACACTGTATGCTTTGGTATTCTCATTGTTAGTTTAAATACCACATTGTCTCACTTTTTCAGGTATACACTGAGATTTCACACTTATTTGGTCATGGAAATTTTGTTTAAAGTCATGGAAATCCACTGGTCAAAATGTGTATGAACCCTGCCCATATCATTACGATCAAATACCTTCAATAAAGTGATATCACTAGATGTTTTGCAGTGACACGCTTATTTTACACATTCATGTATTATTACAATCAAACACCTTCAATAAAGTGATAACACAAAACATTCAGAGGCCAAAATATGTTATTTCACTGCAAAAATTTTGACAGATTCTTCCTGTTTTTTCATGATCAAACACCTTTAAAAAAGTGATATTACAAAAAGTTTTGCAGTGAAACACTGTTATTTTACAGATTTTCCTGAACTATTACAATCAAACACCTTCAATAAAAGGGATACCGCTAAAGGATCTGCAGGAAAAAATATATCTAGAAGATTTCAATCGTTCAATTAAACTAGGGGTTGGACACTGAATTACAAATACAGTACATACCACTATTCATTTTAAAACAAATTGATTATTTAGAGCCCTCCGGGAAGAATTAAAAAAAACTTTTCTCCATCTTGACTGTTGGTTTCTATCATGAAACGGTCGGCGGCGGCGGCTCAGAGATACGGGAAACCTCCGGGGTAGTCGGCAGTAGCTCGGGCACAGGGAACACGTCCGCAGTAGTCGTCGGCTCGGGGACACGTCCGCAGTAGTCGTCGGCTCGGGGACACGTCCGCAGTAGTCGTCGGCTCGGGGACACGTCCGCAGTAGTCGTCGGCTCGGGGACACGTCCGCAGTAGTCGTCGGCTCGGGGACACGTCCGCAGTAGTCGTCGGCTCGGGGACACGTCCGCAGTAGTCGTCGGGAGATCGCTGCGGGAACGGGAGATTGCTGCGGCGGCCCAGCGGGAACGAGAGAGCACTGCGGCGGCCCAGCGGGAAGTCTGTGCTTCCTCTGGCCAGGGCTCCTCCTGGGATTTAGAAGATCCCGGAGCTCGAGGCAGGCGAGCTGATAGCCCCTGGGACCAAAGATGAAGTTGGTCTTCCGCCGCCAGAAGGGACTTCTTACGTCCAAGTACTCAGGTCCGTAATCTGGCAGCGGGTCTGCTGAGCTCTTCTTTGGTCGCGTCATTCTGTCAGGGGAAGTGGGTGGAGGAGGCAGGACTCAAATGCAGACTTCTCAGGAAACAAAAGACTTTAATTGTCAAAAGGCAAAATCAAAAGGCCAAGGGGCAAAAATACACAGGAACCAGGGGAAAAACAGCAGGCATGAAACTATGAACATCCACGACGATAGACAATGACACGACAAGTGACACAAGAAACACACGCCTTAAATACACAAGGGAGGTGCAGGTGATTGGACGCAGGTGGAAACTATTAGACGATCACAGGGGATGACATGACAAGGCAGGAAGTAAAGTTACCCGGGGACACGAGTGGCAGAAAATTACAAAATACAACAGGAAGTGAACCACACCGTGACAGAATACCATACTAATACTGTGTTTGAGCCCCTTTCGCCTTCAGAACTGCCTTAATTCTAGCCATCGGAGAATGGGTACATGGTGGCCATAAAGGGCCGGACATGGTCAGAAACAATGCTCAGATAGACGGTGGCATTTAAACGATGCCCAATTGGCACTAAGGGGCCTAAAGTGTGCCAAGAAAACACAGTAGGAGCTAGCGCAAATCGTGGCAGGGGCAACCCGCCGAGGCACTTCCTGTTGCAGGTTGCGGTGCCGCGGCGAATCGTGGCAAGTGCCTCGACACTGCGGCAGTTGCCACGATTTCACGAGGCAGTTGCCACGACTTCGAGGCAGTTGCCACGGCTTCACGACAGCTACCTCGACTTTGCCGCAGTGGTGCCTCGGCGGTTGCCGTTTTTACGACAGCTGCCTCGACTTTGCGCCAGACAGTTGCCGTTTTATTTCCCAAATATGTGACATGTTTGTTTTATAATTTGCCAATATGTGACAATACAATACTGCCTTTAAAAGTACTAGTGTTGGTAGTTATTATTATTAACTATTAACTGTTATTATTATTCCTGCCCAGTGCAATAACACTTTACAATAAATCATCCCTGGCTAAATAATGACAATTATAACCCCGTACTGTTGTGATGTTGCTGCTCTTTCCTCTTCTCCTTTTACAAATTATTATTATTAATAAATCTTTTGGAAGGTTATTCTTTTGTTTCAGTTTATTTAATTTAATATTTCTATCTTATTATATTGTATATAATGTGTATCTTTTAATTCTATTTTCTTCCCTGTACATGCTGCTGTGATTTTCTTAAACTCCCGGTACGTTAAAAGCCGTGGCACCTCTCCCTTAAACTCCCGGTACGTCTATTAACAGCCGTGGCACCTCTCCCTTAAACTCCCGGTACGTTAACAGCCGTGGCACCTCTCGCTTAAACTCCCGGTACGTTAACAGCCGTGGCACCTCTCCCTTAAACTCCCGGTACGTTAACAGCCGTGGCACCTCTCCCTCAAACTCAGACAGGACAAGGCAGGAAGTGAAGTTACCCGGGGACACGAGTGGCAGAAAACTACAAAATACGACAGGAAGTGAACCACACCGTGACATCAGGTGGAGATGATCTGGAGATCAGGGGGGTTGGAGGCACTCACTCACAGGACAGTGAAGAGCGAGCAGTGTGAGAAAGCGATATTGAAGAGCTTGGAAAGAGGAGACTGCAGGAATAAAGCTTGCAAAGACAGAAGAAGGAGCCGGTGAGCTTTTGAGTGGTTGACTAGTTATCGCATCAAATGCAAGATCAAATGTCCATATATTTAATGTGTGTTTTAAAAAGTATTCAAGCTAAAAGTAATTGGATAAAAATTGATTTGTGTGTATTCACCGTAGTTAAAAGCTGCTAAAGTTTATAAGGTTAAAATCATCATTAAATAGTGTTTTAAAAATGTATTTAATTTAGTCTTGGGATACATTAAATTTGGGTTGTCTTTCTACTTATTTTGAGGTTAATATCCTGTAGATTATAAATTAAGTATGTGATGTTGGGTATGTGAATTGATTATGGTTTCTTGGGTTATATTTCTTTAACTTCTTTAACTTCTTTAATATTTCTTCCTTCCATTCGTGTTTGTATTTCAAGGTTTTTCACCTGGTTTGACCTGGACAATTTTAAAAATAAAACGCAAGAAAGCAAAGAAGTCCGAATCTTGGTCATTGAGTGGAATCCAGTTTACACTTCTTAGCAAGTTGCCCTTTCAAGTGGGGAGCTGCAGTTTGAACCTCACAAAAGTGAGACACTTGACATATACATACATAAATACCTACCTCCTGGATCTTCCGCTCAGTTTTATATATATATATATATATATATATACATATATATATATATATATATATATATATATATATATATATATATATATATATATATATATATATATATATATATATATATATATATATATATATATGTATCCTGCTCCATGTTCTTCCTGAGGCAGCTGAAGAAATTCAACCTGCCCAAGATGATGATGGTGCTCTTCTACACAGCCATCATTGAGTCCATCCTCTGCTCCTCCATCACCGTCTGGTACGCTGCAGCCACAACCAAGGACAAGGGCAGGCTGCAGCGCGTCATCCCCTCCTCAGAGACAGTGATTGGCTGCAATCTGCCATCTCTCCAGGACTTGTTTGCTTCCAGGACCCTGAAGCGAGCTAAAAAGATAGTAGCCGACCCCTCTCACCGCAGACAAAAAAACATTTCTTCCCGCCAGCAGTCGGGCTCATCAACAGAGCCCGGGTCCCTCCCTCACTGACATCCCACCGGTCACTCCATTCACACTCCACATGCACATACATTTCGCTGGTGCAATTTATTTTTGAACTTAACATTTAACTTTTATTCCTTTATTTTACAGTGGGTACGGAAAAGTATTCAGACCCCTTTATATTTTTCACTCTTTATTGATTTCAGCAAATTGGTGCAATGAAACAAAGTTCATTTTCTTTCTCATTAATGTACACCCCATCTTGACAGAAAAAAAACAAATGTAGATTCTTTGGCAAATTCATTAAAAATGAAAACCTGTGTGTTCTTGGGAATGATGCAACAAGTTTTTCACACTTGGATTTGGGGATCCTCTCCAGTTCCGTCAGGTTGGATGGTGAATGTTGGTGGACAGCAATATTCAGGTCTCTCCAGGGGTGCTCAATTGGGTTTAGGTCAGGGCTCTGGCTGGGCCAGTCAAGAATGGTCAGAGTTGTTCCGAAGCCACTCCTTTGTTATTTTAGCTGTGTGCTTAGGGTCATTGTCTTATTGGAAGGTGAACCTTCGGGCCAGTCAGAGGTCCTGAGCACTCTGGATGAGGTTTTCTTCCAGGATATCTCTGTACTTGGCCGCATTCAGCTTTCCTTCAATTGCAACCATTATTGTCCCTGCAGCTGAAAAACACCCCCATAGCACGATGCTGCTGTTACGCCCCTGTAAAAGAGGAAATATGACAAACGACACGGACACAATGCAGCTCAGTGTCGGCCATAGTTGTAATGAACATGAAAAGCATAATAACACATTTATACACTCAGTATCGCACTTAAACATGTTATTTTCCCTTTGCGGTAATGTCTTTATAAGAGCTTATACAATTAAGACAAATACAATTCGATCAGTTATGGCTCCATATTACTCAAATGACCTGAACCAGTCGTTAAAGTGAGTTACCAAAATATCAAATATGTTTGCAACATCGTAAAACAACATGGGAAAATAACCTTGAAAAAAAAGTACAAGACTCTTTCCTTTTCACATTAAACACTCTCTCTTTAGCTTATACGATACTAACACTTTTACCTTATCCTTATAATATAAAACAAATACACACAGAGAAACCGGCACTTGCGGTGTTCTATTACGTCCCGCTTTGAGCCCAGCCCACGGGCTACGCCACGTGCTACACAGCTAGCATGCACGCTACGCTAGATGAACATTTCTTCACGTTTAGCTGCTAGATGATTACCATCATTAACATCTACTCCCGCATGTTTCTTACAGTATTGAAACACATATATACATTGATCAACCCTAATACAACACTCGTTCTTACCTGTAAAAGAGGAAATATGACAAACGACACGGACACAATGCAGCTCAGTGTCGGCCATAGTTGTAATGAACGACCGTACGCCACACGCTCCGTTCATAGGCAAAACGAGGCATTAGCAATCGCTCACAGATCGTCCCTGAATGAGGCATTAGCAATCAATCTGATTGCACTGATACCTAAACTTAAACCACCGAACAATGAATCACTGATCTACAGACCATTAGTGCCTTTTAACTTTTACCTTTTTATGAACATTTTAAGTATATTTTACCTTATATTAACCCATTCAATGCAACAATAATACATCATTCTTATCATCCTTACATACTCCCCTTCAACACAGATGTCGTCCCCGACATCCCAACCAAAAGATGGGTAATGATGAAGGCAGGTCAAACAGTACACATTATTTCCAGATCACCCTTGTAACGGTTCGTACACAGGCACACAGCTTATTCAAAAGTCCAGGAGTGCATAGTGTAAGTGTTAGCGCTTGGCTTGTTCCCCCGTCCATCAATGCGTGTGTAGCGAATGTGCAAGTGTTTCAAAGTCAGTACCCCGGTACCACGACAGGCTGGTAGCCAAAGTGCTGTACTGGAGTCATCCATGCACCTGCTGCTTGCATGGCTCTATAAGGTGCTGGTGGGTACCACTGCATGGCTTCACCTGTGAGTCCAGTGCTGTAACAACCAGGAGTGCCCAACTGGTCATACGTGAAGAATCTTGGAGGCCGTCTGTCCCTGACCGGACGCTGATATTGCTGTTCATGTCCCCAGTGAGTTCCACTCTGAACAGGTGACTGCACTACGGACGGTCTCTTCTCCAGAGCAGTGTCCTCGTGAGCAATAATCTCCTGCTGTTCCGATGTGTCCCTCTCTGTCAGTGTATCTCCACTATCCGGTTCCAACTGGTTGTCCTGTTGCTGAGGCTCAGCATCCTGTGAAAGTTGTTCCGCTTCCTGACCGGCAGAATCTTCCTCGGGCTGTATCACAGGGAAAGGCTGATCTCTGGATGGATAGTATCCATAGTCCTCTTCATCACTATCCTCAACATCTGCATCTTGGTGTTGTTGCTCCCTTCCCTTGCGGGTCCCTGCTGTGATTTGTCTTTTTGCTTTAGCTGGTTTCAATTGTATTTCCAGTGGCAAATGGTCACACGGCAAAAGCAGGTTACGATGCAGTACCCTACGTCCTCTCGCCTTGCCTTGTTCTGATATTACTTCATATATGGGCATGTCTTTTCCCACCTGACGGATAACTTTGTGAACGCAATCTTCCCAGTGATTTCGGAGCTTCCCTGTTCCGCCCCTGGGTGTCAAGTTTCTGACGAGAACCCGGTCACCCTCGTGCAGTACAGAACTCCTCACTTTGCTGTCGTAGTTTCTCTTACTCTTTTCAGCACCTTTTTTTGCGTTTGCCGTTGTAATCTCATATGCCTCTTGCATCTGTTGTTTCCACCTTCTCATGTACTCCTGATGATCGGCGGTTCCAGCCTCTTGTGTCAAGCCAAATAGTAAGTCCACAGGTAACCTCGGTGATCTTCCAAACAAGAGGTAGAAGGGGGAGAAACCTGTGACTTCACATCGAGTGCTGTTGTATGCGTAGATGAGCTTGGGCAGTGACTCTCTCCAATTTGACTTCTGCCTTTCTGTGAGCGTTCTAAGCATTTGCAGCAGTGTTCTGTTCAGGCGTTCCACCTGTCCGTTGCCTTGTGGGTGGTACGGTGTTGTTCTTGAGCCCATCACTCCACAATTCTTCTTCAGCTGTGCAAACAACTGGTTTTCGAATTCTCCCCCCTGGTCATGATGGATCCTCAGGGGGAACCCGAACTTCATTGCATAATCATTAAATATCTTCTCCGCTACAGTTTTGGCAGATTTCGACATGGTGGGGTAAGCTTGTGCAAAGCGTGTGTAATGATCCACGATTACCAATATATATTCATATCCACCTTTGCACTTATCTAGATGGAGAAAGTCAATGGATACAAGCTCGAATGGTTGAGTGGTGACAATCGGTGAGAGTGGAGCTTTTGTTTCTCGACAGGGTTTTTTTTGTTTAAGGCAGGTACAGTTTTGGGTGACATAGTGTTCGATCTCTCTCTGCATGTGTGGCCAAAAGAAGCGATCCCGGACGAGTGACGTTGTGCGTTCCACGCCTTGATGTCCCATGTCATTGTGGAGCTGTCTCAGAACTGTTGACTTGAATATTTCAGGGAGGACCAGTTGGGTCCTGGTTGCAGTCTTTCTATGAAGTATTCCATCTCCATCAAAGCCGAGTTTCTCCCAGTCACGGAGGAGACACCTGCTCAGTGCACCGAATGCTTTTAACTGCTGTCCTACAGGTCTTTCATTTGACTGTTTACAGGCGATGATGGGGCCAATATCTTTGTCATCTTTTTGAGCTTGACGGAGAGCTGCTCTTGAAAGGGGCGTAGGCATGTCCTCATCCGTTTCTATACACTCAGCAGCCATAATGGACCAAACAGTGTGTGAAACATTCACTTCCACAGCTTGTACTGTAGGTTGCACAGAAGGGGAGGACATTTCCTCTGAACACTCTTCAATCATTGTCTCTATGTCACAGGGCATTCGTGAAAGGCCATCCGCATCACCATTTTCTCTGCCTGGGCGATATTTTATTGTTATGTCGAAGTCGGCTAATTCAGCAACCCACCTCTGTCCGGTTGCGTTCAGCTTGGCTGTCGATAACACATAGGTTAGTGGGTTGTTGTCCGTATACACAGTGCAAGATGAGCTGATTAGGTAGTCTCGAAATCGCTCTGTAACGGCCCACTTCAAAGCCAGAAATTCAAGTTTCCCTGAATGTAGATGGTAGTTTCTTTCTGCTTTTGTCAGTGTTCGAGATGCATAGGCTATTACACAAAGCTTACCCTCTTGCTTTTGATATAGCACTGCACCCAAGCCTTGCTGTGAAGCGTCTGTATGTAGGATGAACGATTTGTTGAAGTCTGGGAATCCAAGTATTGGTGGCTCAACCAGGCAGTCAATTAATCCCTCTAATATGTCTTGATGTTTTTCAGTCCATGTGATTGGTTTGTGTGACGGTGTCCCTTTAAACTTTCCTTTCACTGCTTTTGTCTTGGTGTTCCGGTCTTTCTGCTTGTCTGGGCCAGGGTCTAATTCCATTAGGGCATAAAGAGGGTTGGCTATGCGGGAGAAGTCTCTGATATACTGTCTGTAATAACTCAGTAGCCCCATGACTGCTCTCAATTCTCCCACCGTCCGTGGCCTCTTTTCCTTTAGAGCCCTAACAGCCGCAGTATCAGCTGGATCCATCTTACTACCCTCAGCAGACACGATGCGCCCCAAGTAGCGGACCTCACGCTTGAACACTACACACTTGCTTGGTTTCAACTTTATCCCGTACTGCCGTAGCCGCTGTAGCACTGTTCTCACATTCTCAACGTGTTCCTCAAAGGTTCTACTAAAGACCAAGGTGTCATCTAAATATGGGATACAAATCTCATCCCTCAGCCCCTCCAAGCATTCTTCCATACAACGTTGAAAGGCAGCTGGGGCATTCATCAGGCCAAAGGGAATTCTGATCCACTCATAAAGACCCCATGGTGTGACAAAAGCGGTTATGGGTCTGCTCTCCTTCGTCATAAAGCCCTGATGGTACGCTTTCCCTTGATCTAACAGAGAGAACCAACAGTTTCCTCCGAGGCCATCCATTATGTCTTGCACTCTGGGGATAGGCTGGCGGTCAGGGAGGGTCTTTCTGTTCACTTCGCGAAAGTCTATGCACAGTCGGAGACTCCCATCCTTCTTTCGAACGCACACGACTGGTGATGCATACGGTGAATTAGACTTCTCCACCCAACCCTGAGCGATGAGATCATTCAAGTAGTCTTTCATTTCCCGATAAAGTGGCTTAGGCACCGAGAGGTATGCTTTTGCGACAGGCTCCGTGTCTCTTAGGGAAATGCTGAGTTGAAGTTTTTCGATACAACCGATATCATCCTCTGTTCTTGAAAAGGAGGCACACTCCTCTCGTAACATCTTGCTAACTATCTCACGTTCTGGCTCACTGAGGTGGCCCAAATCCACAGGTGGATCCCAAACATTGCCTGTAGTCAGATCCTTTTCAGCGCTGATGTGATTTGTTGTAGCTGAAGGCGGAGGGCGTGACCCCTCTAGTATGGAGGCGGGGTAGACTGTTTGGACCTGCTGGACAGTCCCGACTACAGTTTTCCCTGGTAACATCATGTCATGGTCTGTAATATTCTGCACACTTACACTAATAGAGGGTTTTTTTCTGTCCTTATCTACTTTCACCAGCATGTCACATAGTTCAAGTCCCTCTGCCCAGCGGGGGTTCACATCTGGCTCGAAGAGAAATATGTTGTCTTCATGTGGAGAATCCATGTTTACATGACACTCAACTCTGACTGATGTGCGTTTTGGTATGTTAATCCTCCCCCTTTTTGTCCTGACGATATACTCATCCCCTAGTGTGGTGCTGACTTGTTCTACCGCAGCAGTTACCTGCTCCACAAAGGCTGCTGTTTGTCCTGGAAAGGCTGCCCTTACCGTTCTACTTAACCCTTCCCTGTCAGTGGTGTTTGACTGTTTCAGTTCACTGTCTATAATAATCCTAATCACATTAGACCCAATGATAGGTTGGACAAGCTTACCACCCTTCATTACAAGTGTGGGGACAATAACTTCTGTGTTGGATGCAGCTCCTGAAGCTAATCTAAAAGTTACCTCGACCCAACCAGTGTATGGCATACTCTCCCCATTTGCTGCCTGTATGTCAAAAGTCTGTGTTGTATCTAGAATTTCGGTTATGCCTCTTAGTCTTGCATTTGGCAGGTGTGTTTCTTTCCATCTCTCATCAATTATGGTCACTTGGGAGCCTGAGTCCCACAGAGCCTGAACACTTTGGCCTTGGATGAAGCAATCAACAATGTGTTTTCCTCCTACCAATGGCGCCCTTTTTGCCCTTTTGTCCTTCTTTGGAGCGGTGTTTGTAGTCATACATGGGAGTGCTTGACATTCTCTTGTGTGTGCTGCCAAATGATCAACTTGACATGGCGTAGACTCGCAAAACACTTTCTTACAGGATGCACATTGCTGGGACATTGCTACATTACTAGTCACTCCCTGTCCCGTGCGAGTGACCTTCCCCCGTTTAAAGCCTCACCTCCGAACTGTCTCTGTCCCCTTGCTCGACAACCAGCCAGAAAGTGCTCGCTACTGCCACACCTATAACAGTGCGTGCAATAATCTTCAGCGCCACTCTGTTGGCAACTAAAACATTTTCTCCTTTGATCACGACGTGATGCGGGGAAGTTGGGCTGTGGGGCAAACCTTTGCTGATACTGAGCAGTTCCTCCTCTGTGTCTGGAGCCCGCAGAAAACCAGTAGCCCTGTGGCGGATCCTGCATCTGCTGACCTGGGAATTGCAGTCCTAATGCGCCATCGGCCCCCCCTGCTGGCGGTGGTTGTATGGACTCCCTAATGTGAGACACTTCAGCTCTAAGATCTTTCAACAGAGCCATCTCAGATTTAATTTCCTCAAGCTGGGAAAGAACAGATGGGGAAACTTTAGACTTTTGTTGAGTTGGTATATTTTCATTCTTTTCAGCAGAAGCTTCGTTGGACTGCACTGAATGGATGGTAACAGGTCTTTGTTGTCCTGATAATTTTTTCTTGTTCTGCCTCTCGGTCTCATAAGCACATGCTGTATTCACTCGCTCAAGCAACAGTTCATCAGCGATGTCAGTTTGCTCCAAGTAAGGCTGAAGATCCCGCCTGATGTTGTCATTCTGCAGGCCAGTTAGCACAGTGTGAAGAAACATCTTCTGCACTAACCCAGGGTCATATTGGAGACCTGACTCAGATTCCTGCGAAGCGAACAATATTTTTTGTCTCAGGTCGAAAGTGCGAATTAGGAAGTTCTGTGGGGTTTCTTTGATGCCCTGCACCTCTGAGGTCAGCTGCTTGTAAAGGTCGGTTGCACTTTTCTCTTGATAATGACTTCGGAGTATTCGCCTCAGCATGGGTAAGGTTAGGTTGGTTTTGCCCTCTAAATAGCTGCGGAGTTGCATGCCTGGAGATATCGCTCTTATCACTGCATCTGCTATCTCGAGTTCCAGAAACCCCTTGCTTAAGCCATGTTCAATTTGACGTGCTAGGCTCGAAAAAGTCAGCTTGTCTCTCTGACCGGGCTCACCGATTTGGCCAGCAATCTTAAAATCCTTTTGCCATGGGTGAGGTGCAGGACTGTGGACTACACTCTGTGGTGATTGTCTGGTGGGGGTAATGCTTTTAATTCCTTTCATTTCTGGCTTGTTTTCCTCACTCTGTTTCTGTGTGCTTGCTAACTGAAGCTGCAAGGCCTCAATTTCCTCCAATATTCTTTTCTCCTCTCCATCCTGTTGCTCACCTACTGGTTTTGATGGGCCAGCTTTACCAGCTATCTGGAGCTCAGAAATTTTGTCTTGAAGATGGAGTAAGCCAGCCATACCTTCATCCTCGAGCTCTTCTAGCTCTACTCTCTGTATGTGGTTTGAAATTAGTGTGATGAGAGCAGTTCGGCCCTTGTTGGTAACATGCTCAAACTCTGCTCCGGCAATGATTAGATAGTCACACAGCTCCACCAAACTCTCTCGGGGCAACAGACACAATGCCCTTATTACTTCAAGCTGTAACTCCTCTAATCCGGTCGACTCCATCTTCCCAGCCAGATGTAGGTGCTAGCAGTGAAGTGGTACCTTTTAATCTTCGGGTAGTAATAGCAGCTCTCCTGGTATGCAGAAATACCTCAGATCACATGCAAGCTGCCCCAGACAATCGGACTCCCACTATCGCTGATTCGCCACCTGCTTCTGATGTTCCGGGTTGTTTAAAGGGGATGTGTGACGGCGGGGGACATCTGTTGAAGACGCTAAACCACGCTGCACACGATCCCAGCGGTGCCTCCAAATGTTACGCCCCTGTAAAAGAGGAAATATGACAAACGACACGGACACAATGCAGCTCAGTGTCGGCCATAGTTGTAATGAACATGAAAAGCATAATAACACATTTATACACTCAGTATCGCACTTAAACATGTTATTTTCCCTTTGCGGTAATGTCTTTATAAGAGCTTATACAATTAAGACAAATACAATTCGATCAGTTATGGCTCCATATTACTCAAATGACCTGAACCAGTCGTTAAAGTGAGTTACCAAAATATCAAATATGTTTGCAACATCGTAAAACAACATGGGAAAATAACCTTGAAAAAAAAGTACAAGACTCTTTCCTTTTCACATTAAACACTCTCTCTTTAGCTTATACGATACTAACACTTTTACCTTATCCTTATAATATAAAACAAATACACACAGAGAAACCGGCACTTGCGGTGTTCTATTACGTCCCGCTTTGAGCCCAGCCCACGGGCTACGCCACGTGCTACACAGCTAGCATGCACGCTACGCTAGATGAACATTTCTTCACGTTTAGCTGCTAGATGATTACCATCATTAACATCTACTCCCGCATGTTTCTTACAGTATTGAAACACATATATACATTGATCAACCCTAATACAACACTCGTTCTTACCTGTAAAAGAGGAAATATGACAAACGACACGGACACAATGCAGCTCAGTGTCGGCCATAGTTGTAATGAACGACCGTACGCCACACGCTCCGTTCATAGGCAAAACGAGGCATTAGCAATCGCTCACAGATCGTCCCTGAATGAGGCATTAGCAATCAATCTGATTGCACTGATACCTAAACTTAAACCACCGAACAATGAATCACTGATCTACAGACCATTAGTGCCTTTTAACTTTTACCTTTTTATGAACATTTTAAGTATATTTTACCTTATATTAACCCATTCAATGCAACAATAATACATCATTCTTATCATCCTTACACTGCCACCACCATGTTTCACTGTTGGGATTGTATTGGGCAGGTGATGGGCAGTGCCTGTTTTTCTCCACACATACCGCTTAGAATTAACACCACAAAAAATCAATCTTGGCCTCATCAGACCAGATCTTATTCCTCATAGTCTGGGAGTCCTTCATGTGTTTTTTGGCAAACTATGCAGACTATCATGTCTTGCACTGAGGAGAGGCTTCCATCGGGCCAATCTGCCATAAAGCCCCGACTGGTGGAGGGCTGCAGTGATAGTTGACTTTGTGGAACTTTCTCCCATCTCCCTACTGCATCTCTGGCACTCAACCACAGTGGTTTCTTCTTTACTTCTCTCACCAAGGCTCTTCTCCCACAATTGCTCAGTTTGGCTGGACGGCCAGGTCTAGGAAGAGTTCATGTCGTCCCAAACTTCTTCCATTTAAGGATTATGGAGGCCACTGTGCTCTTAGGAACCGTGAGTGCTGCAGAAATTATTTTGTAACCCTGCCACAATTCTGTCTCTGAGCTCCTTGGGCAGTTCCTCCGACCTCATGATTCTCATTTTCTGACATGCACTGTGAGCTGTACGGTCTTATATAGACAGGTGTGTGCCTTTCTTAATCAAGTCCAATCAGTTTAATTAAATACAGCAAGACTCCAAAGAAGGAGTAAAACCATCTCAAGGAGGATCGGAAGAAATGGACAGCATAGGAGTGTCCCAGCCAAGGGTCTGAATACTTATGACCATTTGATATATCAGGTTTTTCTTATAAATTTGCAAAACTTTCTGCATTTCTGTTTTTTTCTGCCAAGATGTGGTGTCGAGTCTACATTAATGAGAAATAAAATTGATTTTAGCTAATGGCTGCAATGAAACAGTGAAACATTTAAAAGGGGTCTGAATACCCACTATGTTCCAACCCATAGCATTATATTTTATTCCTCTAGCACTATGTCGTCTGATCTGTCTTGTTGTCCAACTGTCTGCTGCTATGCACTAATCGCCAAGTCAAATTCCTTGTATGCCTGACATATTTTGGTAATAAATGTTCCCTGATCTCAGAATGCACTTCATGCTGTTTAAACACAAAATAAATAAATTAAAACAGCTGTGCCATAACCCAAACAGCATCCTTGTGGCCGCCTGTTAGAAAAATTCTCACTCTAAACTGGTGTAAAATTATCAAAAACAAGACATTTAATGTTTGCAAACAGGAGACCGAGTTGACACACATACGTACACATACACATAAGTCATGCGCCAAGCCTACACAAAGGCCTTCGTCCTCAGAGCAGGAATATATACTTGAGATATGGTATCATAAACACAGGGAGGGTTGCGCACGTACAGAGGTCTTATTACTCCCGACCTGCTGTTTTTGTCTAGAGACATACCTTTTCAGACAGGAGTGTCCCTCCTGACATGAGCCTTTATTTCTTGACATGACATTTATTTGCAGTTTTTCCAACACCGCCCGTGTGTCAAAAACCCATAACAGTCCAGCTGGTTATCCACTCAGAGGCCCCAGAGCTTTGGTATGTGTCAGCGCAGTGCAGGCTTTAACTGGTCCTGGGATGCTTGTGAGACCCGGAGAATCCCCTCACCTGGATGTAATGGTCCCTAGAATCACAGAGACTCCCTCCTCTCCTCTCCTCGAAGACCAGTGCAGACAAGGACTGGCCACATTCAGGCTGACATGTGCTCGACAGATGTACCTGAGAACCGCGGTAGATATGTTGGCGTCCTGATCTGTGATGATACACATGAATGATTCATTCGGTCTTTCAGGGGCTACTTTTAGTGAAAGTGGGCTGCTTATGGAAGGCCAGATATTGTTCATTAGGTGAGGCTCCTTTGATGCCACGTTAGTGCGATTTGCTTCACGGATGTCAATGTCCATATCCAGGGAAACACATGATGTCATACCAACCCTGGCATTAATATGGATTCATGCAGGGGTTGGTATACCCAGCCATAGTCAATGTGGGTGTTAGATGGCGATTTTTACAAATTAAAAAATATAAAAGGTATTGTCTCTGTTATGGTGCTCTGCTCACATTGAATATTATTTTCATGCCACAACGTCTAATTTGAATTACTAGCTCTGCGCTCCCTGCTCTCGTCCCGTCCTTATACTTCTAATTTTTTTCAAACTCAAAATGAAATATTTTAGTACAAATCCTTTAACATAAAATCAATGAATTGAGTTTCTTAACCAATCTACACAGCAGTTAGCTGCTGATAGCTTGAATATATTAAGCAGCATTTTAAACACCATGAAAGTAAATGAAACATCTGACCGACCATTGGCGTCTTTGGACTGAACCGTTGAGTGAACTACGAGTATCTTCTCTCTACTGTTCGTTTGTTCGAATGAATGAGAACTTCCATGTCTTCACAGGTGCTCTAAATCAGTGACAATGATCAGGTGACAAGGGTAGTTCTTTGAGGATACGTCCTGAGATTCATCTCCCCATGTGCGATACTGATATATTGTGTGATACGGGTATAATGAACCTGGCTACACGTTAAAATAACATTACAACTTGGCCACTGCATAGCCCCAGTTCCTGCTTCGTTTATATATTAGGATATATATTTATTCACCTGAAGAGAGATTTTGGTCGATTGGTTTGATGATTAAAAACTAATGCTGCTGATTAGCTTCAGCTAAGTTTAAAGTGAATCAACATGAATTGTCTGTTTTGCTATGAAGTAAATACAGTCAATGCAATCACAATTAAAGCGCACCCGAGCCAGAATTATCCGATGAGGGGGCGAGCCGGTTATTATTACTATGGCCATCCCACTTTTGCTGTACCGTCCCCTCCACATGGTCCATGTGTTTTGCATAGGGTGCTCCCAGTGGTTGCCACAAAGCCCAGCTTGTATTGCGGAAGATCCTTACAAAGAGAGAATGATTACTTTTTCTGAAGCTATAATCCCATGGTTGCACAGATACCTGGAGACCATTTTTAATTTACTTACGTTTTAAAAAAAAAGATTTAATCTATGTTTCCCCTGATCAACTCGAGTGAATATCAATTATTTGGTAACTAAAAATAAAAAGAATAAAATGCACTTTTGGAAACCTGCGAAAGGAAACAATATGAAGTTTG
The DNA here is from genome assembly GCF_964276395.1 of Gasterosteus aculeatus. Taxonomy (NCBI): domain Eukaryota; kingdom Metazoa; phylum Chordata; class Actinopteri; order Perciformes; family Gasterosteidae; genus Gasterosteus; species Gasterosteus aculeatus. The sequence goes on along the minus strand of NC_135707.1, from coordinate 19,307,925 downwards.
TTTCCCCGTAAAACTGGCAGCCAGGGAAGAGAGCACAACTGAAGGAAACCCAATCACGGCTTTGACTCCCAGCAGTTTTTTGCGATCCATTTTTCTCAAAGTGATAAAGCTGCTCTCCTGAGGGTATATTTGTATTTTGGCTGGGTGAATCAGCGTTGCAGTTCTCACTGGACAAACAAACCCGACCACACTCGAAGGCGTTCACAGAACTCCCTCCAATGCGAAAGAACGACTTCTTCTGTCATGCTGTCTCTTATCATCCAACGTTGGTTATTTCACCAATCAATGAGGACAATTAAGTCATTGTGCTCAGAACCGGTTTGCATTGTGTGGGTTGGCCTGACAGCATGCTTGTGGCATTCTTGAAAAATGAAGCAAGTTTTGTTTTTTTAAATGAGAGGTGGTGGGTGACATAATTGTGTTCCTGCTAGCATCCAATGCTTACGAGGACATACTGATTGCCTAAATTGGTCATTTACGTATGGTGCAAACATTCACGCTCCACTTCAAATTTTTTAGAATCTCTTAATACGCACATAGTGCCGCTTTGGGCGTGACACAGTGTTTTGAAGAAAGGAGAAATGTTTCTCAGTATGTCTTTTCCCACTCTTATCTTTCCCCAGTGATCATTTGGTAATTGTAGGCCCATCTTCTCTTCCACTTTTGATTTATTCTCCCGTGGAATGGTGGTCTTTAATCACAACACACACTTCACAATCCAACGGACACTTTGCACCAGAGACAACTCACAGGCCAACCACCGTCCATTTAAAACCGGCCTGCCGCGTCAAATACCAGGGTTAGTGGGAAGAGCCGGAGCCGAATTGTGTGGACACCGCTGGTGCAACACTCCCATCTTGTGGGTGTAAGTAAAACTGTCAGTAAATTGTTTCATGTAACTAACCCCAGATTCATTTTACGCAACACCATCTTCTTTAACCTTTACAGCCAGCTCCCTCCTTCACTGTTCTCTTACAGTTTCTTACTGTATGGGTCTGTTCTCCATATGAACATGGATTTCAACTTCCCCTTTCACAGCCAAGATTCTGCCGGATGAATTCATCTCCTGTACTTCCCTTGGTCATAACTTAATGAAAACTTTCATTCCTTTCCTTTCATTTATGAACAACCATGCCAATCTCTCTTGTCTGTTAATCTCATCTCTCCATTTCTTCACATGAGGACTTCATAGAACACGGATTTGAGCTCAGCCTGGTCCACACAGCTGTGGTCAGACACGAACATCATTCTCCGTGCTAACTAGAGGATGAAGGCAGGCTTGCTGCATCAACAGCAGCACCTCAATTTCTCTCCTGCAGCAGCCGCGAGCCCCAATCCCAAAGGCCTTTCTGCTCTACCAGCTGTGTGCAATAACAAGATTCGGTTTGACCGTTTGAGTTGTGAGGATCTCCCTCATCAAATTCCTTTGACACTTTATTTGCAATGTCAAATTAACATTATATATCTAAAGGGTGGCAAATAAAGTTTAAAGGGTGAGTTGAGCTGGAAATGTACTGGTGGAGTCGTGGTCAATGATCTAAACTGAATACGTTTGTCTTGGGCTGAGTTTGGGCTGACATAATCTGACCCGGCGGGCTGTGCTGAATCGGCAAGAACAATATGAACTAAAGCCCTTCTGTTTTGGGATGGAGCGGGTAATGCTGGCTGACTGTATGCAGCAAGGTTGATGAGATCCACAAAGCGGGGGTGGGTCCTTTCTCCACTTCTTCAGGGATCAGAGCACAGGCCTGGTGATGTCATCATCATGGTAAAGATAGTCACTGTTTCAGGCTACAGATTCCAACCCTGTTTCGCCGGTCACAGGAAGCTGCAGCAATCCATCAAAAGTCCCAAATTCTTTATTATGATACCTCTGGGGATGATAAAATCCCACACCTCCCATGCATTCATCTGCCCATTAAAACAGCTGGGCTACTCAAAAGCTCTCAGATGTGTGTGTCTGAGGACATACAGTATGCACATCCATCTGTGTGCGTGTCACGACTGTGTTTGTGAGCTTTAGCAGAGCGGGAGATTCGCCTCATTACTTTAGCCACCAGCAAGACTCCCCAGCCCCCAAAGCTGGGTGGACTGGACGGACGGTCTGAGCAAATGCCCAACGCATTCACAGGGGCCGATGGCAGGAGGTGAAACCACATTTTTGCATGTGTCCTCTCTATTATGCACACATATACCCATGTAATTGTAAAGATGTTTGGCAAAGACAGACAACTTCATATCCCCTTATGAATACTTAAAATGACACAGAAAATTTGTTACAGAAAACATCTTTTTGAATTGATTCTTGAGTATGCAAGTCAACCATCTGTACTTTTTGGAATTTCAATGCACTCCCTTAAAAATGTACTCAAATGTGGTTAAAAAAACAGCGCCTACAATGTCATAACTGAATGTCCTTGAACGAGAAACAGAGGTACTGAAATAACATATCCATCGCAGGTAGATCACTGCGGCTTGAACCGGATGTGTGGTTACTAAAGATTTGTTCAGACACACAATCCCGCTGCCAAAGGCAGAGGGGGGAGTAGTAATTAATTAGGCTCACATGGTATTGCAGTAATTATGTAACTCCAATTGACTCCTGGAGGGTTGAAAGTGAGCGGGAATGTAAAAGGAGGTAGTGAGAAAAGGAGGGGGGAGCCATTTCATGCTACTCCAAACCACTTCCCCCCATCTATCTCTCAGATCATATCACATTATAGTGCCAGTGCTCTGATTCAAACTGGCACAGAAGAAACCAGGTCCATATTATCCCCTAATTGGTCATTTCCAGTGGAAGCCTTGGTTTGCAAACCAGGACAGGGGTTTTCTTAAACAAGCAGGGGGCTTAAGTCAGAGGCTACATCTGGGCGGCATGCAGGCAGGCATTGATTGGGCCCCGTCCCAGTAGTAAGTGGGCTGATTGCAGGCCAGGCAACACGTTCCACCAGCTTTCAGTTTCCTATTTACCTTATGTCAGAAGGGAAAGGTATATGCTAGGAGAGCTTCAAAGTGAATGAGGAGGCAGAGCGCATTTCAATTACAGTGTCCTTGACTGTGAAACTACACAATTCGCTGATGCTACTGATTATAGCGCCAGGGCCCCTAATGTAAAGTCTGGACTGAATAGCTGCACATAGCAGTGTATTTTGTAAAGGGGAAAAAACTCCTGGCTTGCAGCAGTTTACTTGTCTGGTAACTATCTTTTGATTACGGACATATACAACAGGTATACCAAAAAACTCTGGGCCCTTCTCTTGAACATACAATTGCAAACCTGGAAAAACGTTATCCACACGCCACATCTTGTGGAGTGAGGAGGTTTAACCTCAATCTTGATCTTTAAATGTCATAGTTTTACACTTCTGGAGGGCCTGATTAAAAACACAGCTCTCTATTTCACACCTTTTGCTCCGGCTCGCCCGAGGACATTTCATACACAGGAACTCAATAGTAATATTTACCATGGATATAACCATTGCTCCACACTGTGAAAAAGTACGCACACGCACAAGACACACACATAACCTGGCAGCTAGGGACTAGCCTACAATAAGCACTTCCAGATTTCTACCACATGGCCGGCTATTGGATTTCTAGCTGCAGGTTACTGATGATGAGCAGATCCAAATCTAATAGATGTCTAATTCCTGTGTGCATGCACCTGTATGTTCTCTTCTGTGCCTATGTGTGTATTTGCAAGAGAGCAAGGTCCTTAATGGCTTGGTTCAGTGTGTATGTGAGTGTGTGTTTGAGGGACTCCAGGGAGAGATAAGGTTGCAGTGATGATTGTCAGCAAATCAGTGAACAGTAAGTGACCGTTAGTCCGATTTCAGCAGCGTTTTACAGGCACGTGGACGCGTCGAGCACAGGGGGGCAGTGCACCGCAAGGTTGAACCAGCAGCCCCCTCGGGCAAGCCGCTCTAACAATAGGCCGACTGTTACAGGGAGTGAGAGTGAGCCAGAGCTCACCTCCAGCGGCGGAAATCGCTGGTGGAATTTTCTCTACAACTGGCAGAGCACTGAGAAAGGTGGGCCGCAAGTAAAAAAATCCTTCCACTTCACAGAGTCACGAGGCGGCGTGTGAGCAGGTTAACACAACATGTGCCAGTCCGGGAGTTTGCTTTTAGGAAAAAATCCCACAGAAGTCAATAGGCGACATCTCAGAAGATTATTTTTAATTACAACAAGGTCATCTCAAGAAGAAGCACAAAGACCAGTGTATAAAGAAGGGTCCAAGGCCTTCACAGCGCATGTCTGTGTGTGGGTGTGTGTGCATATGTGTGTCCGTCTGGATTCCGCTCTACTGTAATAACATCGGCAGGTGGCCGAGCTAGCCCCCACTACCCACCCTGCCCATCAACCCCCCACCCACACTACCACTCCTCCACCGCAATGGAAAGCAGGTGTCCGACCCTGGTTCGGGGACAGAATTGAATTAATGTGCGAAAACAAATGACTCCATCAGCAGCGTCTAGAGGGGCCACAGTGACAGGCCCTGCAGTCTCGCACAGCCCAAAAGCAGAGCGCACCGTCACCCGACACTGGGCCGACCAGGCTAATATCCACACCTATTACATGAGGATTCATGGGAAAACAACTGCTAGGGGCCAAAGGTGAGGATTGGAAAGGAATGGGTGGAACAGAGAGGAGCGTGGAGGTCAGGGAGGACAAGGCCTTATTCTTGGAATTACCTAAAGAATCCATTTGTCCTGTAACGGCACTGTTTGTCTGCGGGGAGCATCCAAAGAGAGGAGGGTGTTAGTCCCAGAGATCTGCGAGGCTTTGAGGAAATGTTGTGTCTAATTGGAAGCGACAGTAGTCAATACACAGGCGGAATCCCGCCCTTGAATGACATGCCCGGCTCTAATACTGTCTCCAATTTCAGGATTATCCTGATAATAACTTAGGCAGCCATTTCCAACACACACAGGCAGTTCTGGCACCGACATTGAAGCAAGGCACAGAGAGCAAATGTCTGAAGCCATTAACCGTGTTACCTCCAATGAGGCTCTCTTGGCAGGGTGCTCATGAGAACCATCTAGGGGTGCTGTAAAAATGACAAAGTCAATATCGGAGATGACCATAATTACAGGGTTTCAGGGGGAACCCCAAGAATTGCTCTGTGTCCCTGCAAAGTGCGTCTGCATTGGTTCTGTGAACCTGTCTTTATCGTGCTTTTTATGCGGGTTTGGCCCGCACTTTGTGCTTGGACAAAAGAGTCCCCAAAAATTACTTATGATCACAGTGTGTCCAAATGGGATGGAAGGGGAATGAAGTTCTTGAATACCATTCACATAAATAGGCTGCTAACAGCGGTAAGGTTTAGAATGCAGCATGGTTATATTTACAATTGTTTCTCACCGGTCTCCAAGCAACCGAGGGCTTTCCCCCATGACGATCGCAAAGCTCCCAGATACTGTCACCACCACTGCAGCTTCCTCTAACCCCTGGTAATCGTATCGTCTTCCTTAACCATACCCTTTTCCCCAAAAAAATTAGCAGCCCACCAGAACTGACTCACTGAGACTCCTATAGTAGCTTTCCCAAAACTCGTTGATGACAGACACAGACACACGCACACATTGCTGCTGGACAGCAGACTCAACTTTCTGTCACTTCAAATACCAGCTGAGGGGGGGCGGATAGGTTCGGACAGAGGCCACCGTATCCCATAACGCTCCAACCAACTGCCAAACTTTGATATCAGGGATTAAGCTCCCGTCGGGGCTGGCACAATGTGGAGAGGAGAGGCGGCCCCGTAATTTCACCTCCCTAATTTGTGAAAAAATCTGTGGAATGACATCAGCACCTATCAAAACAAGGAAAGAGCGGGGGAGGGGAAAATGGAGGGTGTCCTGGGGATTCTCGCTGGCCGACAGTGGCTGATTGAGTCAGCTGGGAGGGGAGGGCGGGTAGCGATGAGCTTCAATGCTAGGGTCCGTCAAAGCTGCAGTCTAAGTTATCTCGGGCAGACACAGGGGTTAAAGGATGGGAGGGATGGAGAGCCGATGAGAGGGGGCAGGGGTAGCAGGCATCTCTATTTCCTTCACCCCGCTAAATCCCAGCTGATGCTGGAAAAAAAGAATGGCCCGGTATGTGGGGTTCAAAGTTGAGGAGACGTCAAGGGCAGTTATCAGCTCTAATAACATTATCTGGGAGCAAACACGGAGCACACTGCGTGGTGATCTGGAGGGGCTGAGACAGATGGACGGTGGCATGGAGCAGGCCAGCCACCGCGTTACCTACAGGCCCGTCTGCATTGTCAGACTCTCGCACCGTCTAAAGATATCTGCATTCTCACACGCACACACAAGACGGGCCGTCAAATCCATCATGGGCTCAGCAATAGATCTGTCTGGATCAGTGGAGAGGACATCAACCAGCTAATGAGGTTTGAAGGTGGAAGAAGTAGATGCATTTTTAAGAAGGTCAAAGTAGAAATTATACTTGAAAAATGAATAACTTGTAGTTTTGTTCTAAAGAAGAATAAAGACACACGCCCATATACATTTCTTTGAGATATTTAAATCCATTTATTCTGGATTACAATCCAAACTGATTGTTAGATTGTAGTGTAAAACAGGAGGAAATTAACACCACTGAACACCACTCAAAATGTCACCTTTTCCACGTGGTCAATAAAAATATATATATGGTTCGGGAAGTTTACAACAGCTAGGATTTGATGGATTACCAAGCTACCATCCCTTCTACTACCTCTCATCGCAAAATTTATGACTTCCCTGAGAGGTCATCAGCGGGGTTACACACTTGGCATTCCCAACAGTGAAGAAGCTGAAAAAACGGGGGGGTGAAGAGTAGAGAGGAGTGGATAGCAGGTATGGGAGTGAGGAAGAACGAGAAGTGAGGAGGGAGAAAGCGAGATAAGAAGTGGGAGAGAAGTGTTGATGGCTGCGGGTCAAATGCCTGAAAGCAGCAGTCAATAAAGTGGAGGCCCACCTCTAAAATGTGATAAGAAGCTACCCCAGGTGTGTGCTGTACATGACAACAACAGCACTGCTCTAACTGCCCTGCCTTAACCGTACATGGACCGACATGGCAGGTGTTTTTCAGTCCAAGCAAGTGCAAGATTGCTTTCATTCCTCTAAAATGCAGTGAATGTTCTGGACCTGCTTGTGATTCAGACTTAAGATCTTGTATCATTTCAGCCTATGAGGAATCAACTGTGTGACTCACTCCTGTTGAGAGATGAATGGAGGCTGTGGTGAAACACAAGAATCGCATATTTACAACAAATGGGGAATTCATCAGTCTCTGATGGACATGTTGGACCTTAGTGCAAGAGAAGTTAACATGTGAAACGTACTCTTTCTGAAGCTAAGTCTGCACATAACTACAAAAGGAACCAGGGGAATAACGGTTTTACTTCCAGCCCCAAAAAATCTGAAAGCCCCCTAATCACTGGCTCACATCAAAACATTCAGGGGCCCTGGCTCAATTAGCCCAAATCAACTGGGGAAAAATTGGCTGTCTGTGCTGAACACAAACTGGAATTTGCTTTCCAAGACGGGGCAAAGAACTTCAAATTGTAACAAAACACCATCATTTATCCAAAACGCAGCAATTCATTTCTCCAGCTTAATCGTCCTCTTCAGAAATTACTCAGAGCTGTTGTTTGACATAGACATAGCAGCGGGATGGGGACAGGGCAAACACACAATGCTTATCCACACCCTAACTTACAAATTTGCATGTGATTTAATTTGAAAAAACTAATTGTAAAACAATTGCAACACTGACTTAATTTCTTAGCTACTGGCATTTACCTCTTCAACTTCAGAGGGAGGGTGGGGGGGGGTAATGATGGATGTATCAAGGTGGTATCAGTTGTTCTTATATGACCAAATACATCAGAAGGTGACAGACACTCACTGCTCGGTTAGCCCGTCGTGGTGAGGGATGTGTCAGGTTGTTGCAGAGGAACAACATGGACCAAGAGGTATGTCTGTTCAACACGTCATCAATAAAGCTGATTGATGATGCCATCATCTGGCCCTGAAGTGAATGAATTTATTACTGTCATCTTCCTCAACCCTCGGCTGAACCACCCACACACAGCCAGCTCCCACTGACACACAAGCACATATATCCTCCTACACACGCACACACACAAAGGACACTTTCTCGCTTGCCCTGCCCAGACACTTTGCTTTGCTTACGAAACACAATAAGCCCTGAGCAGCAAACTATTCTTCACCAGAACCTTTCTTCAACAAGTCACCAGATTTGTCATTCTACAGCTCCAGCGTCCGGGAGGTTTGTGGGAATCCTGGAAATGGACTGCCAGAAAGACAAATAGAGTAGGCGGGAAGGTACGAAACACACACACACACACACACACGGGTGAATGTAACTGAGGAAGAGACAAGGAGAAGACTGAGCAAAGTGCAGAAAAATATAACCCTCAGTGCCTCAGGTCCCAGGCAAATAAACACTTCCCCGTTCGATCCCTCTGTCTCCACCGTACTGTAAATCTGGTGAACAAATTTAAAGAGGTCAGAGTGTGTGTGCGTGTTTGTTGGCAGTCTAATATTTCCACCGTGACCGTGATCCAGGAAACCACTCCATCTGCTACCACTGTAGCCACTTCCATTAAATTTCCTCCCACAAAAGGGCATCGCAGAGAGCCCATCACTTCTAAAGTCTTTATCTTGCGCTGAAAGCTTCTCTGGAGGCGGCCCTCCTCCACCCACGCTGCACCGGCCAACACATGTACCTTCATCCCTCAGCCCACAAACAAAATACCGCGGCCTGAATCCGCTCAAACACAAGTGCTTACAATCACACACAGTGAGTTAACAAACTTGCCCACAGCCAGACCTGCAAGGAACCGAGAAGAGAAGAAGAAGAGGAAGGGTCTCACATGCAGGGACATCCCATTAAGTGCTCTTGACAGTGAATGTTGGAAACTTCAAGGATGCTTTGACGCATCCTACAAGGGGCTAGAGATACAACTGCAGTACTGTCAACTACGGGAATTTGAGAAACATGACTTTCACTGATTTCAAAAATAGATTTTCATCTGGAGGACATGAGACCATCTGTGGTTACTCTGCCGCTAACACGTTTGTTTCTTCTGGGTGGAAGGGACAGACAGGGGCTGTGGGTGCTGGCAAATAAACACCACTCTCAGCGTCACAGACCCAGACTGAAGAGGGCTGCCCGCCCGAAAATGATTCACCCACTCAGTGGGAGGAATAGCATGCTTAGAGGCCTCCACATCTGCAGGGTGTCAGAATAGAAAGAGCGTGTAGGCAGAAAGTGGCAAACTGATCATTAATGAAATACATTCTAGCTTAATGTCTAAGTAAAAGAAACCCACATTTTCATAAAAAAGGGGTTCCACAAACTTGAACTTGAACTCCATGGCTGCTCCCCATGCCCCAGTAGAAGCCTCTAACTCAGGCCCTGACACCTCTGAAGAATGCCACTCATGCAGGAGGGAGGGTGAGGGCGGCAGGGCCGTGCCAGGATGGAGGGATGGCTGAGCGGCAGGGACTGAAATAGCAGAGGCATTTAAACAAGTTAACTAATCAGTGCTCATTATAGACGACGTCTAGCCAGAACACAAACACAGCCTCAGCAGAGGCTCAGGGGGAAGTGACACACTGAAAAAACGAAGCTGTGAGCGGGGCGGGTACAGAGCCGGGCCCCAGGCTTCACCCCGTAAAAAGTAAAATGGTGACTATTAAAAATACTGTGTGATGTTGAATGGTTTAAGTGCTTTCTCCGTGCAGTTACAAGTGAACCTGGCTCCATTAGAATGTGATCACATCAGATACATGAAAACACTGAACTGACGAATTGGTAACCGAGTTGTGCTTTGAATGGACCCCAACAGAGAGTCAACGTTCATCTTTGGGGTCTTTGGTCTTTTGGTCTATTGATTCAGAGTTACTTTGGACAATAAACAGTTTTCCATCTGATATTTGTGTTTCAAGCCATTACCACACACATGGTCTGTCGGCTTGTCAGTCATTCCACATTCATGGTCCCCAGAGGAAGCTGTTTACTGACTTCAGGAATCAGGAAACTTGGTTAAACCCTTTTATTTACGTCTAGTGCCACCAATAGGAGAACATTTTTAGAACAAAACTAGTGGATGAATTTTTATTAATTTCATACGTCTGACCAAAATACCTGCAGAACATAAGACTTTGCCCTAATTCAAAGGGATTTATTGTCTTTCAAGTCATGTTGTGATAACATCATATATTGAGATATCGGGATACAAAATTGCAAGGACCAAGGTCTTGAATCCGACACTGAGTCATTCCAAAAATCCTCTTTTTCTTAAAAGGAGACTATGATACAAATAATTTGTACCAAATATGTCAGTGGATTAAAATCTAATCTCGTTACTGCAGTAATATAGTGGGGTAACAGTTTGAGTGGCGGTCGTTGAGTCCTGCCTCGAATACCCTTTGGCCTCACAACACTTCTCCTCTATAAAGATTATAAGAGATTTCCAAACAAGGTTGGTAGCCGGCTATCGGGACCATCAGATTGATAAGTAATGCCTTCGTTATGTAGCAGTCTGCAGCTTCCAAAAGATGGCACCAATAAACAGTTCACCTTTGTACTGGGCAATCACTGGGAGTGTGGGAGATGGCTCAGCTAGAGATGGGAGAAGGATTAGGGGACAATACAACAAAGAGCAGCAGCACATGCTTACATTGATCAATGAGGCAAACAAAGTAGCAAACGACTCATTTTAAATGTACAGTTTATTCAAAAGATCGATCTTGGGATGAAAAAAATGGACAAATGGGAAGAACAAAAGGGAAGAACAGTCCGTGGGATCAACAGTTGATGACATGCAAAGGATTTAGGGAGCGACTCTTTATTGATCGAGCAAGCTGTCCTCATTGCATCCCAATCAATATTATATAGCCGCGGCTACATCCCAGAGTGGTTAAACAGGTGCACTTTATATTGCAGAACCCTCTTTGTCTACCACTCACTTTGCCTGCAGGCCTCATTACTCTAATGGACCTGTTAGCCCCTCTGTCATCAGAGTAGGACCGTCGGCCACATAGGACACATACTAGATGGTGTCTGTGATATGGCCAGACAGCAGCATTATCATTATCTTATCATAGGCATCTGCTCCGTCAGAGGACCTGCTGCCCCGCTCTGCTGACAATCTCATTTTTATGCTCCCAACTGCTGCTCTTTGAAAGGTCATAATGAATTAAAAATGCACATAGCCATCTCTTTCACGCACAAACATACATAGGGTAATAACACAAACACCCTTTATGTAGACAAGCAGACGCACACATGCAAAGACATACAAGTGTATTACCATACTTTCATACACACAAACACATTGGCAGTTAATGGCTTGCTCCAGTCTTGTAGAAAAGCTCTTTGTTATAAACTCCATCAACATAAAATATATTAGAAGAAGTATATATATACTTCCTTCTAATATATTTTATTGCTATTGCTAAAAGATGTGTTTCTGTTAGCTCAAGCAACTTTTGTGGAGCCTTGTTAACTTAACTTAACTCTTTGAAGTTTCTTCAGCCGACGTGCTAACTAGACGTGCTAATACCGCAAAATTAGTACTACTTTCTTAGAAATACTTGTTTTAAACTTTACTATCTGGTCTTCGTAAATCGAATAATGGATAGAATAATAATTATGACAAGAAATAATATATGAAATAAAAAAGTGAACAAAAAAGTTTGTGAGGGTGATAATTTAGAAGAATTTAAAAGATATGAACGTGTGTTTTTTCACCTTCCCATAACATTGATAACACAACAAAGTCTACTCAATTTAATATTGTGGGTAACACCTGAATGTATTCTGTTTAGAGCCCTCTTGTCCATGTGCCATTTCATCGGACTGAGAGCCCTGCACAGCTGATAAGACCGATAATAACAACACCCATGTGTTGCATCATAAAGCTTCTGAACTTGGTAGATACATGCAGTTATTATCTGAATAAACTCTAGCTGAGGACAACTAAGGAAGATGCAAGATATGATTACAAACTGCTATGCTGACTTGCACGCTAAAGATGCAAACCATTCATTTATTTTTCAAAGTTTGTTTTTTTTCCGTTGGCTAACAGACATCTTGATAAAACGCTCCCATCGCTCTTCTTCCCTGTGTTTCTGCTTTAGTCTGGGCTTCCAAACTGTTTGTGCAGCCACACAAATTCCAGGGTTACTCAACGTTAGTAAAAACTTTTTTTTCTGGGACAAATTTTTTCACATATTGTAACAATTTCGACCAAAACGCCTCATGGCATACTATTTTATTGAAAAAGATTAATTTTTCCACTCGTGAGCTGGCTGGTTGGGATGCCATTCTTTGTCCAACCATGACAGGTTGTAGTGTGTTCAGTTGGATTGGTCCTGGCATTTCAGCATGGTGATTGACGCCTTACATAAAGAGACACTGATACGGATTCACTAGTGAGTATTATGATTGAATTATTAATAACAAACTGCCAAAAAGTAAAGCATCTTTTTTTAATGCTCTCTAATAATCAGTGTATTCATACATTAAGCAAGCTCTAACATATTTACAAAATCTACTGCAAGAGAAAAAAGCTGTGTGAGAAAAAACATGTGGGACCCCTGAACTGGCAAACAGGTGGGTGCTAACAGCACTTCTTGACCTAAAACTCACAAAAAAATACCCTAAAACACCCAGGCCGCACTTAGAACAAAACCCCTAGGGTGTGAAAGGCAGAAAATTCCCAACATTTCCAGATAAGAGTTGTGAGTATGTGCCAAGCCAAGAAAGCAGAGTGTCCTGCTTTTCTGCACCTCGCCCTCCTATCAATAGAGGCCTAGGATGAGCTCCAAATAAAACAATCTTCCCCCCTGCCTCTTAGCTTTATTGTGAGGCAAAGGTCTGCAGCAGCTGGCACTGAGAGGTTCGAGGCAGAAATAATCTTATCTGCCATCAGCTATAAATATTTGACAGACACGGAAGATAGAGATGAGTGGAGAAAGGGAGCCAACGAGGACAAGCCAGGGCTGTGGGTTGGGGTGTAGGGAGGGTGGGGGAAGGGGAGGGGGCGTCTAAGGGACCTTGCGAAAGCCCAGCGCCAACTGCTCCATGGATATTTCTCACAAATGAAAAGACTGGTCCGAGCGGAGGATTTGCTGGTCTCTGGAACAGATTAAGATGCACTTTTATAGGCATGTTTTTTGGCACTTAACGGGCTAGTCCGACACGCAGCACGGACTGTACTTTCTTTACTCACCGTGCTCGTTACAAACATGACAAGCTCATTCCTCCGTGTGGAAACACAGGTGGTACCACAAATAAACACTATAAAACCCGTCTGGACAGCTTTTATATCTGTTCGGCACAGCCATAACACTCCTAATCAGAGGAAACAACCCCCGAAATACATTTCAGGTGGTCTGGGTGGTGGGGGGGCTAGATGGAAGGGGTGATTGTATTCTTACATCTTACTACGTCAGATTGGTTCTAATTCATTCCATATTTCCAACCAACAAGTTATGTTTGTCTCTGCGTTGCTCAGGGTCCAAACCCTCACACAAAAAGAAAAGATTATAGGAAGAGTGGAAAGACAAAACTAATTACTCGAGGTATTTCAACCAGCCAATGCTGCTCAAAATGTAATTACATAGGTTTAGAGCTTTGGCTGAGGCCGGGTGGCTGCAAATCTCAGATTGGCAGGACCTGTTACTTCCTGATGTAGAACTGGACTGCCTCTGACAGTGACAGGGGGAGAAAATAGCGGTGGACTAAGACATTAGTATCATCTCATGCAAGAAAGTTTCGACAAAAGTTGAGGTTCCTGAATGTGGAACAAGAGCGATTCTTCCACAACAGAGTTTTGAAGGTGTAGTTTTATTTCTTGGGAAATGTTCTCATTTTCATTCCTTCTGGTTACGAAGATTGATACCTTGCTCATACCTATCGATATAAGGCCACAGGAAGCAAGCAGTAAACTTTAGCTTTACATAAAAACTGGAAACAGGGGAAGCAGTTGTATCTTGATTAAGAAGTTTATTTTCATGTTTATTGATGCAATGCACTCTGAAGTGCTCCAATACATCATGCCAAGCCATTGCTTTTTACAGGTTTCCCTATCATAACCAACAAACCTATAAACAGTCCTAAAGTAAACACTTCACTTTAAAACCCAATGAAACTTTCTACACCTTTTAAAAGGTAATTTTTCAAAAGAACAGCATAACACAGGTAGCGACATTTTACAAGGACATCTAGTCGTTTAATCACCAATTAACTACTGTAAACTGTTATCTTTGGGTGGATGCACCTTTGAACGCTATCACAGGCAAAGAGACGCACACAAAGGGTGGTAAAGCCATAAAATTAGGGTAGCCATTTGACAAAAGGCAGATACCAGTCTGTATGAGGCAGAGGTGAAGGCTGAGTTCTGGTAGAGCTGATAAGGGCGACTCATCTTCCCTCAGACCACTGGCTCTCTTTAGATAGTTATGTGCTCTGACACAGTGTGTTATGAAGGGAGAAGAGAGTAAAGATCAGTTCATTTCTGCATCGTGTCAAAAAATGACAAGAAAAGTGTTAGAATTAAGAACAGAATGAGGATCAATGAGGAGGACGTTATTGTGTTATATGACAAAATATCTGATAAAACTGATGTGCGTTGGGCAAGAAATCTAACAAAAAAGGGAGTTTGAAGTTGACTAATCCACACTGATCAGCGCCTGCAAGCACATTCACTCTACATTTCCTTCACTGATGTGTAGGAGTAAACGATTCAAACTCTTTCACAAGAGAATCTGCCTCAGCCAAGACATAAACTCTTTTCTAAAAGGGGGCCTGCTTATGCAACATGACAGTAAAACTGCAACCATAAACTACTGTTTATGCCCTGGTTGTAAAAGAAAGGTGTGTTTCCCCTACTGGCTTCAATGCACTGCCTAGTCCTTCCATTCTGTCAGGCTTTCAAAAGGCCGTCTTGAAAGGGCAAAAAGAGGAATTTTAATTAAATTGTTTGGGCATAAAAAGGACACACTGGCCACAGTGCTTTCAATGAGTGTGAAGTAAATAGCTCCGTTAAACTTTACAGTTATAGTGTGGATGTTTTTGTATGGAGCAGTGGAAGAAGTATTTAGATAATTTACAAAATAATGTTTGTAAGAATGTTACTTGTACTTGCTGCTTGTAAGAAGTTTTATCAGCAACACGTATTTTAAGTATTGAGAGTAAAAGCATTATTGTGATCATTGTTATCATGGCATTATGAGATTATTGGGACTTACTCATGAATTATGTATTTTATAGTTGCAGTAACAGTTGAGCACTGCTTAAGCTGGAACCAGGTTGAACTACTTAATTGGCGAGAAGGTTAAAGGAGGTTCCTACTTCACATTGGTTTTGTTTCAGAATCACAAGATAAAAAAGGTTCCAGCTCCATTAAACTTATCGTTTTATTTTTCATTTTCATCTTATTCTGCAAAGCAACCATAGCAAACGAATACTAATAATAATAATAATTATCTAATACAGTACAATGTTGGATTGGAATTGATTGTCTCCAGTTGACATCCAGTTGACATCCAACAATGTAGTGTAAATTAGAAATGCTTTCAAGTTAGTTTTGAAAATACAACATTAAATTCTATCGTTTATTTCAAATGTTCCTTGGAGTGCACAGTTTGCATCTTTCAGCAAGTCATCTGCAGCTCTTTTCCATCATCTCCCACTTGGCAACGAGTAAACAGGCTCAGATTAAACAGGAGGGGAGAAGGAGAAAGTCATTATTGGAAGTGACAGAGAAGCAACCCGTTCTCCCTCAGTCAGCTCCTGTCTCCAGTGTGATGATATATGGTGACGGAAAGCGCTCCAAAAGCAAGAAAAATCTGTATTTAATGTGTCACGGTGTAATTAGAATTGCATTAAAAACCTGCGTGAATATGCCAAGTCCCTCGGCAGCCCCGGCAGTGGAGAACTGGGCTTCCTCCCTGAGCCCGTAGGATCGAGTTGAGAAGATGAAGCACACAAGCCGGGGGACTGGGAGGTGATTTAATACAACTAGCATTCGGAACAACAAAGCACAGACAAAGCAGCCACTTGGACCGCGCTTCAAAGACTCGCGTGTTAAACACTTGCAGAGAGACATTCCTCGGACTCATGATCATTCTGAATAGCAGGAAAGAAGAATTAAGGAGGAAGTTGAGGAGGAGGCAGGGAGAAAAGAAGAAGAAGAGGAAGCCAAATACACAAAACTGTCAGCTTGGTGATACCGCAACAACGTGAAAGGGAGGGAAAATACACTGTGCGCATTCATCAGGGTTCAGTTTAATCTGGAGAGTCCATCTCCTCATCCCAGCCGTCCTTGCGTCTTCCTTTCAGCTAAGCGGCTTGCAGAAATTGCCTCTCCGAATTAACAATAATTCAATGTAGGTCAGCTTGTGTCCCCCTAACCCTAACCCATGGCGCCAAAATGACCTGACACACACAGTGCTGACTCAGCAGTGGGGAAAAAGGGCCCATCTTTTAGCCAGAGCTCCACTCTGTCTCTCATCAGGTGGCTCAGCTCAGTTCCTGTACCAAATCTAAAACTCTGGCTGGATCAGGGCTACTGGCACCGAGATCTAAGAGCCAGTACACAATACAACGTGAAATAATAAACTTCCTCAAAGTATCAGTTGTGGAAGTCCGAGCCAGTTTAGCATGTGTTTTTAGGAGGCTTTTGTTTTTGAAAAATGAATGGCAGATTGTCTTCATTATTAAAGACCGAGCTGCATTTCTATGAATTTTTCATTTTCTGTACATGATTACAGTCACACCTTGCAACAACAAGAGGGCACCAGCTGTATTTTTTTCCACTGTGTGAAACAAAGATTGGGAACCACTGCATTCTGACGTTCGGAAGGAACAGACTCCTGGTTTGAATAAGGCTATCCTCAGTGGGAGAAACACAAAAAAGAAAATAAATGCAATTAAAGTAGTACCCCACTTCAAATCAACATACATTTGTTATGCAAATAAGAACCACGAATAACCAAAGTCGTGTCAACTTGGCTCCAGCAAGTTGTGTGGGAGCTACACATTTATTGGTTTTCATTTTATTTATTGAAAAAATGTGCGTTGTTTGTGTGTAATGGAGGAACAGACAGCATTTTGACATAACCACCAGTAACTCAATTTGCGCTCTAATATGCTACTGCGGGCCAGAACAGGGTGTTTTCTCTTCTAATTGTTTTAGCAGCCCCACTTGCTCACTCTCTGGGTGATTAATCAAAGTAAAGAAAAGGCCAACCACCAACTGGGTCATGTTTTGCATTTCCTTCTGCTTGTGTAGGATCCATCTCGGCCCTGGCTGCTTGGTCTTATTACAACTTGATTGAAACCTTGTTTAGAAATACCAAGGTCAACATTTCCAGCCATGTTATCCCAATTAGGCTGCAATGAATCCCTTCAAAGGGGGGGTATTGAGTGGCCGACCTGATGCGCTACTTGAATACCCAGAGGGACCCTCAAATTCAGAGCCTGGGAATGAGAGAGATGGTGACCGGGGGGATAGCACTAGGGAGCAGGGGAGAAGGGGATGAGGAGGGTGATAGGTAGAAGAGAAAGAAAGCATCCTTTATTTATTCCCGTGGGGGAATAATTGTCGGTATTTAACCCATCCCACCCACCACCTATAAGAGCAACTTTATTTTTTATGCTCACTTTCAATACAAACATACGGATTCTGATAAATGCTTTGGTCCATTTGTGTTAAGCTAAAACATTGCCATAGAAATGTAAGTAGGCACACAATGAAGTCTTGTTATCCCCGTTTATTCATTCAGCCATTCAGCGCTTTCATGTCTGCCTTGTGAAAAAGGACACAACATGCAAAATTTGTTGAGACGACAGAGCAGAAAAGGCAATCTTGTGTCATGGAGGTTGTCATGCAGGGTTTTGTACAAGCCAAAGCCTTTATCAGATGATTTTACTGATTAGAGAGGGAGAAAGAACTGAAACTAATCATTGAAATCATCTGCTCACAATAAAAACCAGCACGCAGGATTATGCACCACATCACTGTTGTCAAGTGTGGGGCAGCTTTTAGAAGGACAACTGTTTTTATTTTGAGAGTACCTTAAATGCAGTGGTTTATGGTTTGAACATGATTATGAACTTTTAACAGGACATTTTTACAGTCTGTGTTTTCCAGTGAACACTGTGCGTTGATCTTTCAACTCAACTAAGGTGTAAACAGACCAAAAGACTAATCCACAGTACTACAGCTGTCGGCTGTGGCTTCATGAATCTACTTGCTTTAATTATTTACACTGGTGGAGATTTAAAAGGGCTACTACCATGTTTGCGGTGCGGAAAGGCTGTGCTCTTTTGTGCTAGATGCGAAATATGCCAGCATGCTAACATGCGCCCAAAAGCTACATGCTGATGTTTGGCAAGTCTAATATTTACTATTGTCAACATTTTAGTTTAGTTTATCAAGATAAGATAGTTAGTTCTGTAGTCCAACAGCTGAGGCGGTGGGATTATCTTGTAGGTATTTGATTATAAACCAAAGTACTGGACTACTTGTAATCTTCCTATTGCCACAGTCTACCAAAAAAAGCTAGTAAACTAGCTCGCCTTTCAGTCAGTCAGTCCTCTCCTGTATTACCAGTTGTACCGCAAGAGTCACTGTAGTATCTGGTCTGTCCTCGGTCCATCATGTGTGAATGTATAACCCCCGGTTGGTGGATGGCTGAAGCTGTCACCAATCATCGTTGTCACTTAGGATGGATGATACAGGATGAACAGATGCCATAATGGCATTATTTGTGTTTGCAAGATTGAAGTGATGATATGAAAAGAAGTAAAAATGTCACAAAGTCAGTCACTTTCCTACGTTGATGAATCCCATTGGAGTCTTCTTGCATGTTGTAAAGATAAAAAGCACAAACAAGATGATGGCTGATTACAGTTCTCAGAACACATGGCCGCATCTGGAAATCAGCAACACAGACATTTCTTTAAAATATCAAGCAGATTCTGTTAGACATGAATATTTGATTGTACTCTAAGCAAGAAAGGTAATTAGATTTCTACTTAAAGTCATTTACTATATCATTCAATTCTATGGCGCGAGAGTGTCTTGCAAGAGAGCAAAGCAGTTCTTCCAACGTTTTAGATTAAGCTGCTTCAAGACAGTGTTTAGGGGGCTTTATGATTTGGTGCATTAGAAATAGAAAATGTAATCTCTAAAGATCATTTACCAGTGCAAATCAAGAAAATATCAAATAAACCATCACTGTTCTACATGTACAGATGACTTCATAGTTTATATTATAATAAATGGACTATACAGGGGTGCTGTTAAGAGAAATGAGTCTAAATGGGTACGAGCTCAATGAGCTATACCATTTCAACGTTGATGTTCACGTTCTAAAAGAAAATATTTTGGCTGTAATTCTCCTTCAACTGAGCGAAGCCAAAAGCTTCCATCACATACGGCATCGCAAGGGTCCTGTGCGAGAACTGCTTTTATAAGTACAGCATAGGATATAGGGTAAGCATTCCAGCAGCAATCAATATCAATATCGCTCTGATGTGAATAATAGTATGGAGTTACAATGAGGCGGTTATAGGAAGCTCCCTGCTGTGGTTTTCCAGCCTCCAAAAACACAAGAAGACAGTGTCATTACTTTACCTTCACCAGCCATGTTGAGCGGCATAGCCTCTCCTTTCACTGCATTGCCACTCCAAATACACAGATCACCACGTAGGGTTAAGAAAGCAGAGCCTGTGTATTTTGGCAGATGGAATGTATTCCGAAAGAGCAACAGATCTGCTATATTTAGTTTTTGATGTCTGAGTGAACAGAATGAACGGAGGCCTGCTTTGGTAGGACCAAAGTAGGGACAAATGACGTGGAGCATGACGCGTTTTTTTTTGTCCCGCCCCTCTGTGTTGTGATTGGCTAGTACTTGTTGCCAAGACTGTGTGGCACATTTCGTTCAGTTTACATTCAGAGCTTTCTGCCATAAAAGTTTTATTTCAATCCAACTCAACCAGTGTAGCATGAGATTAGCCGTATATTAGCGTACTGTACGCGTCAAGTACATGCCTATTGCAAAATCTATTTGAACTTTGTTTTCTGTAACCATTAAAGCCTGAAAGAACGTTTGAAGTTGAGAGCTAGTAACAATACAGCTGCTTCTAACCTTCCTCTTGTGTTAGGCCTCGACGCAATAAATGTGTTTATTGCGCCGAGGCTTTTTGACTTTGTCAGGAATCTCTATTTCAACAAAACAAAAGACATTTTTTTTCACTAAATTATAAAATGCTCTGGTTGAAATTAGGACTTTATGTTGTTAGGGTCGGTTTTGACCAAGTTATATTGAGCCCAAACTAAAATTATGTAATAATGAAAGTGCACTGTCAGCCTACACACTGACAGCCGGCTCCTCTCCCAATCGTGTCAGCTTTAGGGCATGGGTAAAATGTAAAGAGGTCCAGTTAGAGAACATTTCTAGAAGCAAAGGTCCGGAAGATCATAATGTGAAGATACGAGTCCTTCCATTGTGGATTAAATGCTCTACTTTCGCTGTCCACTTGTCTCTTTTTGGAGAGCACCATTTGTTCCTCATTTTCTCTCGCCCGTCCCTTTCTCTCACTTTCTTTGTCTCATTCGTCTCAAATTTCACTATCTTTGTATCTTTGTTTTCTTCCTATCGTCTTTTTATTTGTAAGTTGCCGCTACCTCTCTCATCTGTCACCAGTATTGAGACTATATCATTCTGCCAGAAATGCAAAGACTCGATCGGTCGAGTGGTTTAAAGTGTGATGGTTTAACTCGAATGCAATTGGTCTGTGCTTAAAGCCACTACCATAAAGACGACCAAAGCTGCACCGGTCGAAAACTGCACTCTCACGTTTAAATCACAACGTTTTGCGAATGCATCGTTTTTTGGCTTTTGGTCAGTATTAGCCAATCACGGCGTAGTAGGATTTGGAGGCAGGTCAGTCTAGGGGGAGGGCAGAAGGACAGAGGAAATACAGGAGATACAAATAACATGCTTGCAGCACAGAAAATGTATTCTGTGCAGCTAGCATGTCATTTGTATCTCCTGCATTTCTATCTAAATCATCTTAACTAACAATCTGCGAGATCAATTGACTCGGATATTAGAATGCTTATGAATCCCGTGCAATTACAGGGTTGTGCATTTCATAATAATCCTTCTCCCATACAGGGAAAGAATCAGGGTTGATGTCTTGCAGCAGCAGCCGAGTGTAGCAGCAGCAGCAGCCTTTGGCAGCAGCATTCGGCAGCAGCATACTTCTGCTGAATGTTGCTTAATGCTCTGCTAAATGCTGCTGCTGCTTAATGTTGCTGCTGAATGCTGCTGCGCTTGCTGCTGCGCTTACTGCCGCTGAATTAGCAGTAGCAGCAGCACTATTCAGCAGCAGCAGCATTCAGCAACATTCAGCAGAAGCATTCAGCAACATTCAGCAGAAGCATTGAGGAGCATCAAGAGCATTTAGCAGGATTTGGTGCATGCTGAAATGACAACTGACAGCAACAGAGGAGAACAGTTTTTTACGTTTGCAGGCACCGATGCAATTGGTTTATAGTAACGGCACCCACGTCTGGTTGGCTGGTACTACCCGCCCCCGCCCCTAATCAGCTGTCCGTGCACCCACAAGAAGAGAGGAGTCCAACACGGAGCAGCAGAGCCTGTCCAGTTTTCCTGACTGAATTTTCGCCTAAGCTTCATTTAGCAGCAGCAGCATTCAGCTGCAACAGCAGCCACGCAAGAGAGTGAAGCTAATCTTGTTTACATTCAATCTGCTATTTTCTCCCCTCAGAAACCTTGAGGGAGCAAAGTCATGTAATACTTGTAATAAAAATAAGTGCAGTAGAAATGGGCCTACTGGTAGGGTGTAGCAAGAGGATTTTGTGGCCTCGCTTTTATGGCCTGGCCAAGAAGGCCTGCGGCGAAAAGCAATCGATACGCCCAATATTCCAGCACGTACTCTTGAATAACAATAACCCACATCTACACCACACCACAAGTTCTCGACCCGCTCCAGAGAAAATAAGGGAGCCTAACTTTCTGTGTCCATGTCGATTGGAGCCGGGTGGTGAATATGATGAAATGCAACATTTGGGGCACATGTGCTGAAGTGTGTGTGAGTGTTTAAAAGTCGACATGCGTATCTTAATACTAGAAGAAAATGCAATAACACAATTTCACCTTGCACAGTGCAAGCAGGACATCCCACAGATCAACCACAGTACCACAAAGTGACAACTTGTGATTTTGGTATTATGATGATTATGGGCACTTGATGGTTGTATTAAGAAAGACAACTCAGTTTAAATTATACTTGGCAGGTTGTGCTTGCTGTAAGTCAGCAGGACAGTGTAAGGTCAATACAACTTCCTTCTACTTCATGAAGCTCTTGTACCCGAATAGTTCTGCCTGGGGGCCTTGTAAACCTTTTTCTATCAATTTCTTTTGGAAGAATAAATTCTTACTTGGCTGAGAGCAGGATGTTTTTTTTCTCCATCTGTAGCAGATGCTGGCTGTATTGGATGAGAATGCTCTGCCAGGACTACAGGAAATCAGTGGCCAAAACTGCAGCAATCACGGTCCTCTGGTGTGCTGTGGAATGAAACGTCCTTGTAAAAAAAGGTAAGCAGCAGTTCATAGCAAAAAGACTGTTTTGAAAGAGAATCAACTTGTTATTGCAGTAGCGAGGCAGTGTCTTTACTCGTCTTGTCCTGCAGCACAGCAGGGTAGGACACAGAGGAAGCATGCCACTACTGCGTTAGTGTCAAAAGCCACCTCCTAACCAGCCATACCCGACCATAAATGAAAGCTGTGGCCGGGAGCACACCTCCCTCAGATGCCGTATGCCTTTGATTTTTTCAGGACTTTCGCCCAGAATCCCAGAGCCTTCCCGCCCTTTATTTGTGGAAGTTTGCTAGATTTATGGAAGGTTGGGTACCATAACAGCTCTTTCCCAATGAAGTACAGAGAGAACATGTACATGGATACAGATGGATGCACAAAAAAAGAAGTAATAATTGCATACGATAGGCTTTGAAACCAGCTGAAGCCATAGAGTCACCACTCCTACTTTTATTCGAGGTCAACCCAGTCTCACAGCAAAATGTGTAATAGCTACGTTGTGGACCAACGTAGTATTTGCACGCTTTTTGGGGAGAAAGCCTGACAATACAACATTTGATTTGCAACTAGGTCACGTGACTATCAACTTTCCCTCAGCTCAAAAAAAAGAAAATGTCGGTCTATTATCTGTGAAAAACACAATATTTTAAGAAAGTATCAGCATTTGTATGCATTTCGATGGCATTTCTAGCGAGAGGTATGCGTTATATTTTCCTAATCTTCTATCAGAGAATGTAGAAGACCTTCCGTTTATTAGTTTCTAGTGACGTAGTTGCAAGGCAATGTAAATGAATGGGGCAAAACAAAACGTAGTATTGTCACAATTTTGGGGAGAAAGCGAGAGAATACCACGTTCCACAACTTAGCTATTGCACGTTTAGCTGTGAGACTGGGTTGTCAAGGTTTGAAAAGAAACAATCAAAATGTGGTAAAACAGGCGGGAGAGGGGGGGGGGGGGGGGGCGTAAGTTGAGGAAGAGTTCATAACAGTGAACAGTCATGATTATGTCTAAACGCGTTGGAAAAAACACAAAACTGAAAATGTAAGCAACAAATGAAAGAAATTAAGGGAGAAAAAAACACAACATGAAAGCGCATTCTTTTTACGGAAACTAAATTTCAAACTGAAACCATGCAATCACCACATTAAAGAGCTCCCATTCTTTAGACAACCACGGGTATGTGGTGTAGATGCCAGGGCAGTGTTTTTCATTAGATTTCTCTGTTTTTTCAGTTGATCTGGCAAATTAACTTACAACAGGCTGAACACAAGATGCAGCCTGGAAACGAGCGAAGCAGCAAATTGCATTTATCAAAAACACTCACTGGAACTGTTTACTTTACGTGATCTAATAAAAAAAAAGCTCATGCTGGGAGTGTTTCAGTGATTGCATATGGATGCAAGAGAACACTAAGCCCCAAGTGCAACCGGCCAGACCACATGAAGAAGGGCCACATTTAAACTCCATCACCGTCATTTGTTCATATTATTCCTGGTATCTCTGTGAGACCCTTTCTCCCGTTGGTGATGTGATTGCTCATAATCACATTCTTCAGGGATAACCGGGCTCATAAGAGTTGCAGGTCATATCCACATTGACCACTTAACACTTCTGAATGTACACATATACAACTACTCCAGAAGAAAAAGGGATATTCTATTAAAGGACTAAAACATATTTGTTGTTGTTTCCTACCACAGGTTTTATACAGCCACGCTGTGGGCTCAGCAAGAGAGGAGGCAATGTGTAAGGCAGACTTAAGGTTTGCACAGCAGCATTGTCCTTATGGTTACTCTCCTAAAAGATTATACAACCAGTTTTGACAAAAGCTTTTTTGATTTGTCCTCCAGCAATGGACATTTATAGGATACATAGGATATCTTAATGGTGGTGTTCAATTCCTTTCTCCACAATCGTGTTCTGAAAAATAATAGCTGTCATTGCTGGGGCGATTGAATGAAATTTCTAGTCATTGCGAGAAGGTCTCCAAATAGTCATCTAAAGCCTGAACAAGAACAACGATGACCCTGTAAAATGCATCACCATTACACCGCTATTATCCAGTTCCTCTCTCCTCCGTTGCAGCATTGAGAAAGAAACGCATGATGAATTTTGCACATTCGTTGGCAGCAAATCGAACAAAAAGCATTTAGAACTTCCTCTCTCCCTGTGCTCTTTTTCTTCACAACTTATTTCTTAAACCTGAGGTTTAAAATGGTTTATTGTACTGTGCATATATATATATCTATATATCTAAATATATAGATAGATATATAGATATTCAAGAGTACTAAATTGAAACCTTCCCTATTGCTCCACCTTGTTCCCAATGTCTCGGTCCTGGCCAAGCGCAGGTTTTCGAGGGTCATGCTCCTGCAGTTTTTATGGATCTCTTTAAATCATCAAGTGCTTAGCAAAAACGGCTTAGTGTCCAAAAAGTAAAACAATGCAGCCAGGTAAGTAATGGGGCGCTTATGCTCTATGGACTATGGACCACCCACCCATCCAGCAGCAGCAGGCCCGGCTTCTTCGCTGCTGTTGGACAAAACCAGCGAATGGACCTCCAAGTGCTCATGTGGTTCAGAAAATCCCAGGAATCTTTAGGGAATTACGAGTCCTTTAATTCAGTCAAATAATTACCGATGAAGATGGATAGTTTTGTGTTTTCTTTCTCCTCAAAATATTATATAAAATATACAATAATTCTCGGAGATTCAAGGTGTTTGAAGGAGTTGCTAGCATCTTGGCTTCTCAGAATGCACTCCGGACTGGACTGCTACATTTTACAGCTTTGTGGGGTTTTTTTATCATTTGCATAATAAGTTCTCATTTAACTTTTCCCTCGGGCACAGCACTGTTCATCACCCACAAAGAGTTCACCACTGACTAACTGCCTACAGGGAGCCCAGAGTTGCACTCTAGCCCCCCTGAGGGCAGCGAAAGCCAATCGCTGTGCAGTGACAAGATGAGCAACCAAGACAGGCCAGTGTGGGAAAAGTAAGCAGCAAGTGTGGCCCAAACCGCAAACTTCTGTTGGAAACATGACGGCGGCACAAAATGGTAATTAACTTAGTGGCTTCCTGTCTTCCTTCCTCAGCACAATGACACTCTGGCAGCTCTGGAGTGCTTCCTTACGGTAGACCTAGATTCTGACCAGATCATGAGGGTCTGTGAAAGTTCCGCGAGAGTGGCCTGCCCAACAGCACCCTTTGGACGTAGGATGTAAGCAAAGTCTTTGTGGAAATAATCACTTCCAAATTCTGCTGCCTCCAGCCTTTTGTCTAGCATCAGTAGCGTCCCAACTGCGTGGACAAAAATGATTATCATATGCCATAGTCTCCATAAGGGACCTGATTTTATTATGTTGACTTTTAGTGGAAGGCCCTGTGGAATCACAGCTCACCGTTGAATGTCCATCCGGCTAGAATCCAGCCAGGCAGTTTCGCACGACCTTCCCTGTCACACAGTCCATTCCCAGCTTTCATCTCCCAGTGGATTTTTCCTATAAACTGCAAATAATACATGCCCTTCAAGGTTGATTTGGGGATGAAGACAATCTCATCCTCATTGAACTGTGCAACAAAAACATTAAGATACTCCAAAATATCGGATGAAGAATAAAATCCTTGTGGAATAAAAAAACAACTGTGCAATTTAATTTGCCATCAGTTACGGAGCAACCGGTATTGACGCTGGTGGTCCAACTCAATTTGTAGTGCTTGTAAAACATGGAAGCAAGCAGTCATGTTTGAAATCATCTCATCCATCAACAGACAGTTTTATTTTCATCATTCCGAGATCGGAAAAGAGCAACAGCAGCCAGTCTGCAGCTTGTGCCCGGAAGCAAAGTGTCCACAGGGATCAATGTTGATCTTGACCAAAACCAACTCACAGAAGTTGACTGCAAAGCTTTTATCCTATTTTAGTCACCCAGTCCTGCAATAAGTTAGCCCTTCTACAAGTCAGTCAACCAGTCCATCAGTGGCAAAGAGGTGTAAGAAGGTTAATGAATGAAGCATCCCCATTGCTGTTGGCTGTTTATGACATGAATCACACACACCACAGTGGCAGAGGCAAAGAACGAGGCTGGCGAGGGATGCGCAGAAGGAAGGGAAATTCCCATTTAGGGATGGCCAAAGAATCAGTTTGGGCCAAATGCTCTGGCAGAATGTGCACTTCATTAGAGGAAAAAAGTGCCGAGGCCAAGGTTTTTTGAGGCCCGGGAAAAGTTAATAAAATTCCAAGCCAAGGGACCACGCAAGTCTGCGTCGACCCAGCAACGACAGAGGAGGTCTCATAAGAGAAGGGACCAGAGAGGGATAAAGGGCTGCTTAGGATTTGTCGACGTGTGTGTGACATCATCTGTCAGAGTGAAGCAGAGAGGTGGGGTCTCAGTGCTAAGCACAAACGGGAGTAGTTTTAACCATGTCATCTCGCAGAAAGAAAAAAAAGTCTATATCGAGAGGGAAGTTGAGGCCTCTCCACAGTATCTGAAAAAAACAGCTTACATCAGCATACTGCTGCCCGCGATCCACAGCACTGGAGGTCAACACAGTCCCACCACCCAGCCGCCTAAGCAGGGAGAGCTCAAATAAAACACGAGCAAGGCCACATTCATACCACACATCGGTACTTTGACTTATGAGAAGAGAGTCTGTTGCAATACCACAACGTCCTTCAGCGAGGGGCACAATTGTAGAGAGGAATGACGGGTGTGGGGGGAGTGGAAGCTGAATTTATGGAATTCCAAAGGGGCTGGAATGAACTTCAGACACAGGATGGGCTTCACTGTATATTTCCATAGAGAGTACACAGTGAAGTGTACAAGCATGCAAAGGCATTGTGGAGGTATATTTACAGGCAACGGGACCTCCCTCTTTACCCCTGAGTGGGAATTGCCCCGGCACAGGGTGGGCCTCAGGTTCCACCTGGACAGTTACAGATCCCCACAGCCCATTTCCACTGCTCGAACACACCACAGGAGCCCTCTTCCCCGTAACCCTCCAGCCGTAGAGCCCTTCTGCCTCCGCCCATCTATCCATGCACTTAGCTCGTGTCTCAAACAGCAACAAAAGGATGGGGCCTTCGAGAACGGTATCTTTTTACAACGTGGTGACATCACTTGTAAAAGCAGCGAGGTAGACACATGGAGCTCGGGCTCCCAGTATTCTAGGTTTACAGTTCCCTGCCTGTCCACCCTGTAGAGGCCCGTTGTAACCCCCCGCGATCCCTGCACCGCTGTCTGACACTTGATTGGGGTCAGCAACATTGCTCACGTTGGTTTTACAACCCATGAAACCCCCTCCAATGGACAAACAGAACTGTGCTGTTATTTCAGACGGGGAGGAGCTGGGTTTTTGTTCTCACTCGGTGCTGTAACAAAAAACATATGCATGAACTTGTACCACTTACAGGTTGAGTGAAAAGATAATTGATATAATGAATAATAATATCGCCTAATTTATCATACAGAAAACAGGAACCATCTGGATGCATGAAGAAAGAGGAAACAACAGTTTGAGAAGAAACATAACTGATGTGTTTTGCTCTTTAAAGGTCAAAGAGGATTGAAAATAGGAGATCTATTTTATGTCATAGTTTTTTTACTTAAACATTTTATTTTCATTTATTTGTAAGTTTCACGTAAGCACGAAATAAAACCATAACAGATTTTGAACAAATAAAAAAACGAATAAAAAAACACATGAAAGACACTGGATTCAAAGAAACCAGCAACAACTGCATGAAGTGCAGAATTGGCACTCTGCATCAGGACAATTACATTCCTAATCAATTTTCAATCCAAGCATTGCATGATTATAAAAGAGTCTTTTTTAAAAGTGTCTCAGTAGTTCATACCAATATAAGGGTTCCAAAGAACTTCTAGAAAAGAGGATCAGAAGTAGACAACACAGGTAAGAAGGGAGTTTGTGTAACATGGCCTTTCTCATTCAAATTGTGTATCATTAATACATTACATTACATGTCAATTAGCTGACGTTTTTATCCAAAAGACTTACAATAGGTGCATTCAACTATAGGGATACAATGATGTGATTACAAATCCTAATCAGGGACAAACAGTAATTCACTCAATCGTTACATTTCACGGTATACATCCCTTTATAAAATATCAACATCATAAATTGCTGATAGAAAAAAAAATCTACAGCAAATAGCATTGCTTTCTATAAACAGTATTTGTGTTTAAGAGGTTAATAACTTAACCTCGCCAAATGTATTTGTTAGACACAAAATATCCTTTGATGTTTAATGATAGACTGTGTTCGAGGAATAAAAAGCAAGTATTTATATGTTGAATTTCCTTATTATTTACAGTAATCGTCTGAGACATCACGGCTTGAAATATCACCAAATCCTGACAAGTTTGGTTTCATTCTGTAGTCATTTTCTGGTCACCCTCAGTTACGCATGACATGTGGTGAAATTGAATAAAATGTGCTCATATTTTCCTCCATCTCTTTATGTTTCTCAGATGAACAACGTAACTGGACAGTGTCCAGACAACGCAGAGTTCAGCTGAAACCTGTCCGTCAATGCATCCTTGCTAAAACATGACGACGGGGGTCGTAGCTTGGGTCATCATTACTCAACAGCTGCTGCTGCTCCAGCAGTAGTCTGACAAACACTTCTGAGTCATGTATTGGATTCAAGTGTCTCTCATGTGTTGTTGCAACGATGGGTGCAACAATGCATCCTCTTCAGCTGAAGGAGTGACGGGGACCTGACTGTAAGTCACTCTCCTTCCTCCCTGCGGTTACCTCCCCCACCCCGCAACCAAAAGTACAAATAGCATGGGGACTATGGTAAAGTCCAGCTTACCGGTCCAGGTGCGTTGAGTTGAAACTTCTCCTTGGCCTCTTTGATGGACCTTCTCTCTGAATAACTTTTACATTTTACATTTACATTTACTTCTGTGATCTGATCTGATTCATCAACACCAAAACCTGCATAAGAAGTTTTTTTTCCCAAGCTGTCATAATTATAAAGCGCTGGTTAGAAAAAGGGTTAGATCCTGATACTCATTCTGGTCTGCAGTGTTTGGTACATCAACATATCTTCATTCTATAAGATGATGAATATGTTAGCAAACAGTTATACACGTGCACATTAAACATGGAGTAAAAAAGTCCTAATAAGTTTAATATTTACCTAGATTTTAGCTACTTAAGGTCTGATTATGGTCTCGCCACTAAGAAATACATTGCTCTTTACCTGCTAAATGCTAGATTGCTAACTTTGTCCAGCCTGATCTCCAAAACCTGTTCGTAAAAATGTATACGGAAATCTTGAAGATACAAATTCGTAGTGATACATACTAAATAAATACGGACTGGCAACTGATGACGTCACCCTATTCAAAGTGAATGGGGACCTGCACCCCGTAAACACACTTCGTGAAGTCTAACGAAGTCTCACGTGTTATGATTGCATTTTTAACGAGAAATCAATGTTAAATTGTAAGAAAACAATACTAACCCTAACCCCCTCAAAAAGCCAACATGGCGGAGAGGCATTCACTCAAGAATCCAACATGGCGGAGAGACGTTCACTCAAGGGGCGTGGTTAACCACCGCCAGTTAGTATGTATTGATACGAATTTCTATGTTAAATATTTTGTATACATTTTTACGAACAGGTTTTGGAGATCACGTTGCTTTGTCGGTTTGCAGTTGGTAGACTTTTTGATGAAAACAACACCCTGTTGCAGTCAAACGCAACCGAGAGTGGCGTGTGTAAACCAAAGCAACAAAGTAGCGGGCAAGAAATCCAAAGATATGAGCTGAAGACACAAAAACTTTTTTTAAATGTATTTTTTAATGTCTAAATATCCAGCCTGCACTACCTTTCTTTCAATCACCCTCAGACTGGCCGAAACAAGTCATGATATACTACCAAATCTACTGTGCCAGAGACTATAAAAAAATCCTGTACCAGGTGGGCAGTAATCAATGTCCATGTGTCAAGCATCCGCTATGAGCATTAGCCAAGATTTATACTGTAAATCTAAAAGTATGAAAATTGAGAAATCTGACTTTAATAGGATCTTTAACGGCTCCCAGAGCTGTGGAGCTGGGCTCCGGGCCCCTAGAGCCCCCAGCAAGCACTCCGTGCACATCCCAAGAAATTGCTCTTTCGTTTTCTTCTGCCTGGGCCCTGCTTGTCCAACTCAACATGTGAAATCAATATCAGCTACTTATAGCTAATTCTCACTTGCACTATCAACTCTCAGACATATTGCCAAAACTATTACCTTTTCTTTTGTTTTAATACTCTCTCCTCAGAGAAAGCACTCACTTAATATTAAAAAGAAATTGGAAGAATTGCACAGGGAATGACATGACAGCTTACTTAAAGGGTGTATTGCCCTTTCAAAAATGCATCAATGCTTAATATACTTAGTATTAAATGGATTCCTGAGAAGCGTTTTCATTTCATGCCCAAATGGCAAGGACGTGTTAAGCTGGACGTGCTGGGGGCTCCAATGGCCCTAGGCCTCTCATAGGTGTTTAATAACGGAGCCTTGGTTCATCCAGTCTATAGCACTTCGACAGAGATTATGTGCTTCCCAGAACAACCCCAGGGCCCTTTAGTTTTCATGAACATAATCCTGGAATCCACTCACACCATCCATCACTCTGACGCACACTGCACATGCAGACCCTTTTTTTTGTCGGTGATTGAAATGCACAGCTTTTAGGAAATATTAAATCTACGGACCCATCTGCGCGGATAGATTTTCTCAGGCATGACAGGACTGTAGGAGTTTCAAAGGCAGCGGCATTGCAGCATGGTCTGGGGAATGCCAGAGCCAGGATTCAAACCTCCACATAGGTGAGAAATATGTGATTTGTGAGTAGTTTCAACACTACATCACACCTCTTCTATAAGATCCCCTTAACGTCCAATTACGCAATTGGAACACCAGTGACAGGAGGCTGTTTCCATCCAAAAGGGTAAGAGGGGAATGTGGCTTTTCTCCTCTGTGGTATCGGGGAGTATCTTACCAGAACCTGGGCACTAATGTAAAGTCCCAGTAAAGCAAAAACGTTGCCTGTTTTTCAGACAAAGCAGCGCAGAACACTCACATGGCCATGCCACAGGGAGACTCTTTCCACCAGCTTCAAACAAATACTCGAGTTGTGACTCTACTTCTCTCTGTTTTATTTATTTTTTCAACAGGGGCACCGGTGTAGGTGTAAAACAGGTCATTGGGAACTCCCCAGGACCAGTTTGGTGAAGCCCTGCAACACGGCAATATCCACAGCCGGTCAGGAGACCCCACCCCCCGTCGACCAATAACTCCATTATTTTCCCGTACGTCGTGAACAGTTTAAACCCCGATTAAAAGAGTACAAATAATTTTCAGAAACCGAGTCAACATTTATAAAACTATATTTCCTTTCCATGCGTCTGCTTCATGGCTGCATTGCGTGGGGATGTGGATGCGGAGCTCATAATGTATTCCTGGTGGCAGTCTGATTTTTTCTCTGGCAACAAGTTGTGAACATGCATCCTATAAATGCATCAGTACAAGATGGTGATTTACTGGGCTGGAAGGGAAGTGATTACGAGTGACTGATGAGAGCGCAAAAGCAACCTCCCTCAAGACTGCACCTGTGTGAGTTAACATTTACTTAGTGTGTGTGTGTGTGTGTGTGTGTGTGTGTGTGTGTGTGTGTGTGTGTGTGTGTGTGGGGGGGGGGTGGGGGGGCATGTTAAATATCCTGAAAGAGTTGTTTTTGCGGATGCATGCCTGTGTCTACAAGCTAAATGCAACCATGCAGGCTTCCAGGGTATTCATTTGAACCACAGTGGAGCATCAATAACACAAGAATCCATTCAAAAAATAATACATGATGTTATTTTAGTTCAAAGAGCGTGAGGGAATTGAGAGGGGAGAAGCAACAAAGTTGGATTCCAGCCAACAGGGCTGTTTTTAGCACTGAGAAAAACAGTTCTTTATGATAACAACTTCTTAGAACAACTCTGGGAGGAAATACAGCTCTTTGTGAGTTAATTTAATTGGAGTGTCATTTGCTCATGTGAGATTTCAGGAGAGAGGGGTGCCTGGCTGCGGAGTAGCTGTCCCACAGGTCCTTCGTAGCCAAAGGTCCTTCTTGTAACAGTGTCAAGATCTGCTCTCATTTATTTTAAGTGGAACACCATTTCCTGACTCCCTTTGTAATGTGCAATGGGTCTGGCACATCACAAAGGCAATGAAAGGCAGGGGAATAGAAAGAAATTATGAAATCACACGGGATTGATGTTATTGTTGTTGGTGTCGGTGTGGGAAAACAACCGGCTCTATTATTTGTTCCTCATCCAGCAACATCACAGAGCTTGTTGAAGAAGGCCCGATCGCACGTAATCATGACAGGAGTTTCCTCCATTCCTCACATCTACCACTTTCCATTCACCTCTCTCTCCATCTTTCCCCTGCTTCCTTAAAACATCCTTCCATTTGGGCCGTTCCTCCATATCCTCATCTCCCTATCCATCAAACTCTCCTTTACTTTCTCCACCCAAGTTTATCCATCCTTTACTTGCTTCGCTCCCTCCACTGCTCTGTTTCCATCATTCCATCTCAGGTACAAGACGGGTGCAGTAGGTCACTTGGACCTTTAAAATGGTCAGGTCTTATAGGCTGGATGAGACACTGTGTGAAGCTCTGTTGTTTTATCCTTCCAGCGAGCTGCTGTAACTTTGTTAATGTCTTTCATCAGCCTATTAACAGCACATAAGCGGGGGCCAGAAAACAGGTGCAGGGAGGGTTTTACTGTCTGTCACCTTTCCGGCAGGAGCCGATCGGCAGCAGGGAGTGTAGGCAATACAGTTACAGCTGGAGAATCAACGCCTTAGGCCCACAAAGTCACAGCCTCAATAACAGTGAAATACCGTGGACTTCATGTTAAACTAGCAGCAAAGGACACATGCAGCACAAAACGTGATTCCTGAGTGGACGTTTTGCATAGTGCACATATCTGCGTTCTTGCTGAGAGTTAGATGAAAAGGCTGATCGCAATCTTCCGAGCTGGAGCCGGGGTTTGAACTTC
Source organism: Gasterosteus aculeatus (assembly GCF_964276395.1). Classification (NCBI taxonomy): domain Eukaryota; kingdom Metazoa; phylum Chordata; class Actinopteri; order Perciformes; family Gasterosteidae; genus Gasterosteus; species Gasterosteus aculeatus. The sequence goes on along the minus strand of NC_135707.1, from coordinate 19,274,185 downwards.
TCTCCCAGCGCTCTTTTTGTTCTATTGCTTTTCATGTGAACAACAAAGTGCGACGTACTGAAAACTCTCTTTCGCTCCCCCTTCAAGTGGCCATTTAGTCGCACATTTCAGTTGTCCCATGAATGTCGTTCCTACAACCCAACCCTTTTGTACTTACATTAAATGTAATGCTAAGGCCACTTAGCTTAGCTTACCAGATGGACTAAGAACAGGTGAAATAACTGGTCTGGCTCTGTACGAAGGTCACAAAATGGGCTCCCAAAGCTCATGACTATGAGCTCTGATTATTACACATTATATTTGTTTAATCAAAACAAAATCACATGAGAATATTTTTTCTTCTGTTTTGGATTAGTTTTCTTTTCTTTAGTTTTCATTGGTTTTATTTACTTTAGTTGCGTTGACTTGAGTTTCAGTAATTTTTTTCAGTTTAGTTTTCTTTTATTTAGTCTATTTTTCTTTTGTTTGTTCAATTGTATTTTATTTTGTTCTGTTTTGTTTCGAGACAACTAATGGAGCCTGCTGAATAAGTTAGGCTTAAGTTGTATCATTATGTATTTGTATGTCCAAAATTGTCCAACTATTTATTTAAGGTTAATAAAGAATATACTGCCACAATGATTCTCTGCACATACTGGCATTCAGATTTGATTTCAATGGTCAATGATGGACCAGATGTCATGGGAAAAAAACGTTCAATTTACTGTGTGCTGTAACTGTGCTATGAAAATGGAAAAAAATACATGATTAATATGCATATTAGCAGGAAAAGGTTCCACATAAAAAAGAAAAGTCTTGGATTCATGGTAGATTTTAACTGAGCTAAGCCAGTAAAGTGAGCTGTCAGCATTCAGTGAGGAAAGAGGCAAACCAGCCATGATGCAATGTGTGGAGGGCAACAAGGCATGAGGCACCTTTTAAAAAAGTGAACCCTAGCCCTTACACGAACAGAGCAGCTAAATCCGGAGAATGCCTGCCCGGCAACAAAAAGGTCACGCCTGTCACAGCTGAGCTGTGTAGGCCTCAGAACATGCTTTGGGAAAATACCCTTTCTACATGACAAGCATATGTAAACAGTAAAAAAACACAGTGACCAGGCAGCTCAATTCTACCCTATGACACATAATCGTCAACTCCAGATAAACACATATAAACACAGTTGTAATGGGCCGGTAGGTCTTCAGCTCCATCTTTGTTTCTCCCTTTGTATTTAATCTGCATTTCATTTTGAAATCTTTCTGTCATCTTTCGAATTTACTCCAAAATGACTACCTCGATCCAACCTACCACCGATGCCAAAATAGCCCGTCAGAGGCCCAAAGAGAAGTATTATCTATATTCCAATGAATGTGGACTTAACCAAACGATGAGAGGCTGTTGCTGTCAATTAAACCAGCGGATGACTCCACTGAGATCAGATGTTTTATTGAGGCCCATTTATGATCATACACAGATTCATTCCCTATCCTTGCTCCTACTTCTTCCGTCTGCTTGCCACCAGACAAGACAGCAAATAACTAGATATGTCATGTTAATGGAAGAGGGACGTGGGGTGGCTCTTCTACAGAAGCGCCCGGCCAGCACAGACAACCACAGGAAGCTATTTGCTGACAAATGGGATTTGGTGCTTCAGGCTTGAGCTGTATTTATTGGCTGGGTTTTTTATCGGTCGGTAGAGCAGGATATCGTGGCGGTCTTGCCTCTCTGGCAAATTGGATGACGTTGCAAGGGAGCGAAAAAGGCCTTCTGGTCACGCAAAGGTGCCGAGCGCTGTTAACCAGATGGCAGGAGACCAGTGAGGAGGGTGGCAATGGACAGCAGATGGAGAAGGGATCATCGAGGAGACCAGAGGAATGCAGCGTGTACAGCCGACACACTTCTCCCGGCTTACACACATGATCAGTGAGGCTATGTTCCTTGTAGTTCCTCATGTTTAAAGTTGAAGATCAAGAGGAAACGCACAAAAAAACTGATAAGAACTAATATGTGTTATATGTAGGAGCATAGTTCAAGTATTTTAGCATACTCCCAGAACATTTTCCCGAGCACTAAAACTGACAAAAATGAAGTCATCATTGAGTGGTTCAATGTAGTAGTTTGCAATAGCAGTGTGAAGGATAACCAATGGGGGGCAATCTTGCACAATACAGCAGCCAGACAGAACATGTGGCTCTCCAAGTTGAACTCAACCATATACTGCAGAGTCTTCCTCATCTGGTTTCTAAAACCTGTCCAAAACGTGCTTGAGGCCATTTACTGATTAACTGGACCATAAATCCAGTTTGAATATGGTGGAAGTGTGTGTTACTCCTTTTATTCACATGTGTGTTTATCCATACTGCAACTGTCAGTATTCCTTTTTCAGATTCAGGCATGACAATGACATCATGTTGACAGCTATTGTTTTGACTTATATCTGTATTCAAGAATACATGTTAGTGCAATATGTTTATCAAATGAAATCTGCTTTTAATGAGCAAACAATGAGCACAATTACACGGATAATACACGATCTGATTTGTCTACCTGACAGCATGAAAAATACTTGATGGACATTTTAGATTAACTTGTTAAAACTTACAAAAATGATGGTGAAACAAAGGAACCAAACTCCTTCTGTAAAAAGACACATTTAACAAGATACAAATTGTTTCATCCTGACAGTGTTCATCAGTGTTCAGGTTTTTTGTGATGGTATACGTCACTGCACAATAGAGACTACCTATTATCTATCATTCTGGTATTTGTATTATATGTTTTGCTTACTAGCCTGTAAGACCTCACTAGACTAATTGTTTAGTGCTTATTGTATCTGAAAAAATGTATTAATGACAGACGTTCACCCTCAAACAACAACAACCATGAGGCAATAGAAAAAAAGACCTCCTTTTCTCAAGAAGTGCACAATTTCATGTAAAACGGTGTAACGTGGAGGAAAATGTGACTCTATGGGGGTCTCTGGGTGAAGAAGAAAAAAGCCATCCTGAGAGCTGCTGCAGAGGCAGGATGACTGAGAGTGTAGGTGGGGATGTGGGGGCTCTGAAAACCACAGTAGGTAGGTAAGAGTGACAGGTTCTCTTTGTATGGACCTGACATCCTGTCTTTCAACATGCACACAGACCCAGGCACACTCCAGAACAGCTTCCTGTCAAGGACTGGCTGCATGTGAGTATTACAGAGGTAAGGAGCAGCATTAGAAAGCAAGATGGCCTGGGATAACTGAAGGACAGGGTGATGGTCAATTATGGCATAAGGGAGCCATGAGCTGAGAATACAATTGGAATACTTAATACATAAATAATACATAAAATATAGAAATACATAAAGTATCTGTTTATTTAATTTTCCCTTTAATTGGACGTCATTTCAGAAGCTGAAGAATTAAACAAATCACAAATCAAGCTTTCTCCAATATTAATAAAGAAAGCCTGACAACCCAAATATATAGAAATACATGTTTAAAACCTCTATTACATCAGACGAGTGCATAATGCATATCAATAACTATTTACTAATAATTTGTACTTGCACAAGTGATCTATTTGTTTATTAATAATTCGTGCTGCTCTGCCTCTCGGTGTGTCGGCCATTACAGGCTTGGCAGCTGCGCCGAGCGGCAGCACTGATCCTCCGCTGGTGGGGGTCGGGTTATCTCAGAGAATGATGGCGGCTGCAGGGGGACTCGGGGCAGGGCCAAGGGGCAAGGCACTAACCCACTACAGAGAATACAATACTCCTCTGGCACTCACTGGTGTAGCCGTAGGGGGGGAAAGCTGCATTCGAGGCCACATGTAATAGTTCGGGAACGCTGGACGGCATTAAATTAATCTCTGTTCCTATGTCATATTTAACTGTAATATTATTAGACAAAATAAAAGCACAAAAGACACCACAGTGAATGTACAAATGCATTAATACAAATAATACAATCAAATGTGTACGGAGAATAACAAAACAGTAAAGTAAATCTGAGTACCGTCTTGATTTATGCAACTTTAAACTTTAAACTAAATACAAAAAAACTCACTTTTACAGGAAGTCGGTATTTCATGGGGACATATTTGTAAGAAAATGCATTTCGACTCTCTATATTGTTGATAAATTTGAATTAATTGTAGTGCAGTATTGATTGTAGCATTTAAAGAGCAGTCTTAATTATACTTAAATGTGAATTAATGGCCTCTTTCCAAGGACAAAAACAAAATGAACATAATAAAACAACGTTATACATTTTTGTGAAAAGAATACGTTGGAAAATGTCCACGACTATCATGTAAAAGTGTGGGGTTAATGTTTCTTCTAATCCGTCGCAGTGTTTTGACAGTGAAGACGTGAGGCCCGCGTGATATGAAACCTAACGAAAAAACCACAAGCGTGTCGGCTGCTGAACATTCTGCAGCTCTTAAGAAAACGACAATCAGGCTGCACGAGCTCCTGAAACATGGATTATCCGAAGCCTCTATATTTGTTGTCTCTCATGTAACGAACGGAAATAATCATTATTAATGATAATGCTTTAAATACCCATATAAAGAGATCAGCAACTCCATTCATGCGTTGCTGTAATTAAATAATTGTATTGTTTTTCGACTGGTGGGGTGATTTATTTTTATCTTTAATATTGAATATTTCTAAGAGCACGAATGGCGAGGTGAGGTTTCATCAAAGCGTGTTTTAGCGATCTTGCCTGAAAACATGAAGATGTACTGACAGTCAGAGCTTCAGTGAAGCCGCAAACTGCGTAGAGTTTAGCGGTACTTCCAATAGGCGGCGCTGCAGACCAGGTCTGAGCAGTGGAGGCCAGCGCTGCAGCAACGGTCCTGCTGTGAACATGGCAAAACGACACATTACTTTTCAAACTGGACTTCTGCATATTACTTACGTCTTAATATTATTTTTAAAAATGATAGAGAGAAAGGTTTAAAAACAAGATTCAATTATTCAACATTGATTCTGCATTTTGACGTTTCACTAAATCTAGTACACTTTTCTATACTTGACTTAAACTCGTAAAAAGATTTATTTAAATTTTCGGTGAATTTTCTGGTGGTTTTCATAGAAAACAAAAAAACCTGTGTAGCGTGCTGGTGATGCATTTGCGTGTGTGTGTGTGTGTGTGTGTGTGTGTGTGTGTGTGTGTGTGTGTGTGTGTGTGTGTGTGTGTGTGGTGTGTGTGTTCGTGCGTGCGTGCGTGTGCATATGAGTGGATCCATGAGGGATCATCATTATTATTATCATTATTATTATTTTGCATATGGCCAGACCAAGGCCACCAACCATTTGATTAAATGGCAGCATGATTAACATGACATACTATCTTCAATATGTTGTTATTTAAATTATCGAAATATATGAAATATGAAAGAATGACAGAACTGTTATTACTGCGTTTGGACAAAGGAGAGTTGTGTTTCAGGCCAATCCTATATATAGTCCCGCAACATATTGCAGAATATTTCAATGCACACAATACATCAAATATTTAAAAAAAAAACGTTATGTAATTTTAATGGAGAACATAAATGAATAATTGTGTAGCAAGAATCCTTTTTAAATGAGTGCCGTTCACGTGACAAAATAAAGAATGTATAAAAGAAGAAAAAACACAAGTGACCATGACTGCTTCGCGCTGTTGCGGATCTTGGGGTCAATGTACAGTGTGATGAATATTTTAACCTCATCACAAAGAAATAAAACGACTTCATGTGGTGGCTCTTTGGTGGCACTGTATTCCCGCAAATTAAGTGTGTAGTTTTAATAAATGGAAAAACATTGTAAACGGCATCCAGACACATTTCAGAGTTAGAAGAGGGGGTGAAAGAGGGATGACCATCTCCAAAAGACGGTCTCAGCCTTGACTGAAAGGTCTGTGAGAGGTGTCAGAGGAGGCAGGTTGAACAAAACACACTTCTCTACAATGGTCTTCAGACATAGTTGCTATCCAAACACAAATAAACAGAGGAGGAACATCGGAGTTAATGATAGAGGGGGGTGGAGGCGTGTCGGAGGGCGGGCTAAACACACCAGAGCCCCGGAGCCCTGAAAAGTGCAGGACCGGTGCGCATTACACACACTTCCAGCCCCAGCTCCGGACAGAGACACCCGCGCTGCCGCTGCTGCTGCCGCCAGCAAACTCCTCCAAACTTCTTCGCCCCCTTTTTGTCCCACAACTTCTCCCGACTCATCAGATCTGCGCTAAGGTCCGAGACTTCCCGGCTGTCTGCATGGCTACGTGAAAGTTTCATGGACTTGGAACTTGGAAAACCTTTCGCGGCGTTCTATTGGAGCTCTCCGCCACTATAGTTACTGTGGATTACTGACATAACGTGAGGACCTTTGGCAGAGTTTTGTTGGGGTAAGATTCCGTCTGTCCGGGTATTTTGTCAGCCCGATGTAGGGAACCGACACCACTCTGCTCAACTCAGCTCACTTGTTAGAAACTTTTCATCCAAAGGAAACTTACTGTTGCATGAACCAAATAGATCCGACAGTCGGTAAAATGTCCAAGACTGACTGATACTCAGTTATTAGAGACGATTGTTGGTTTGCGATGATCAACACCTTGGGGTGACAGCTCTCTATCCCAATGGGCCAAACATTGCCGAAACAAGTCTCTAGACTTTGGTTATGTTTACTTTGATGAAAGCAAAAAAAAAACTTGACAAGCACTCCGATAACACGACATGGCATTTATGCTGCTGTCAGAGTATAACATTAAGTCCAAAGGTTATTGAGAGGAAGAACAGGTCGGATAAAGTTACACACGTGGGCAAAGAACAACAAGTGGCTGCGCGGTGACTGGTGTTGCACCTGTGCAAACTTCAATTAAAACTGCCCCGTCTTTGAAAAGAGGAAAGCGAGGTGGAAAGAACTTCATAAGATGTGTGTAACAACTCTAAGCGACCTGACCCGAGCATGCGATCAGCCCTCCGGCTGCCGTGTCCCGCAGGACTCTCCCATCTGCAAGACAATCATGTCCAAACTCCCGCAGGTTTCAGACTCGGGAACGTGACGATTAGATTCGGGTGGAAAACATGTAGAACAAATGATCCAAACAGAATACGCAGGGTTTTATTTAATTTCGACCAAATCTAAAGGTCAGCGTGGGGCCTCGACTTACACGGTTTTCCTTTTCCCCTGTGTTGGAAAAGACAACTTGTCACCGCCGCATACATGGAACCGGGCCACCGTGGCTGTTGTTCTTTCGTAATGCACACTTCACCTTATTTGTCCGACATGTGGAGGAGACGCTTAGCTCCGCCGCCACAGGTCCACCATGAGCAGAAACACCTTAATTCAAAAACATGCCGTATGAAATCAAATAGTCCTAAAACGAGCTACATATCAGGCCTGCCAGATGAACTGGCTGCAGTCCCGCGAGCACGCAAATAAAAAGCACATGCACACAAAGTCACAATTAAAGTAGCATTCTTGTGGGTAATATTAGGCAGGATTTGTTTCGCGTTTCGCTCTAACCTGAGCGCGCATTTGACATACTCTTGGAACATTTAAAAATTCCTACAAATCCAGAGGTCACTTGTATTTCAGCGGTGTGAAACAACAGCTACAACCGTCAAAAACAACAACTTGTCTTCTCTAATTGCTTCGCCCGAACTTCATTCGGAGCGATCGGTGCCGAATCAAACATTCGCACCCACCCTTTTGAATTACAATTTTGATAGATTTTGTTTTTAAAAAGATGTAGCCTATAAATATAATATTGCTCATCTCTGCTTTTAAGCGTTTCTATTTACGCTCATGCGTTAGATACGTGTTTATATTCTCGCTGTGGTTCTACTTGTGTCGAACACGAAAAAAAAGTTGTTATGAAATTTAAATAATTGGAGGTCGTGAAATAAATATTAGAAATAAATTTGATCATGTATGTTAAGAAGAAAAATGGGTAAGAATAATGCATTTTTGTATTTAGTCTACCGTTTGTTTTATAGTAATATCATTGTAACGGGACATTAACGCTCAACACATTTTTCTCCCCCAGGGCTATCACCGTGTCTTCTGCAGAGGTCTGAGCCGAGATGGGGAGCAAAGCCCTGCACGCTCCGATCCCCCTGCACCCGGCCCTGCAGCTCACAAACTACTCTTTCCTGCAGGCCGTCAACACTTTCCCCGCTGACCAGCTGCAGGGCCTTTACGGCCTCAGTGCCGTGCAGACCATGCACATGAACCACTGGACTCTTGGTTACCCGCACATCCAAGGACTGAGGTCTACGATCACGGAGATGGCAGCCGCCCAGGGTCTGGTGGACCCAAGGATTCCCTTCCCGGCGTTGCCGTTCACGGCCGCAGCGCAGCTCTTCCATCCAAAGCAAGCCGGCGTAGCGCACGGCATCCCCTCGCTGCACAAGAACAGGCCGAGGTTTGACTTCGCCAACCTGGCCCTCGCTGCCACTCAGGAGGACCCTCCGAAAGCTTCAGATCTGGTGAAGTTGGCGTCGGGGCTAGGGGGGACCCTCTCCGAGCTGAGCAAGCTGTCCCCGGATAGAAAGCCCACCCGGGGCAGGCTCCCTTCCAAGACTAAAAAGGAATTTATTTGCAAGTTCTGCGGGAGGCATTTCACCAAGTCCTACAACCTCCTCATCCACGAGAGGACCCACACGGACGAGCGGCCTTATACCTGTGATATCTGCCACAAGGCCTTTAGAAGGCAAGACCATCTCAGAGACCACAGGTAGGACTGAAAAAGAGCTAAATCCCCAGCAGCAGCTAATTCCTGACGATGCACGTGATTCAAACCACACGTCTAAATAACACTTTGATTACTTGCAATTAAAAACGTTGGTGTATATATACATTTATAAAACATGTGGGCTATTCCCGAAGTGTTATCCACGAGGGCGCTAAAGTCCTTTTACCAATACAGTTTGCGCAGCAAAGCACTATATTACGGTGGGGTTTGTTGTGAGTCCACGCAAGAGCTGTTTTTTGATGAAGCGACATTTTTGTTTTGCAGATACATCCACTCCAAGGAAAAGCCATTCAAATGTCAAGAATGTGGGAAGGGATTCTGTCAGTCTCGAACTCTAGCCGTCCATAAAACCTTACACATGCAGGTAAGCTGGCCATATTAACAAGTCATCCTTAATTATGTGATGTGCTCGTCATTCACCCGTAATGCTCTGTCTTGTCTGCTGCATGAATGGGATGCTGACAGTCTCGCACAACAATTGTGTTTGGCCAAATCCAAATTAAAATGCAAGACACAATTAATGTGATGATTTGAGTTACAACTGACGCAATTTATAGTGGATTTATTGAGATGAATGAAAGCTACAATTTCTAGACGTTCTATCCAATTAAAGGGAATAATCCTTTGCTTGCTTTAAATCTAAACAGGAGTCCCCCCACAAATGCCCCACATGCGGAAGAACCTTTAATCAAAGAAGTAACCTGAAAACTCACCTTCTCACCCATACAGACATCAAGCCCTACAGCTGTGGCCGCTGCGGAAAGGTGTTTCGGCGCAACTGTGACTTGCGACGGCACAGTTTGACGCACAGCCCACATCAGGACTACTAGCCTGGACAGACTAATACAAAACAAAACAATGGACAATTCAAAAAGAAAACAAGCCACAGGAAGACAAGCGACTGTTTTGGTTCTAAAGACATTCTCCAAATGAGGACATGTTTACTGCCGCACACTTCACTGCGGGGATTTGGTTGCATCTCCAGTGGGACACGCAGCGGAGCCATGGCAATGTCCGGCTTTCATACCACCTGTAAATATCAAGACCATGTACATACTGTTTTTTTTCTGACATTGCGATGATAAACGTGTAAAAACAGTCATAAGTTTAAAGTATGTTAAATTGTATTTTAGAAATAAATATTTCCATGATATATGTCTGCATGCTCTTGTCTTTATTTTATGACGCTATCACGAAGCTAAACGACTCCATGTGTTTACGTGAGGTACAGCCTCCGTGAGGTACACTTGTTTTTCAGTAGACCAGATGTCAGTTAGCAGCCAGGGATGCCTTTAAGGGCAAACCTTGCAGACAAGAAAATCATCAAATTGCAGAGGCAGTCAGCTGCGATCGTCGATTATGTATATTACACAAAGAGTTGTTTTTTCAAACAATAAAATGATAATCCTAATGATTATAAAACAGACTTGTATTTTAAGTCCCAGGATTATCGAGCTCCGGTATTATCTTCAATATTCACAAGACTGATTAGTGTTATATTAGCCACTCCAAGCAGCCACATCACACGTCTTTATCTTCATTTCCTCTGATAACACCATTGAGGTGCAAATCTAAGTTAGCAACCAAAGTGAGCGATCTAAATCAGAGACGTGAGACGTGGAATGGGTTGTTTGGTTTGTGTTTGTGTGTGCGTGTGTGTGTGTGTACATGTGCGTCTGCGTGATTCATCGCTTAAAAACATTTGTTTTTTAAGGAATACGGATTTGATTGTTTTGAGACCACATGTCAGACCTTCCCTCGACCAGTTCTATTAAACCAAATATTTTATGGACAACAACATTAATGCAACGTTATTTAAGCGTGGGCCTATGTGATTTGTAGTTGCTTACTGTTGAACTGTATGTATTTAATCCTAATTATTATTACTTTAAAAAATGTATTAAGAAGCAGGTCGGAGGGAAAGTAGTGGATGCGATGCTTAAACATTCACTTGTATATTTGTATAGATGTATTTGCCAGATATGGGATTTCATCCAATCCACCTTTGATCCTCGTATGATCAGATACGAAATGCGCTTCATTATTAACCATTAGAGCCAACCAACTAATATATATATATATCTTTTATTTTTTTATTTTCACAGTGTGGGTTATCTGTGTGGGTATGTATGAAATATGGTGAAAACGGTGTCCACGTGACTTTCTCGTGCGAGTCGGCGGCCTTCTGGCCTGTTGTTTCATGATTTCCCTCGTCATTGTTGGCTACCGAGGACGCGTTTAAAAGACCTGGTTTCACCTGGCAGTGGGATTAATTGTTTGAAAAACGTACAACAACTACATTTGTATTTAATGGGTCTGGAACAAGTGGTTTCAGTAACAACAGAGAGTTGAAACGGTGCCCAGAGCTGCTGAAAGGACATTTACTATAAGACACACTTCATCACGCACGACAGGCTTCTAATAATGATTTCCTAAATGCAAAGGCAACAACGTGCACCGTCTTCATTAACAAAAAACCCTCCCGGGAAATAAATCACGCCAAATCACCACAAAAAAGATCAAAACGACTCAAATATGAAAAGATGGATGCAATAATAAAACAGGAAATAATAAACGTGATAATAATAACAACAACAAACCATTGGGGGGTCATTTAACATGTTTGAGATATTTCCTATTGTTGAATTCAAAAGTGTGTAATCTTGGGGTTAAATAATGTGATTATATTTTTGATTTACATTTAAAGCGATTCCGATGACGCCTAAACACATCACATCGACACAGATGCAATTTAAGTGTGTAGTGACAAAATTTAATTGAAGAAAATTAATAACATTTTTCAAGGAAACTCAATGGTAGCCCATTTTTTTAACAAGTCAGATGCTTTTCATAAATTCGTTTTCATTTCCTTTCCTCGGGACAATGGCGGATACAAAACCGAATACACAGCTAACGGATCAAACTGAAAACGTGTCTTTTGATGTGGTCACGAGACTCATAACAACAGGCGAGCATACCACGCCCTCGTTTTATTGAACCAATTCGATCAAGCATGCCGTTCGTCATGGTGATCTAATCGGAGGATCAAGGAACTGAATTAAACTTCGATTGGCCCTATTACATGATATCAAGTATACGTTCGCTCTCATCTCGGGCTGAATGAATGACTTCAGAACGCTGACAATACATGCTGACACGCGGTGGAAATGCCGTGGACTGTGTACCAGGGGAGAGGCTGCACCGACGGGCCTTCGGGCCCCGCTGCTCTCACTGCACAGCGTCAGCATACGTGGCCCTCCTCCAGGAAAGAGAGGCTACTCAAATCGTTCACTTGAGTAGACGTGGCCACACAGCATAATCAATGGTACAGTGGTATTAGCAGTGAAATATTCTTACTGTATCAAAAGAAAGGACCCATTATACAGATGAATATCTGCATTAAAGTTAGTGATAGTTAGTAGTACCATAATCCATAATATTGTATCATGTTTAATTATTTTGGTGTTGTGATGTATATTTTGTGTTATAAACATATATCTGAACAGTACCAAGTAAAGACTGCCAAAGTAGTTTCGTGTAAAAAGTGAGTACAATATTTGCCACACAAATGTAAGAGATGAAGTAACATATAAATACAAACAAAAACAAACAGAACCAAATTAAGCAGTTGACTGCTGAAATTCAATGTATGTACGCGTTTGATAGTGGAGAGAAGATAAGCCAAATATGTTTTCCAAAACCAGTTTTGTATACACGCCAAGTTCAATCGCGGGGCTGAAACAAAAATACTCCAAATAAAGTTTAGTTTAGATTTTGTTTGATTACTTCAAATAATTTTACATGACTTTTAATTACAGTAATATTTATTTATGACTCCAGTCTGTGCATTTCAGTGAGGTTTCAGTTGTATGTTGGCATTATAAAGACTGCAACATGGACTCTTTCAGATTACAGGTAATTTAGCTGACGCTTTTATCCAAAGCGACTTACATTACATTTGTACATTTTTGCCCAGGGAGCAATCAGGGGTTAGGTGTCTTTCTCAGGGACTCTTCGACTTGAGACATGGGCTCGAACCACCAACCTAGAGGTTCCCAGCGCACCCGCTCTACCCCAAATTAGATGCATGTTCATAAAATTGAACCGATGTAGTTGTAGGGCTTTATTGTCGATCGTTGTAAGGGAAAGCGTCCTTCATATTGAGGCTATTCAGGTACCGATTATTTTAACCTCTACTCCCTCAGCAAAGGTGTGCTTCAAATTAAGGGCCATGTAAGGGTAAGGGGCGGGACAAAGGAATGACCAAATGACTTGCAATGATGCCTTTCCTTGATCCTCGTAAATCCGCAATAGCGTTTGAAATAGAATAGGAGTAACTGTGACACATCAGTTATGTGCTGATTATCGGGTTTTAACCAAATGGTGATACAGTAAACGATTTAGGAAGTGACAAAGTGCATCAAGGATTTGCGTGATGTTTTCATTGAATTCGTTTTACTGTCATTTCCTCCACAGTCAGTGCTCTAAATATCAAATTTCATCCAGCGACATATCACAGCAAATAACAATGTCGTTTTATCACAAAATGTATTTAAGGGGTTGTAGAAATATACAGTATTTAAGAAATTACGAACGCGAAAGGCAAACTTCCCATAACCATAAAGGGGACGCCAGTCGTACGGAAGCCGGGTGGGTGTTTACAGATGACGTTTGGGCTGAAACCCTTGTGCGATGTACCTAACGTTAGTTACCAAAATAATATGTCGTATTAATAGTTAGAATTCAAGAAATAGCTTCTGGATATAGGCGGGAGTCAAGTAAGTAGAGTGTTCTACACGTGTACCCACGAGCACACGTTCCAGCCAGCCAAACGAAGTTAGCGTGACTTCTTCTCAGCAGCTAGCTTAACGGTAGCTCGTTCGCTGTGGTCCTGTGGTGTGTGACAGGAGAGCATAGCTAACGTTAGCCTCTCAGGCTAACCACTTCGCATTAAGTTAACGCTACATGTCCTACTACGCCGTCGTTTTATTTAAAACAGCACGTTATGTTCAGTTAACGTTATGTTGTTATTCCTTTGGAAATGGAGTCCCCGTCAACTAATGCCATCTCACCTTGTCGCGTGCTCAAAAGGTGTCGTTAGCGGGGCTTATTTGGGCTCTCGTTTAAATTAACATGAAGCCACTTTGAGAAGAAACACAGACATTTGTAGAATAAAAAAGTTCGTAAATCCTCGACCTGCAACTTACGCGAGCAGAATACGTATTGTCTCTGTTGTGTGTGGCGTTAGATGTGAGCCAACTGTACTAACGTTACACAGTTCAGCCATATAACTTGTAATGTTATAATATGGCTCTTGCACATGCACTATTTAAATAGTGCACATACACTATTTACGACCCTTCCACAATAGGATACGCCAGTAAGAAAGTAGCTTTGCTTGTGTGTCACCCATCAGAAGAAAATGTAACATCAAAACCAAAGCTTAATAGATTTAAAAAATACATACGAAATATGTTGCAAAACCACAAATGTTAAAGAAAAACAAGCCTAAACAAGTGGGAGTGGAAGCTGCATTTTCAGGGTCTCTGCAGCTCTGTATTTGGCATCTTGATCCTGGACCAAAGAGCAACAACAACAACAACACTTTTTCTGATATATATATTTTGACTTGTCATAGCAGGGAAAGCACAAGTGAAGTTTAATGTCATGAATGATGGCTCCGTTCCATTTAAGCCTTGCCATGGAGCCGACGTACCCAATACTGATGTGTCTGTGCTTTTGAATGCAGTACCAGTGTTATTAGCTTCACATGTGCTCTGGTTCTATGAGGTATGCACAAATTAGCTGTTAAAATAACCGTCTCCCTGGTCTTCAGAAGCAATTAAAATACAATCGAAAGAGAATATTACATTACATTACATTACAGAGTAGTGGGATATAAGGATGAAAGGACATTTTATACATGAATACTGTCATTGACAAATATGGTAAAGCGTTGAATGAAATAACACTGTCCTTTTCCATGTTCTTCAGGACTTCAAGATGTTGGAGTCCTATGTCACACCGCTCCTGATGAGCTATGTGAACAAGTACATTAAAAATCTGAAGCCATCTGACCTGCAGCTGTCTCTCTGGGGAGGAGATGTGGTGCTCAGCAAGTTGGACCTGAAGCTGGATGTGTTGGAACAGGTACTGCTTAATGGATGTGCTCTCTGCTCCGCTACTCAAAGACGAGACAATAACACATTGAACTTTCTCATGTAATGGGTTAGGGTTGATTATTTTGTTTTTAGGAATGCTATACAGTTCTTAGCTTGTGCTTAGCGCTACTGTTGGGAGGGATATTAATCAAAGTGTTTTTTTTGTTGATGCATTATGAGAGGAACATAAACCAGACACCATCTTATGTTGCCACCTATTCACATAAACTGCATTGGTAAAAACTGCATTGAAGTTATACCATCTTTATTATACTAAGTATCATACTCCTGCCTCTTAAAAATGAATGAACATTTTTCTTCTTAATATTTGAAACATAAGCTCACACCTATGTTATTTTTTTAGGTTGTTTTTCTGGGTAATTGCACAGATTTATTTTTATTATTGTTATTATAAAGTTACGCTTTAATCATCAAAACCCTGGAAAGGAATACATGTGTGTGAGTAAGCATGTAAGCCACTAACTTATTTAGTTTCAATCAGTCTAAGTCTCCGCTACAATGTATACACATATTTTCTGTATTGCCTGGCAATGCATGAATAAATTTAAAAAGAGCATCAACACCGTTTAGCCAGGCATTGGCACTGTGTCATGTATGTTGTCACTATGGAGCACTGGACCGATAGATTTGGCCAGATTTGTGGCTCTGCAGTGTTATTTTGACATGGTGTTCGTTTTTACACATGTATTGTCTGGATTAGATCAATCCGCCTCTTTTCTCTTGAGTGGGCTCTGACTGCTTCGGAAGAGCAGACCAAAACACTACCTAACCCAACAGAGATTGTGATGAAAGTTCTTATTGGAAGCAGCTTTAGGCTATCTGACAGTGGGAATCGTGTAAGGATTTGGAAGTGTAATGCAATATCAAAACCGTGGCAATTATCCCCTTTTCCTTTTGTTTTACTGCATTTCAGTTTAACTGTACCTCTTTCGAAATGTGCATTTCAAGATTATGCGCTTAATATAAAGAGTCATGTTATAGTAAAATATTTTTGGGGTTATCAAGCAGACGTACTGCAAATCTGTGACAGCTTTTCTCTGAAATATTTTTGGTTGTTAGTTTCTTTGGCCTACACTTTCAGTGGAGGCATGTGAAGCTTGTGTGTGGGCAGTCTGGTTTCACGGTACTTGTTCTCACACAGAGTAGTTCAAGTCGAGTAGCGGAAATTTGTTCGCCTATGACCAAATCTGACTGGTTTTGTTAAAAGCTCCAGCAATATGTAATCTGTAGCTATTGTTTTTGCTATCCTTTCGTTGTCAAATATTAGTTTCAAAGGGTATTTGAGAAAATTGCTTGATAGATGACGGTTCCAAATGTCCTTGAAGCCTCCCTGGTTATATTCCCACATGTCCTTACAATGCTGTCTGCATCCCAGATGTAATACTACAGTAAAGTGAATTCTAACTATTGTATTTATATATTTGCCTTTTTACAGGAGTTGAAGCTGCCCTTCACATTCATGAGCGGTCACATCCATGAGCTGCGTATCCACGTTCCCTGGACCAAGCTGGGCTCGGAGCCTGTAGTCATTACCATCAACACGATGGAGTGCATCCTCAAGCTGAGGGATGGGGCCCAGGTTAGTATGACAAACACGTTATCCTTTATTCCAATAAAGGGCCAGAATGGGGCTGGACAGACCTTTTTGTTTGCTATTTGGTATTGTTTTTGCATCGCCTACCTGCAAGTAATCAATATTTTATTGTTTGAGTATTGATACATTGTTTACAGAACAGAAAAAAGTATTACGTTTGAATACCATACGTTGTTTTTGAAACAAAAAACAAGTATTGTAAGCATTTTTAACTAAGATACTTTTTGTCATATTTGAATACCATACATATATATATAAAATAAATAAAAGTCATCAAAAATTCCTTTTTCCGTAGTTTTGTGTCCCACCAGATAATCTTAATCATACGAATCCCAGGTGTGCTGATGAGTCTTGCTCGATCATGAATTGCAATCTTTTTTAGATTGACATAGTTAATGCCCCTAAATATTATACAACGGTCAGGTGTTTTTATTATTGTATTTTGATTAATTGTAGTTATTTCAATTTATATGTGTTTTACGAAAGTAATATTTCTCAGATAGTTTTTTGCAGAGGAGCCTGGTTCCGTCTTTGCCACCCATGCAGTTTGCATAATTGAAAGTGTTCTGCGCTAGGCCTTTATGGGAACGTTGGGAGTTTCAGGGCCAGATGTCCCAGAAGAAACACATTTCTAGGGAAGTCAATTACAGCTAATTATATAGACTGCGGCAAAAAAGATTTGTAACACATGAGCCTGAGCTGCCCAGAACTAATGGTAAATATCATACTATGCAGGTGGCTACTGCTCATGCGATTAGGTTTCAGTTGGATGGAAATTGAGACTTGTTATTTATGCTTCATACACAGCTTCAGGTCAGGTATCAGTACCGGTACTGGTGTAATGCATCAAGTCTCAAAACAACTATTTGTTACAGATGTTTTGTAAAAGACCTCCAGTCAAGGGAAGATTTTGGGGCAATTGCAAAGGACGTTTGGACAAATTATTCCGTGGTATGCACACCCGTGAGACATAATTTGGAGTAAAGCCAGACTTGGAGCGCAAGTCCTTCTCGCATGTGGAATTTAAATGAGCCGCTACACTTCAGTCCTTGAGTGGGCGGCAGGAGGTTGACTGCTGTGTTCCTTAGCCAAAAAGGCTCCCAACTTTACTTCTATGCTTTAAATGCGTTTAGTTTGGGGACTTTAGTTTACTTTGTTACACTTTTGACATCCTAAAATCTGTCATGTCATCTCCGCGGTGGCACTTTATCACGTTGGTCAGCAGAGAGAATTCCCTCAAAAATTTGTTGGCCTTTGTCACATTAGACTCAGAAACCAGATTGTGTTTCTCTGCAGGTTAGATATCCTGTACATGTGCACGTCAGGCCCTGGTCCAGTTTTAATCAGATTCCAGCAGGGTTGCAGGGAGTTTGGCATGGGTGTATGCAAAAACCCAGGCCATGACAGTTCTCCCTGAAGCCCTCAAGTAATTTGGGTGACGGCCCACAGGATTTGAAAAAAATCTGATCTGTGTATGGAAAATGGTAAATTTCAGTTTCAGTAGATTACTGGTGTTTCTTTTGTTTAGTAGAGACAGAAACTTTGTGGTGGGCCTCACGCAGCCAAAGTGTGGAAATGATAAATGATATCATTAATATGGTTTGTTTTCCTAATTACTGTTAAAGCCCGAGTGCTAGCCTGGGAAAACATCCCTGCGTCTTTTGAAGTTCATTAGGGGGTTCGGAATTATTAGGAGCGTTTTTTTTAATGTCCGTGCTTCCTCTTGGGAGGAGCTGGGTAATATTAGTGAAATTCAGATTTGCTCAATGGGGCCCATCTGCAAAGCACCAAGAGCAGCTCACAATTATAGCTTCCAGCAAATGTGGAAATTTCGGCGTGTAGCTGCAGTGGGAGATTACAGCTCCTGCTGACACTGTAATTGCTTCAAATCAGCTATAATGAGGACTTTTAGCAAACAAAGTAGAATAGTAAAAAACATGTCATCTTGTTTCTGACATTCAATTTTAAAAACTGGAGGCCATTTATAAACAAAACCCATTAGGTTTCACGTAAGCCTTTTTATGTTCTAAAGTGCGATCCAATTACTACTACTACTTGAACATAGTAGCTCCGAGATTTATTGTACAAGTATCTTCTATTTTCTTAAGTCAAAAAACCTAAATCCTTGTAGTTCTTGTATGACTCAAATAATGAGTGTAGACATCTCCACGTGAAATTAGACCAAGCCCTGGTCTATGCTTAAGCGCTCATTGTATGTAACAGGAGATTGGTCATGGAGATGAAAGGGTTTTTCTAGCAGTCAACTTTAACTTCTTTCCTCTTGTGCAAAGACACACTGGATGTTGCCCCTCATGCATTACTTGATATGAATTAACTATTTAATCTGAGGCCGTTCAAAATGAAACATTTTAAAATGTCAAGAGTGACACAGGATAATAATAAAATTATTTGTGGCTAGTTGTAGGAGTCTCTAGGAGAAGTGAGCAAGATTGAACTCGGGCGTTAATGAGACCCCTAACTGCTACCATTGGAATAATGTTGCAAAATGAAGAGCATATTTCTGTTCTTCTTTTTGACATTAATGCATACTGCCTGTCTGATCTCTCATTGGATGTCCGCTCACCATCTGAAAATCCACCCCGACAAGACTGAACTACTTCTCTTTTCCGGGAAAAGACTCTCCGACCCAGGGCTTGACTGTCAACTCTGTGCTAACGCCCACTTTGACTGCTAGGAACCTCGGCATCACACTCGACAGCCAACTTTCCCTGACTCCCAACATCACTGCAACAACACAATTCTGTAGATACAGGCTCTACAACATCAGGAGACTACGTCCCCTTCTCACTCAGAAGGCGGCGCAGGTACTGATTCAGGCTCTTGTCATCTCCCGCCTGGACTACTGGTACTCCCTCCTGGCAGGTCTCCCCGCTACCGCCATTCGACCTCTGCAGCTCATCTGGAATGCAGCAGCTCGACTGGTCTTTAACCTTCCAAAATTATCCCACACTACTCCACTCCTCCGCTCTCTTCACTGGTTACCAGTGGCTGCCCGCATCCAGTTCAAAACATTGGTGCTCACGTACCATGCTGTGAATGGATCGGGTCCAGCTTACATCCGGGGCATGGTCAAATCCTACATCCCAACCCGCACTTTCCGCTCTGCATCTGCAAGACTGCTCGTCCCTCCCTCACTGAGAGCAAAACACTCGACTAGATCACGACTCTGTCCTTGCTCCGAAATGGTGGAACGAGCTCTCTGAAGACATCAGGACCGCAGAGAGCCTTCACATCTTCCGCCGCAAACTAAAGACACACCTCTTCTGACTACCTAGACTAAAAGACTAACAAAACGTAGCTCTTAAATTGTACTTGTAACGTCACAATCTATAGCAAATTGTAAATTGCCTTATTTGAGGAAATTGCACTTTCTTGTTTCTTGTTCTTCTGAGTTTGTATCCCTATGGTTGAATGCACTTATTGTAGGTCGCTTTGGATAAAAG
Source organism: Gasterosteus aculeatus (assembly GCF_964276395.1). Lineage (NCBI taxonomy): Eukaryota > Metazoa > Chordata > Actinopteri > Perciformes > Gasterosteidae > Gasterosteus > Gasterosteus aculeatus. The sequence goes on along the minus strand of NC_135707.1, from coordinate 19,254,238 downwards.
CATCAGCTAAAGGACATGTAATAACTGCTTCAGATGCTGAAAATGAGGTGTGATCATCAGCGGCAGGGAGGTACTGTGCTGGACAGCAGTTCCAGTGCATTGTAACACTTTCAGATACTCTTGGGGCTTGGGTTTACAGAGGAGAGCTTTTCTGGTTTTGGCTCAGCTGGCTGCTTTATCTCGGAGCTTTATGGCTGCTGAGTGCATTTGCCACTGATGTGGAAGTTCTGATTGATGCATTGCCTCGAGATGATTTGGGTAGGTGCCTCAGAGACTTGATGGTTTGTCATATGGTCCAAGTAGTCCCTTTCTTCTGTTAGATTCCTTCCAAGCTATTTTTAGGGCTTTACACCACCAGACCTCATTGCTCCTAAATAATGGGTATAACATCGGATTTAGGGGATCCCTGTCAAAGAAACCTCCACGATATGGCTGGGTAACATATATCAAGGCTAGATATCTCCTTAGATTTTGAATATAGTAAGATGGCCTGGTTGTTATCATTTCTGGGCTTTAGAAGCTGCACTACAGCAAAGTGATGTTATTTTCTGAACTTATGAGACTGCTCTAGTTTTATTTTACTATTTTCCTTTACCTAATTGGTCATTAATTCAAATGCTGGTCTATCCATTACTGCTGATTATTTATCAAAAAGCTGACTTTATAAATATTTTGTTAAAGCACCAATGGTCAACATAATATTGTCTCTGTCAATATGGAGGCATTTAGTAAAAAATAGTGTGATATATGATTTTCTCCATATCGCCCAACTCTTTCCCAGGTTGTGAATTACTACGTTGGTTTCCGAAATTAAACACAAAATCTATAGATGTAATACACATGCAACTTTTTAATCATAAACAAACAATGTTTAAAACAGTGTGACCTGGTTGCTGAGTTAAAGTTGAGGCCACATGGATGTCCGGTTTGTTTCCGGGTTCTGTGTTGCGTTTGTTGTGTTCTGTTGTACTTATGCTTTACTTCATAATGGGTTAAATTGCAACATGTCCCCTTCTTTGACAGCGTGAACGTTCTAAGACACAATAAAAAACACAAGGACTTTTTAAGATGTCACATCAAGTAAAATGGTAAACATCAAGTGTCCTCTGTCACTTTGTTCCATGCAGCTCTTCTTCCACAAGTCAGCAAACACAAAGGAACAAGTAAGACAAACATCCCTGTGGAAGTTTGCAATCAGATAGCACAAACTGGATAATCTCCGACCCTATGCCATCCGGAAATCTTTCCTTTGATTCTCCGGCTCGCAGGGAGCCAATGGCTTACAGAGATTGCACCATAAATCCATGTGATCATCAGCTCAGAGGGGCCTCGTCTTCAGGACTGAGGAGGCAGAGGGCGCAGACACTTGAATCCAACCGCTGTAGTGGTAACAACCCATCTCTTAATGTAAATAATAAAAATGTGCAGTCATTTTGGCCTGCTGTTGATTCCTTAGGCAGTTTGGCAGCCAGAGTGAGTGTTTTGATGAGAGACAAAGACAACTATAAAGAGACCGAGTGGAGTGGATCGAACATCAGAGCGTATGAGCTTGGGTGGCGTTTTAAAAGGCTGTGTGTAGTTGAGTGTGTATTTGCTTTTATTTTGTCATAGAATGGCAGTACTTTGATGACCATGAAGTAGAATCCTCCAGACCTTTTTATTGTTCGTCAGCCTTTGTGTGAAAATCCCACTGTCATTCTTTTGTGACCCATCTGATTTGCCCTGTTACATACCAATGGGGTGCGCAGGATATCAACAGGTTGTCTTATATTGGCAACTTGGAGATGTTACTTGTGAGACTGGATCTGGTGGCGGTGGGGAGGGGACATTCACAAGGGGACATCTTGTGAATGTAGATAGCCTCAGACAAACCCACTAGGTGACCGGCTTCTTCAGTAGAAGAAAGGCTTTGATGTTGTTAACGCAATAACACGTTATTGAGTCAGAAAGTCTGTTTAGGGATGGACAAAAAAAGTAATGCGTCATGTAGTCTGTCTAAATATAACCAATCGTGTACTTGACCATGCTGTACACGTCTCAGAATAAATGACCGCTTGTCCCTGTTTCTGGACTGATCTAAAGCATCCGCACAAGGCAATGCACGAGTGTGTTACTCCAGAAGGCCTCCATTGCACTGTGAGGCAGCACACGCTACACAACCCACAGCCTCTTTCAGGTTTGATGAACCAGGTTTTCCTGGTGGGATGAGGTTACTTTGGCTCTTCTGACACAGGAAAGCTGTTAGGAGGGGGGGCCGGGTTCTGCACGAACGGCTTCCTGCGCCAAGTGAGTCAAGTGGTGATTGTTGGGGGAGAATTGTTGAGCCTGCGTAGGGCGAGGCTCTCAGGCAATACACTGTGGGCAGGATGCTGCTGCTCCACCATTTAATCCCTGCTCTCAGGCCATCCGGACTACAATCCCTCAATGGGGCACATTACCCGTCGGGTGCTCCCGGTGATGTTGCAGTCTAGGAAACGATTACCTTGCAATTAGGGCTAATGTTTGCTTTATTAGTGCTTTCTTTGGAGAGACATTCAAGGGAGATAATATGTCGCAATTAGGAACAGCACATGCTTTTAAATTTAAACAGACACTACAGGGAGATGTTGCATTAAATTAGGGAGCACGTTTACCACGTTGCTCTGAAGACGGGTGTGCTTGACACAACAGCCTTTCATTTCATTAATTCAATTCATATTATTTATTTTTTTGGGGGGGGGGGATAAAGCAACCAGATTTGTGTCTACATATAACCACATTTTTAGGGATGTATATACTACATGCTTTACTTTTGGGACAGAAAGTGACACCCAAAAAGTAGCACAGTAACTGAGTGCCCCTGTGTGTCATTTCTCGGTGGAGAAACATTGGCTTGAGTGACCGCATGTTACACAAACTGTGGGTGGTCTGTGTTTCATGTCCCAGGGTAAGTGTGTGTTTCACTTAGCAGACCCTCACCACTTTTGTCCTATGAATAATTTCACTCTCATTTTGGAAATGATGACGTTATCTTAGTTAGGGCATGTTAACCGGGAAAAACTTGTATGCAGAGCCAATCGGTAGCAAATCTTTTTGTCGTATGCGTAATTCAGTTCTATCCACAGATCTATTCATATACTGTGGATGTAACAATGGATGATTCCTAAAGCCAGAGGAGTGCAGATGTGATGCACAAGTACCTCCCCACTCTTTGTTGTGTCTAGGTATATTTGTTAGATTCCACTTGCCGCACAATGCGTCAGACTCCGTGGTGTTTGCTTTATTTGGCCGACCATGTGTGGGTAAGAAGAAGAATGTAATATGAATAATTGCACAACGTGTCACCCCGATGCTGGGTGAGGAAAGACGAGGGGGTTGTGTGGAGAAGTCATATAGTTAGCTGGAAGGATAATAAACCTCCAGATCTTGATTGACTGCATCGTGACCTTGGCCATATTGCTTTTAAATGACCAACATGGTCATCACTCTCATGTGCTACTAATCTTTCATGACTGATCATTTCCAGTTGACCAGAGAGCAAATATATTGGGAAACTAATTGTTTGAGATGCAGCATCACAAAGGTTCACAATATAATCACTTTGATTATCATATTTTACCATACATTTCTCTATTTTTGAAGTTCTGTTCTGTGGCAGTGTTTATTGTTTGTTATAATGCACTATTCACACATTCAAATCCATACGTGACATATTTTACAATAAATGGTCCTGATTCTGATTAATATCTGAAAAGTTGAAAGTCAGGTTTTATATTTGAAACCTCGGCTTAACCACAGGGTTTTCTTCAACTTATAACAACTTGCAGATATTTAACACATTCCCTTAAGAGAAGGAGATTAAAATGTGCACTTTCAGCTTTGCATGCTGGAATTTCTGACATTATTTAATTGGGGAAAGATATGCAACGTTTTCGAGCAGCTCAGAACAAGCCAAAGCTCCCTGTGCGGAAACAAAGGGTTAATACTCTACCACGCTACTTGCTGCAAGCACATAAAACTCTGCAGACGTTAAAGATTAGTAACTTCACAGATATTATAGATCAGACATGAATAGAAAGCAGGTGCCACCAATATTAAAACGTTTAATGTTTATGTGCCATTTAAAATTCTCAAAACAATATTGTCATCTTTTGTTGGATTCTATCTTTAACCTTTGAAATGGTAAAAGTGGACTGCATTCTGGCCATTGGCTGGGGCCTGCTCTCTTGTTTTATTGGTTTGTCATTGCAAATTTAAGTTAAGAATTGAAAAATGTCATCTTTCATTATGTTGATGAAACCAAGAGGAGACCCAGGATCCATGGTCAAGAACTTGTAATTGAAATTATTATTTTTTTTCTTACCAAAGTTGACAATTTTCAATCTCTCAAATAATCTGATGAATGATGACAGCACCTCCGTTGCTCTGGAACCTGGTGTATGAAAAGCTATGCAAACACAAGGCCTGCTGCATTCCCTTTGCGTGCTCAAACCCTTCTGCAATATGGCTTTCGTATTTCTCAACACTGACGGAAAGTCCTCTCCCATTTCTCTCTGTTTGATTTATTCTATCTCGCTGGTTTCAGAACATTGATACTCTCCAAGAACACTTAGGCCTCTGCAGTGCATGCCTTCCAGCTGCACCTCACATGTGCAATTAAGTTGTCAGAGTAGCCTCAACCACTGCTCGCGCTGTTCCTGGAGGATGGCGCTTACATCGTTCAAGGGGTGCTTATGTCTTGTATAATGTACTTAATATTGTGTATGAAGAAACGGCCGAACCTCAGATCGGCGATGTTTCCCTTTCTGACAGATGAATGGCAGTTCATCTTAAAATCACTTCCTGAACGCTATTTGTTTTTAAGCAACTCGCCAAAATAAGATGGAAATCTCTCTGTAGTATGATATTTTTCCTTCCCATTTGTCAGGATTATTAATTCATTTAATGTAGGAAATGAACAATGTTTCTCTAGTAGATTAACCACGTTATATATAACTGGTGCCTCGTTAATATTTGGATTAGAAATTAACAGGTTAAATAAGGGTTTGGGAATCCCCCCCATGTGTGTCCTGGTGGACTTGACTGAAGATGTGTGGTTTCCCGTGCGTGCGTGCGTGTGTGCGTCAGGGGTCTGTGCGGAGTGTTTTATTGTAGCTAACACATTGCAGTTATTAGCATTAGGGGGTAGCTGTGCCAGCGTAAGCAGTATGCCTCACATGCTCAGCCTGGGCTTGTGGTTAGCTGATGGAGACATCTGAAGGACCAGAACCTCTCAGATCTAAATCAGGAACAATTTCTCCCTCTTTCCCATTCTCTCCCTGTGTGTCGTCCCCTTCCCTCCCCTCCCAAACACCACACACACTGCCTCCTTTCTGTCTCGGTTTTTTGTTCTCTAACTGTTGTTTTTGTCACTTTTTTCTTTCTCCCACTCTTTGCTTCTCTTCAGCAGTGAGACAAAGGTTCTGCGTGTCAGGTGCAATAACGGTAAACGTGGAGTGCAGGTCACCAGCGGGACCTGTCATGTTAACATCAAGTGTTCACTGGGCAGACTTTCAATGGTCTCCGATGAAAGGAAAAGCCAGAGAGCAGTGGTGTAGAATGTTCAGCCTGGTTCCATCATAGAACCGCCATCACTGCTAGTCACCAGCCTGTCCATCTGAATGCCTCTTTCTTGGCCTTTAATCAAGTCTTGGGATTAGAATAACTTTGACTTCAATTGTTTGTTTGAACGACAATTTGGGGAAAACAAAACACTGTTAGCAGGGATGAAAGAACGCTGACCTCAGCGCTCCCTCTGCTTTAAAATGTCTCACTATTAACCTGCTTACTGTTGTGGAGAAATCACAAGCAAAACAGCTATTTTGTAACAAAGAAACCTATTTAATGTGTGAATAGACTGGCTTTGAGATTTATTAGATTAATAGAGAATTAGGCACACTTTAACTGGAGCGGCTACTGTAGTGTTTACGCTACAAGATTGGTTTCTGCTGGTATTTCTTAGATCACAGTACTAAAGAAAACGTCTGAGTTTAAATCAATACGACAGAAAAGGAGAAAAGAGGCTAAATGCCTGGTTTGTGAGCCTTTAGAGTTGAGGAGGTTTTGCCTTGCACATTGTGAAGATTGTTTTCTGTTAATTAGGAGGCAGATGGAATGTTGGATCACTCTCTGCAGAACTGAGCAGCTATGGGTGTGGTTGAGGTGTGTGATACGGCACAGTGAGGATTCCATTCATTGACTAATGGTTCATCCAAACACCAGTATTTTAGTTTCCATAAAGTTTCAAGCTTTTCAATGTAGACTAAATCAGAGATAAGTTTATCATAAAGCTGCTCCCCTCTCCGTAAAAACCCCATGAACAAAGACGTTTAGTGTCTAACCCATTTTGGTCCAATTGAAGAGATGATTTTAATGAGTTTTCGGGTCACATGTCACTCGTTTTCATATGATGAGACACTATCAGGTCTTTATCCACATTACACTAGGCACACTGGGAGCAATAGAAAGCATTCAACTGTTTAACTTACTTACCAATTATGTGTTCTCTCTTCCAAATAATCCAGCCACGTAGCCATCCATCCATGAAATGAAATCGGCACCCTGCCTCCTCACCCTGGGAATATGCAATAACATTAATGGTTTTTAAGACCATTTTTATTGGTGTGGTGACACCTAAAAAATCAAAATACTTTTAATGAAATGTATTGCTCTTTATACTGTCAAAAAGACTAGAAGTTTGTCCAAACTTTTGACTGGTGCTGTGTATATCGTTCTTTAAATTTCTATCGGTAGTCCTTTGTTAGTGCCGAGGGGTGTCGTTAACCGGTCGTCCTGTTTGTCTTCGTTGTTGGAGGCACAGATTAACTTGGGTACTGTTGGCAGAGCGACCAGCATTACATCACCAGTGCTGTTGTGATTCCTCCTGCTTCAGAGTCAAATAGTTTAGTAATCTGCGTTGGACTCTTATCCTCATCCCCGCTTCCCCTCGCTAATGAACGTCTTTTATGTTTGGACTTTTGAGAGAACGGTGGCTTTTGCTTGTAAAAACAACCGAGAGCCGTTGTGCTGCTGTAAAGCTTGAACGCATCCTTTTTGAAGGGATTTAAACAAAATCCCACAAGTCTGTTAATGTTCTGTTGAGGTTACAGAAATGATAGCAGTATCAATGTTTTGAAAAACAGATCATGAATTTGACTATGAAGAAAATAACGAGAGTTTCAAATAAGCCAGAGTGGGATGCATCATTTTATGGGCCGTCTCCTCTCGTGGGTGTTTTTTTTAACTGACGGTTAACAATTATTCAGGATACATCCTGAATAATTGCGGCGTGTCTTTTCAAATAATGAAAATACAAGGCTTTGTTTTAACTTCAGGGAGTAGCACATTCATTTTAACTGCTTTACTAACCGTGACATCTTTGCTATTTAAGTTGTAACCTATTAAATGCTTGGTGAATGCTTTAGCAGCCTTCTAACATGTGCTGCTGGATGTATCATGGAACACACCCACACATTCCAAAATGCACAAGTAGCTTTTCTTTTTTGCTTTAGAGTTTAGTCTACTTTGTAAGCTGAGCTCGTTCAGATCCTCATCACTTCCTATAAGAATACACCAGTTCAGTCAGTTGAAATACTGGAGCACATCTTGTACATTTCAGGACTGTAATATTTCATGACTGCATTACACAGAAGGCAGTGAAAGTGGGGATACTTTTTCTCAGTAGTGGATTGAATTACTTGGAGAGAGGGGAACAGGAGGAGAGAGACAGAGAGAGCACATTTTTGTAATGAGCTGTTTTCATTGAGATAATTATTCACAATGTCACACGAAGTGATATTCATCTGAGCCCTAATCCCTCATTGGAATGGATTTCAGTTGCACAGCTCTTCTGCGATCGTTACAGTATGGGTCTTTGTATTTAGTCTGTGCCACTGTGCACATTCCTTTGCTTGTGGTGTTTATCTTTAGTGCACATTCGTGGTGCAGATGTATGTGTTGCTATTTACACCCATTGCAGAGCATTATTGGAAGTATTAAAAAGTCTTGCTCATGTAGTGAGTGCGGGAAATACTGTCCTGCAGTTGTGTCTGGCAGCGGTCCTTCCTAGTCCACTTCTGCTTGAGGAGAAAATGAAATCACTGTTTTTAATCATGCTGTAATGGCTTTCTGCATTTGTTACAGTTTCATTAAAAATCCATTAGCAGGCACATTTTTGTTCTAGCTGATGGATGTGTTCCAAAGCCAAGGGACGTTAAAGAAAAGGTAATTTGAGTCGACCCGCGATGAGCTCCGTTCTCTCCATCTTACATTCCAGCGGGGGTCGTCATCAATGGCCGCGCACCATTTTTGACATCACTGGAACAATCCCAAACTGTGACTGTTTATATGAAAACGCTGGGCCACTTTTCCAGGCTCCGTTCCCCCCGGATGCCAGCTGGAAGCCATTGGTGTGAGAACCAGGGTCATGGGTGTTTAAACAAGCTTCACACTCACTGCTTATGGAGGAGATGAGGAGGGACAAAGAAGATCCACATCCACATAACTTGTAGAGGAAGAAGATGAAACAGAGTAAGGATTATGGCTTTGTGCAGACTGGTGGCCAATATTAGAGAGGCTTTCTATTATTATACGGCAAATTGTGTCGTCCCTGAGTGCTTTTGTTGAAGGAGGGAGGTCTGATTGCCAGATCCTCCCCAGGGACGGTGCTTTGTGGGCCCTGACATGCGGGACAGGACCTTTACTTGTCAGACCCAGCGAGTGTGCCTGTGTTTGTGTGCGTATATGAGTGATTTGGAGTTGGAGGGGGGAGCTGTATGAGATAAGGAGCTATTGGGTTTCCTTCATTTATTTTCTCACTCCATAGGCGTTCGCGCTCCGCTGCCTGGCCTCCAATCTCCAGGCCTGATGCTTTGATGTCAGCATGAGTTCGCTCAGCAACCTGCAGAGGAAAAAACAACAATAACAAAGAGCGTGTTTATCCAGCGATGGTCTTCGGCGTGCAGCCATTAATCTGCTGAAACAGTGTGAAATAGACCAGTTAAAAAAATGTCTGGCTTTCAAAGATCAGGCGGTTGCAGGCGTGCGAGGTAGTCAACTGCTAATCTCTGCCAAGACTTTTCCCCCTCCCAGGTGATGATCTTAAATTGAAAAATTGCTTTGTAATTTGTGGTTGAAAAAATAAGAAAATGTCAAATTTTTCAAGAAATGCACATTGGGGATAAAAAAACAAACAACTGTAGCTATTTAGTTTTGTTTGAGGCCAACTGATGTCCAAGTGAAAGCCTCACGTGGCAACAAATAGCAACAAGTAATGTATATGTCTTGTAGGCTAAAAATATTCAAATGTGTATGTGATACTAATATATATATATATATATATATATATATATATATATATATATAATATAACGGTTTAAACAGCCTGGAAAACAAATGTATTTAGAATACAAGTTGGAACATTTAAGTTATCACGTTCTAACAGGTGTCATCACATTGTTAAACTGTTTGCCTGCCGGCACCTGAAATGTTCCCAAAAGATTTTTAAATAAAAATAAAAAATTAATATATTTTCTTAGTCACAAGGCCAATTTTGAGGCTTGAGCGGTTTTTGGGGTCTCAGCGTTCTGGCTCGTTTGTTTGTACTAGGACGGCTGTGACAGTGTCTGCAGAGGTGCTGTTTTGAATAGCTGGAGGTGGTGGCGGGGTTGGGCTAATGTGTCAAGCAGCTCCGATGAGGGACAAGCCTGTAGACAGGTTCAACTCACTGCCTCCCAGGCCTCGACCGAGCTAGACGTCTGCAAGGGGGGCAGAGGTCAGGCCTGGCCTTCCTGTGCCCTAACAATCGATGGGTGCCCACTTACCCTCTGAGTAGGGGGTCCCCCTTTCCTGTGACTGACACTGCCATGACCCTCTCCTTTCCCCCCTTTTTATTCTGGTCTCATTGTCTCAAAGTTTCACTTTCGTTCTCAACTGTCTCTCGCTTTGATGTGTGCTGTGATTTTTCCAACTGATCTTTTTGCCTCTTGTCCCCTTTTCCATTTTTTTCGTGCTACCGTCATCTTTGGTCAACAGCTGAGTCGCCGTGCCTGCAGGGCTAGCAACCCCCCTTTCCCCGTCCTTCTGTCTTTCCCTTCTTCTCTATTCCCCTCTCCCCCCCTCCTGTGCCCTGCCGTGGCATTGGAGGGATCGGCTTTCCCGGCGGCAGCTGAGGCAGGCTTCGTTTGTCCCAGGGCTTCCCTCTGAAAAGGCATTTTTCCCCCTCTGGAGAATGGTTCACTGGCCACGGTGACATTGAGCGCTTAATTGCGCTACTTCCAAATTTGGCAGTCTTGTTCTTTAGTGGCGGTTTGAGCCGTTGAACTCAATGTACTTATGGCCTGCAGGGCCCGGCATTCCTTTAGGTATAGATGCGAGAGTCTGCAGGGGAGGGACAGAGTTTCTTATTCTGATGTGCTCCGGTGTGACGTAAACTAAATGCCTCAACATGTGAGCATGTCTTATTATAGACTTAGCTCGTCTAAAGTATTACAATTTTTTTATTGCCAAACCTCAAAATGTGAGCACTTCTCGTCATGAACTGAGCTCATTAAAAAGATCAATATTTTGTTATAGTTGTATCTGTAAATATTCCAAATGCAGCATTAGAACTGGGGACAAGTTACCAAGTGGAGTGTGAATAATGAGCAGCATTTTCTCCCAATCTCAACTCTTTGCAACGTTGATGAAGTATTTATTTTTCTTCCCGTTGTGTTTACCAATTCCCACCGCTCAGTGATGGGGAGAAAACTGGCTGCATAGTGCAGCCCGACCACAGAGGCCCTTACTGCAGGCAAGTGTAAATATCTGTGCCAGAGCCCCTCTCCTCTCTTTTGGCAATTGTGTTTACGTTGCTGCACTGGGGGGGTACTCGCCTCTCTTTCACCCAAGTGTGTCCACAGCTCAAATTATGCAAAGTATGTTTAAAACCTAATCTTCATTACCACACAAAGAGAAATGGTTCATTAAACCGTGTCAGAACCAGGGAATGTGTGTTAACTGCGTTGGAGTACGTGTATACAGTATGCGCAGCATGTGACTCCCAACAAGGTGTCGGTGTGGGTTTTCGTCTGCGTGGATGAAGTGTGTGTGCACCAAGTAGCCAAATATATTTGTTTTTTTGACACCTTCTATGTTTACATTGGATAAGAGGTGACTCCTGAGACACTCTGATCCTCCTTTTGAATGGCAAACACATGTGATCGCCTCCTGTCTTTGCCCGTATTGTGTGACTAGCTAAGCATCCGGGCCGTCTGTGGGAAGGTTACAGTGCTGTGGTGACCCCAATCAATGCCTGCTGGGGGTTAACTCACTCCACTCTCCAGGCTGTTCAAAAAAATAATTGTACATGTATTTGGTTTCTTCTCCTCCAACCTTCCTCTGTTGCAGGCTTATGTGTGCGTTGACAATGAATCTGAGTTATTTGTCCAGTTGTACATAGCAGTTGTTGTAGTCATTGTGCTCTGATTTGAATGCGAAAGGCCGCTCTCCCCTGTTGTCTGTAGTCACAAGGTCTCAAGCTCTCTACAAGCTGAAGCAATAAATAACCTCCTCATCCCCAAATCTTCCCTGATTTTGTTTATCTTCAGGCTCATCTCTGAAAGGGATGTCCATTTCTTTGCCCCCCAAAAACACACACACCGGTCTTGTACTTACATTCCTGGGCTTAAGAGGCCACTGGTCGGTGAGTGCAGATGTCATGTGCTGATGTGTAGGAGAGACCTTTACCCTCATCCAAAGACCAGAGTTTATTTGTGGAGCCCACGGTGATGGTTGTTAAATGGGGATGGGAGGGAGGCTCAAAAACATTGGTGTGTGATCACTGATTACTCTTCTTTCCCCGAGGACACAGGAAGAAAGATACTCTAAGCTCTACGAGGTAATGGGGAGAAACTTCGGTATTCAACTGGTGTTTTGGCTGGGGAGAATTGAAATAGCCATCAACACATTAATGAATTCTTTGTCTCTAATCGAAAGTAACTATGCTAACCAGTGCTTACTTCACGTCTTGTGTGTTTCATCCTCAGGATGATCACGAGAGCGGCTCTAGCTCCACCAGTCGTAGTGTCTCAGACAGCTCCAAGGCCGTGGCCAAGCCCCGCCGTCCCCAGCAGGCTGCCCCGAGCGACCCGGACCTACCCCCAGGTGAGTGATAGCCCCCCCGGCCAGCGAGGCTGCGCCGCCTCCATGACCACCAGAGCAGGCGCGGCCTCTGTGTGGGAGAAAGGGGCCACAGAGTGAGGACTGAGATAAGAACCCGGTTTGTTGTTTTCCTTTTGGATTCTCAGAATGCTAAAGAGACCAAACACTTGGGTTCAAATCCACTGTCTTGTTGTCAATTCAAATGGAGGCAATATTTTTTCCGCTGTCAGTAATATTCATTTTGTGAGGAGCTGTGTAGCGCTGCACCTTTAACCAGTGAGAGCTGGGGCGGGTGTCTGTAATTAATCACACCGCGATGGCTCTTATCAACAAGGCCACTTGACCACATGCCTCCTACAGGGCCATGGATTCCTGGCCCGCTTTACCTCACAAAGACCAGCATTGTTTGATTGGGGTTGCCTATTGGCTTTTGAAAGAGTTTTTTTTAGAAATAATAATGCCAACATATCAGATTGAAACATTGTGAGGGAGAACGAGGCAAAGGGGAGACTAAATGTAAGGAAAAGATACGGCTTTAAGAGGGAATAAAAAGAAAGCGAGATTGGGGACTTTATCTTTCTACACATTCTAACTCGCAACCATGAGGCTCACTCACGAGTGTAAGAACCTACACTCCTGGCTGTTTGTATCTGGGGAGGATCCATTTCCAGGCCTCATGTTATGAGATAATATCTCTCCCCAGCTGTTAAAGCAGGGTGCCTCACACCCCAGCAGCTCCCTTTGGGCCTGCCTCCAATAGATCCCCCAAGGTAGGTGTGTGTGTGGTTTCTTAGTGTTTCTGGGTTAAATTCAGAACATACCCCACACTGCTCCAGCAATGGACCTTGTTTCAACCCATTACAGGCTGTAGAGACAACTCTGAGGTCAAAGGTTGCGGCACCTCAATAACAGCGAGGAAGCAGATGAATGCTGTAATCTCAGCCGTTCTAATTAAAAAGGTGGAGGTTAAAAGGTAGATGGGGTAAAACTAACCAGCCATGACTCAGACAGAGGATGTTTTACTAAGAACGCGATGCAAAACAATCCTGTCAAACCGAGTCTTTAGTATTTAAAAGATGTTTTTACAAAGGTTTGGACACGGCAAACAAACTCAGGCAATTTAGTAGCCATTCATTGATTAGTCCATTTTAGGCATGTTATAGTCATCCAGTGTGCATACAGATGTAGCATTTTCATTACTGCCTTAAACACATCCTATCGCTTAAACAAAAGCCTGGTGCCACCCTGGCTCTGAAGGTCAAAGCGCTACACTTAAGGGCCTTAATGGAGCTTCAGCTGGGGCTGTCACCCCATGGACACTACTAACATTATTACTAATGAAAAATATAAGTATTGTAAAATACATAGGACAATTCTAAAATTGTATTAGTTACCTTTAATGTGGTCCTATGGTTGGCTACATTAACACTGTTCAGCTGCCTGAATTATTAAACAAAATGCTAAAAAATAGGATAATAAAAAGTTTGTGTTGGACTTTTCTCAAAATGAAACTAAACATTTGTCTGAGTAGGATTGAAGGCCTAACCAGGTGATTATGACGTCTGTTTTCGGATGTTGCATCCTTGTGTCTGGTTGAGCCTCATGCGTGCTAGTTGCACTGCGAAGGGAGTGATGGTCAGAGGCAGATGCGTGCGGACGGGTTCGTAGGACAGTGTGAGCAGCGAGAACAGCAAACCAACCGGCCAGCTTCACCTCCTCGTCAGAGTCCACATTGACAATCATCCGCTTCTCTCCTGTTCAAAACAGCCCAAACAAAACACGGCCGACACTAAAAAGCAGCCACCAGCAATTATCCAGTCGTTTGGCCCTAAGCTCTCACATGCTGAATGAATTTATCCTCCCCGCTCTCCCTGTGGTGCAAAATAGTGATGTTAATTCATATGCCATGGGATTGGTAGCCACACAAAGACCAAAGACCAAGTGCTTGCACCTTGGGCGACTCTGTGAGTGATTATGTTTTCTGCTGCTTGTGGAGGACCAGCGGCCACCGTTTGTGGGAACCGCAATACTCGCAATCCCACTCTGTTGCAAATGTGTTTTGTTTTATATGCGATCAAAGAGATTCAAATATGGCAGGTGTCGCTTTGATTCGAGGCACGGCCTGCTACCTGTGAGGAGGGTGGATCAAAGTTCTAATCAAGATTTCAAAGCTCTACTAAAGGGGCAGTTAGTATGACGTTTCTCTCTGCATTCTGACAGTTTCTATGGAGAAATTCTTACTTGTCACATGTGATAACTTCTATTTATTTAAGTTATTCTATTTTTCCCTATGAATTAATACAATAATTGAGCTTGGTCACAAAGTATGTAGTCTAGGGCTGTCAAAATTGCTCAAAAATGACATTCGAATATTCACCTTAAAAAACACCTATATTTGAATATGTGGTTGCACATTAGGCATGTCAATAACAGGAAAAATGACCACTTGTTTATGTAATTTATTTAAGTTTAAACATATTTTACAATATATTACCTTCAAACAAGTAAATTGAAAAATTAAATTGAATAGAGCGGGTGCGCTGGGAACCACAAGGTTGGTGGTTTGAGTCCTGGCTGCCCCATGTCGGTCCCTGGTCCCTGGGCAAAAATGTAAAAAGCCATGGGTTAATAATGCAATGTAAGTCGCTTTGGATAAAAGTGTCAGCTAAATGACCTGTAATATAATGTAATGTAAATTAACTAATGGGCAAGACCGCAGATCTCTTTGTCGCTCTCTCTCCTACACCGTCGTGCTCTCTGCGCATAGCGGTTTACATGAACGACAACAATAAACAAATGCTGAGTGATCGAGAGTTTTGTGCAAGGAATTTAAGGTTGTGATTCTTGTCACAAATATGGCAGGATTCATTCAGTGATTGATGCAAATATTATTAACATCAATGGAAGTTTTACGTACCGACATTGAACACTCCGAGCGAGCTGTGCTGTGGTAAACATGGAACCTTTCCATGGCATGAAACGGCATATAATCAAACTAGTGCATGAAGCTGTTGTAGCCATCAGTCAGTAGTCAGGCACGCGCCCAACCGCAAAGCAGACAGTCTTTTTTTTTTCCCACATTCGAATATTAATTTTCACATTCGAATAGTTGTTTTAAACAACTATTCAAGTATATATTCGAACATATTCGGACTTGAATCTACAGATTGAAACCATTTCACTGCGCTTTTGTAGCTATGTTTTTGTCCAAGAATTTTGCTTGCATGCACGGCTGTGTTGTGTAAGTACACGTGTGATTGGATGAGATCGAGATTGGGCATGGGCTGAATTGCAAACACACTCCTGAGATAAATCCACGGTCCAGTGCTACTGCTGTCCTGGTACCGGAGCCTTTACTCTAAATAAATAAATAAATACAGCAGCTTTTCTGGTATTACTGGGAAATGCTGCTTATGGAGAGGGAATATCCCATGCTGGTAAAGGCTGGGGCTTTCTCCTGCTCTGGAGACCTGCTGTACCATGCATGACTGAGTTCTGTCAATCTACAGTTTTACTGTAGTAAAGCCTTAAGAGGCCCTGGCGCTAATCGAATGGCTAACATCACCAAGTGGTGGTGGTAGCCTGGTAATAACATAAGCTTTGCTGTGTTTCCATCTTCCATCTTCTTTCTTGCATTGGTGAGATCCTTGTTTACATTTCTGGCATTTTATATTTTATAGATAAAGATATATATATAAGATATATCTAGATATAGATTTTATAGATATAACATTTATTTGATAAAGATACAAATAACTGAGTCAACACATGAAAGGTGCCCACAGTAGCCACCGTGTATGTCCTCTTGACTACATGGTTAACCGTATATTCCAGTATAACACTTGAGTACAAGCATACAGTCCATTTATTGTCTGATGGACTTGTCAATGTTGCTGTCCATGGCTAAGAACTGGAATGCCTGATAGCTGCTAATACTTTCCATATACAGGAAAAGTGGTGAGGCTGGACAGTATAGTGTTTCTTTCCTGTATTGTACAGAAGAGAGTACTTTTCCTGTTCTGAGATCACATAAAGGAGCTGTTTTTTCCATTCATTTTATGGTTGAACAGTTTTAAGTGGGCTACCTCCTTTTGGGCCGCAGCACAGGTGCTGGCTGTGTCAATTGTTTACAGAAGTTCAGAGGGCCGAGATGGCTTGCAGAGAGACGGATAGGGGGCCCCCAGAGTCCGGTGCGGGGCAAGAGGAGGTACAGCAAGTGTAAGAGAGTGCAAAGAGAGAGAGAGAGACACTCTGACACAGGCAAATTAGATCCAGAGAGGGAAATAGCAGGAGGCAAAGTGCCGGTTTTACGGCCGGGCTGCAGGTGCGACTGCAGCTTTCCCCACTGACCCCAGAACTGCAAGGCGCACACTGACGCACACTGACGCACACACGGCCGCATTATGGACGCAAGAAAAGCAGCCAGGCGCTCCCCGGGACTCCGACAAGCACACGCATGCACACAGGGCCACGTACAAATGTCACGAACACACATCGCGTTTATGAGCCCAGTTTAGATTACGTCATGCACTCTTCCTGCCACTCTGTTTGGTCAGGCAGCTAACTCCTGAGGATTTTCTTCAATTGGATTATGCGAATGCATGGACGGGCCTGTGTACAAGTGGCAGAACACTTGACCAATTCATATAAATATTTTCATCAACAGCACCATTTAGTTCTGACCAATTATTGGTTCTGTTTTTCCCGGGCCAGGCATGTAGATCCAGGAAGACAAACATTTGGTTTGGAAAATAAGGGAAAGACATTAAAGGTTTATATGTTTTAACTTGTAGCCACTGTGTTTAACAGTACATGAGAGGAATGAATAATGCTATTGGTCCTGTGGTTGGGAGGATTTATGGCTGTATATTTTCATATTTTATGGTTAAAACTCCCCCGTCTGTAATATTTTAAGTTCCTGCTTGCTTGGTTGAGTAATGACCTGAGCATGTATGTTTTTCCTGCAAAGCTTCTGTTTCTGGGCGTCACTGCGGCCATTAGGAGGTCCCAGTAACACTGCAGGTCTGCTCCCCCAGGCCTGGTGAAACCCAATCTATTGGGCTGCATCCCTCCGCCTCTTCGCCACACGAAGCCGCCGAACCAAACGTCCCCCCCCCCCCCCCCCCCCCCCACCCGAAAATAAATACTCTTATTTCAACATTTCTGTTTCTTTCCACATACAAAATGGATTTCTTATGCCTTTGTTCTTCTTCACCGCAAACTTTCAAAGTGCTTGTCTCATTCTACTCACATCCTGTAATGCACACAAAGTTTGAAAGTAGGTGATGAAAGACAACTGCAGTAAAGTGTGTTTTCACCTACTTGTTTTTTTTTCTCCTCTTGTCAAGACCCAAGACGTTCCACTGTGCCCTCAATAACTCTTGTCCTGTATAAATATGTATAACGTCTGTATTTTTTATGTGGGAAGGCATGTGTATGCTAATCCAATGAATCTTTCGTACGCCAAAGTGAACCCGGTGGTTTCTACAGGCTTGGGTGGGATACTTTTGAGGCACCGTGTGCATAGTTTGGAGTTAAAAAGAACTTCAGCATCTGAGTTGAGAGCTCTTCAGAGATTCATAAATACACCCAGGATTTGTAGCACTGCTCAGCCAGGGCGACGAGTACAAAGTACAAAGTTTACTTATGGATATTTAGCCTCTTTTCCCTTTACATGTCCCAGGAATAAGCTGAGGCGAAAGAATAACACGTCAGGCCTGCGTCTTATTTACGAGCCAATGAGGATGACTGGGGTCAGTTGTATTGAGCCCAGACTTTTGGGGAATGTGGGTTTGGATTTAACACTTTTTACCCTGTCTCTGTATATTAGTAGACATCTACTAATGTAGCTTCTGTGTGTTCTTATGTGTTCTGCTTTTTAAGATCTCCCTCATGCGTTTGCTCATGTATTGGCAGGTTACGTGCAGAGTCTGATCCGGCGCGTGGTAAACAACGTGAACATTGTGGTGAACAACCTGATCCTCAAGTATGTTGAAGACGACATTGTGCTGTCGGTCAACATCACCTCGGCAGAGTGCTACACCGTGGACGATATGTGGGAGAGGGCCTTCATGGACATCACTGGTGAGCAATGGCTGCTTACATTCCCTGATTGTGGGATTAACTAGTAAATCCACTGAGACAAGAACCTATATACTACAGTAAGTGTTTTGTTTTGTTAGTTCAGACTAAGGTCAGACTGACGTTTCAACAGTCATGGCTCTGAGCATAGATGCCCACAGTCTGCTGCCACAGTAGTCTGTCTCCTCCATCTGATGGGAGCATGTGCAGGTCCAATGCAGAGTGGGCTTAACACGTTTAAACCACAGTAGATGGATTTTAAACCTCAGCATGCCACATGTAAACAGAACAGTAAGATGCTTAATCCTTCTGGGACCTTGCTTTTGATGGTTCCCAGGTTAATGTGTTATGTTTGCAATAGTTTATTCTCCCTTTACCAATAACTGTCCCTATTAGTTCTTAGAACTAGAAAATAACTTTTAGCTTTTTACATCTAACACAGAACTCTTTGATTTGTCACATTGTTGTGTTCCGTAGAGGGCCTAAAACTTCCTTTGAAATCTGGTTGCAACTATGCAGAGATAACGGAGCGATTTATGTCTCACAAGCCTGGGATCCCACCCAATGTTAATGTTCCATACAAGCGATCAACTTTTCAAATGCGTTTACTGACTGAAGGCCCTTCTGGGTACAGGCTGCATATGGTTTAGAAGCCGTGGCGTAGCTCAGACTCTGGAGTTCCTAGGGTTACTGACATAAAATTACAATTATTTCAAACTTGAACTACCTCAAAACGATGAAGATAGAGCTGCTGCTTCACAGGGAGTCGCAACAGCCTATATCAACAGAGAAATCACGGAGTCATTTTCTGTCTTTTGGAATATCTTGTCAAGGGGGCTATTCCAACGTGTAAGGCAAGTAGTGGTTACAACAGTACTTACTGGCACTGTTCACAGACAGAATGAAATATTTCTGGGAATGATGAGTGCTCTTCTCACGCTGCCAGGGGTGAGAGAGTCCGTGACTATTGAGAATCTGATGACACACCACTTGGTTGTACAAAAGTCACTTAACACACCAGCTCTGTGAGGCCTGCTGAGTCTCCCCTGACTCTCTATGTCACAGATAATGAGGATTTACTGTCAGGGTCTGCTCTCTGTAAGTGGGCTCATGACTCTTCTGCACACATGCATGTATGTTGGTTCTATGTCAACCCGTTCATTGTGTTTCATGCAGCCACTTGTTTTTATGTTTTTTTTTCCTCTGTGAAGCTCCAGAGCTGGTCCTAAGGAAAGTCATCAACTTTGCTGACTGCACCGTGTGCTTGGACAAGCGGAATGCCAGTGGCAAAATCGAGTTTTACCAAGACCCGCTGCTCTACAAATGCTCCTTCAGAACCCGTCTCCATTTCACCTACGACAACATCAATTCCAAGATCCCATCCGTCATCAAAGTGAGCAGCAGTGACAGTATCATCTTCCACAGGCAAAGATCAGAAAGAAGTGTTTTACACGCTCAATTCGATGGCTTCTTGCTATTGTCCAAACATGTCACATACAGTATTGTATGTAGGTCAATAGCAAGATACTGACTAAGTTCAGCCCATTGCTTAATACAGCTAATTTTAGTACAAATAATGATTTGTTTCTGTTGTACCATCAGTATTTGGGGTAGACTAGTGGTAATATTTTAACAGCATATCTGTACATTTTGTTCTGCTTCTCTGAAAAGTGGCACATTGATTCAGTCTGTTTGGTTTGAGAGAAGAACAAAATGCTATTCCTATCTGGGCCGAGTTAATCAATGTTCAAGAACTAGTCAACCACGCTGATGTGATTGAGAAGAGCCAATCTAGAGGACGGTCTCATGTCATGAAGCAACAGTTTTTGGATTACACTGAGGTTGAGAATTGGTAAATTATGCAAACTATGCTAATGGACAAACTAACTGCCTTTCCTGATGCAGTTTTAATCACATAAACCCTGGGTTCAAATAATGAGGTTGATAAGTCTTTTTTACAGTAGATGGTCACATTGCCTTCTGTTCATGTTTGGTTCATGTTTTGACTGTGACGCTCTATAATTTTTTCACTCCTATGATAGATAGAGAGATACTTTATTGATCTCTCAAGAGGGACATTTTGGTATCACAGCAGCATGTACAGGGAAGAAAATAGAATAAAAAGATACACATTATATACAATATAATAAGATAGAAATATTAAATTATTAAATTAAATTAAATTAAATAAACTAAAACTGAAACAAAAGAATAACCTTCCAAAAGAGACAATAATAATAATTTGTAAAAGGGGAAGAGGAAGAGCAGCAACATCACAGCAGTACAGGATTATTATTGTCATTATTTAGGGAATCTGTTAAACAAATTGAGCACCGTAAGTGGCCTTGTTAAGGCTGGCTTTGGTAAGGTTTTCATTGTGTCCTGTCATCATAACCACAGACATCTAGAGTAGTTGTTCCCGTTACGGCATGTTAAGCAACAGCATTAGTGAGTCTTGACTGTATTACAGTGTAAATCAAACCCAAATGGACCTGACCTCTTGTAACCTGACTGTATGTTCTTGCTTCTTGTTGCTTTATACAGTACTTTTACTTGCATTTAGGTCACGTACATCCTCCACATGCAACTCCCAGCATCCTCCTGTTATTTAGAGGGGGGTCGACACCTGTTCTTATTAAGCATTCCTATTCACAATAGGCATATGTTTACAATCATGTAAGCACATAATGCGAACACCAAAATCACTTACAATTTTATCTTGTCCATGTTTCTTCAGATCCAAACCATGGTGGAGAGCCTGAAGTTGTCCATCACTGATCAGCAGCTGCCCATGTTTATCCGCATTTTAGAGCTGATTATTGCCCTCTACTATGGGGAAATCGGAGGACACAAAGAGGGCGAGGGAGAAGAGGCCAGTGTTCTTGTCAGGGAGGCTGGAGCAATTTTACCCGGTGAGTTTTTTTTCACTTTGTTCATTTAGTTAATTTATTATCTAAAAGAAACAAAACTCTGGGTATCTTTTATTAATTTGAAATATTTTCAAAAGTTCTAAACCAAGTTTCTTAAAAATGTCTTTAGAATTTGCCACCTGAAGACACATTTGGTTAGGTCAATTCAGCTTTTCTTTTCTTTTTTCTTTTCACCTACACAAGATGGTAGTTTAATGCCTGAGGCCCCTACTTTTTGCTGTAGCTGTACTGTTATATACTGAGCAAAGGATGTAGGCAGCAAAACAACCACAACGCATTTCTAAATGATATATTGAGGTCTCAAAGTGATGTAACGAGAGTGTCAGTATTGTTTCTGTAATGGTGGTTAATGAGCTGTGCGGCGGTGCACATAACTTGGAAGCTTCTCAGGCGGTGTTCTCTTTGCCCACTGCCTCATTCTCTTCAGAGAGCTATGTCCGACATATGAAGAGTCAAGCACAGGCCAATCTCTGGTTCTGTGATGAGAGCCCTCCATTGAGGAGCGGACCACAACAGACACATGCAGTCGGTTTCCAGCGTACCACATACAGCCTTTCATGATCTCACACTAAATACTCATCTCAGTCCATCTATCCATCCATTTTCAACCGCTTATCCGGGGTCGGGTCGCGGGGGCAACAACTCCAGCAGGGGACCCCAAACTTCCCTTTCCCGGGCCACATCTACCAGCTCTGACTTGTGGATCCCAAGGAGTTCCCAGGTCAGTGCAGATATATAATCTCTATACCTAGTCCTGGGTCTTCCCAAGGGCCTCTTCCCAGCTGGCCGTGACTGGAACACCTCCCTAGGGAGGCGCCCAGGGGGCATCCTCACCAGATGCCCAAACCACCTCAACTGGCTCCTTTCGACGCAAAGGAGCAGCGGCTCTACTCCGAGCTCCTCACGAATGGCTGAGCTTCTCACCCTATCCCTAAGGGAGACGCCAGACACACTCCTGAGGAAACCCATTTCGGCCGCTTGTACCCGTGACCTAGTTCTTTTGGTCATGACCGATCCTTCATGACCATAGGTGAGGGTAGGAACGAAGATTGACCGGTAGATCGAGAGCTTTGCCTTCCGGCTCAGCACTCTTTTCGTCACAACGGTGCGGTAAAGCGAGTGCAATACCGCCCCCGCTGCTCCGATTCTCCGGCCAAACTCCATCTTCCCCTCACTCGTGAACAAGACCCCAAGGTACTTGAACTCCTTCACTTGGGGTAAGGACATCACTCTTTTGGCACTGTCCCAGACTTCCACGCAATGTTGAAGAGGCGTGTCATCCAGGGTTCCCGCCCCTTGATGCATCCCAGCCAAATAGAGCAATATCGGGTCCCAGATCCTGGTGGGCAACGTCGGCCTTTGTGGCACCGGGAGCGAATGATGCTGCACGGGGAAGTGGTTGGCAGAGGGAGGCATGCGGCCCAGCACAACGCGGCCCATTCGCTCACTCCCTCTGACTCGCTCCCTGCATGTTGGCCTGGAACTTTTACTGCTAGTTGGCGCAGCTTCCAGTTCAGTGTCCAATGCCAGATGTAGTCGGTGTCATGCTACTGCTATGCGGAGCCTCTGAGAATGAATTAGTATCCCATCACAAAAATATACAGGAGGGGACCAGCTCTTGGAACCTGAGCGCCCCCGGATCTTGTTATGCTGGAAGTAATCGACGAAGGGAAGAAGCTGAAGGAAAGCAGTGGAGGGGCTGCGTGTGTGTGTGTGTGTGTGTGTGTGTGTGTGCGTGTGCGTGCGTGCGTGCGTGCATGCGTGTACTGTAGGTGGGTGTATTTTTGTCGGGAGGTGTTGCTGCAGGAACATATGGTTTCACTGTATTCATTTTAGATTTAAGGAGTAAAAACTGAATTATTTTAATAAAATTAGCGGAATTACAGCCCAAATGATTTACTATTCGTAATAAAGAATGCATTTCTCTTTACCACAACAGGCAAACTCATTTATTTCTATATTTATGAATGTTGATGCTTATAGTTACAGAGTCTGCTTCAATGCCTATTCCTTTACAGTGGGTTGCAGTTTGTGGGAAACAATTATTGTCACATGATTGTAGAACATGATCCTGGTATTATAGGTCGTTCTGCATCAAATTCATTAGATTTCATATAGGCCGTTTGTGGTGAAACGTTGCTGTATTATCTGACTCCAATATCCTCTATCTGTCTGTCTGTCCTTGTGTGTGTATTTATTTGTCCTACCTTACTCTTAAAATTAGTTTTTCCCCCATCTAAAGGTGTTTTTCTTTTTGCCAATTAAAGTGGAAAAAGCCTTGTAATGTGTTTACGTGCCCAGGAATTAGCGTGGCTGCAGTTTGTTTGATTCCTTCTCTTTAAGGGAAGAGCCAATGTCTCATTAATGAATAGCCCTAATAGCTCAACGGTGCGGGACACAAACCAAACCAACCCTTTCCAATCAGACGGCTGAAATTCAATGAAGTCTCTGATACACTGTAAAATATTTCAGCGGTTGGAAACACCGATGACTATCATGCTTGGATGACCAGCACAGAGCCATGTACAGTTAGTGGAGAATTAATATAGTGCGTGTCTGTGTGTGTGTGTGTGTGTGGGGGGGGGGGGTCTGAGAGCCTGTTTGTGTGTTTGTCAAAGGTCAATATGTTTTTAGTATTGGCTCTATGGGAGTGCCTCAGAAACGTATCGTCCTGAGGCCACAGGCTATCTGCTCTTTATGAACCTCATGTGGCTCCCTTTATACAGCCCCAGTGACGTGATGGGGCCCCTTTTTAATCAACCTCTCCCGTTTAATCTGTGTGAAGACGTCGAAGGTAGAATTCAATAGATGCGCGTGGATGAGACAGCTTTTTGTCTCGCAGAGTATTGTTATATACGACTGCTTGAACAGATTTTTTAAAACATTCTCATGTTAATGTCATGTTGGTGGTGTTAAATTGAAACCGTATGCAACACACATGTTCCATATGTCTTCCAATCCTTTACATTAAAACACGTAGGCCAGTGAGGAAGGGCTGAAAGGATCTGATGAGCTGCGAGTAGCCTTTGCTCAGTGGTCAGGTAAGCAGTCCACCTATCCCTCTATAAACATGGAGGGACATCTACTGGCCTGTGTGGGCACTGCCTGCGCTCACTCCTCCCCTCCCATGGTCACAATGTCACTCAGCTGCGCACTCACTTACACGCCCACTCCTAGCCACCACTTGCTAGCTCAGGCGTACACCGTTGCCCGGAGGCCTTGGGCTCATGCTAGGCAAACATGACCCCGATCACATCCCATTACACACCGCTTGTGAGCGCTGCTTGTGGACATGTCCACAACAAAGATTCCAGTCTGGCTGTGATCGCTGTCACAACGGTCCTGTATGTCGTAATGCAGACATTTTGGCCAACCCACATCGCTCTCTGGGAATTTTTTCACTCCCCTCTTTCGGATTAATACTTCAAAGTCTCCATAAGCCGCTCCTTTTTGATCGCTTGATTAGTAATTGTGCCTTTATTTTGATTGCCTCGCTATTTGAACGTAGGCCTCGTCAGGCTGTGACGTGAAGCGAAAGAGCTTAACTTGTTGAACTGACACCTCAAAGGCTTCCATGGACGGGAAACAAAAAGAAGGAAAAAAGAGAAATCAGAGATAAAATCCAGCAGGGAGATTTTGGGGGGAGAAGGAAGGGAGATAAAAAATCCATAACATGGGATTGGGACAAAGTGAAAGATTTAATTAAAATATGTCATAATGTTCACCGCCTTAGCCTCTGGGATTCCTAAGGTGTGACCTCACGGACAATTATTGTTTTCTCACTGAGGATTTGAGGCCGCGAGGAACGGGATTACACATTCTTGCGTATTGACATCAGCTTCCTCTCTCTTCCGAAGTGCGTGGAAACCGGCATGATGGGACGCGTTCGGAGGGCGGTGCCTGTTGGCTCGGGGACCTGTGACACCCCCCCCCACAAAATAGCTTGCCGAAGTGAATGGGTTTCGCCACAGTGCCAACAGGGTGGTCCAGCCAAAGTTCTCTGTTGCTGACACAAGGACCGGCCGCTTGGCTTCCTCAACCCTTTTATTAAAGGCCATTGGCCTCTTTAGCCTCTTTGACAGTAGCCGATGCTCCAGTCGACCCCTGTGCTCCTTACTCTGAGGCGTCGACACACGTCAGTCAATCCTTCATAGGATTCTCCTGTACTCTGCAAGCCCAGAGTGTGCCGATGGCTCGTAGCTACTCTCCTTGCTCGTAGCCTCATTTCAGTCTGTCACCTGCTAAAAAAAACATGTGCGCCCCCCTCCCCAGCTCCTGCTGAATGCATTCTTGGTGGATGCAGCCTGTGCTGCTGGGTCCAGCTCAGCCCTGACCACAGTGATCCAGCGGGCCCTCTGTCAGGATGCTGGCTGACAGACGGCGCCCTCTGGCCTCCACTAGAAGGGGGCTTCCTCTCTGTCCTTCATGCGGCACACACCTGCACGCTGGAGCATTGGCACCACTACAGTGAAACCGCCTTGGTCTCTGCTGTTTTTGTGTGCTCAGTTGACAGCTGAAACATCTTGCT
This sequence comes from Gasterosteus aculeatus, assembly GCF_964276395.1. Lineage (NCBI taxonomy): Eukaryota > Metazoa > Chordata > Actinopteri > Perciformes > Gasterosteidae > Gasterosteus > Gasterosteus aculeatus. The sequence continues at coordinate 19,228,543 of NC_135707.1, read as the reverse complement.
TGTATTAAACTACCCCGAGGGCATGGACAAATTAATTTAGCATGCTGCATTGGGCACAAACACTTCCATTATAAACAGCTTTCTCTCTGTTTGGCCAGTTTGTTTTCACAACCTGCCTCTTTTAATAGACTGAGGTATTGGATAACTATGGATTTATTATAAAGTCCACTTTGTTTGGACCAGCTCTTTGTATGTTTGAAAGTGACTGAATATTCACCTGAAGAATCAAAAGTAGACGTGCAGAAACTAACCCTGACGAACTTTAAAGTTTACATTTCAACTAATTATGCCTTCTTTCCCCATCAGGGATGGATGTGGATCTGGAGAACCAGGGTGCGAGTCAGTACTCCAGCCAAGACCTTTACATGCAGTCTGGGGGTCTTGAAGAGGGAGACCAGGGTTGGGTGTCCTGGGCTTGGTCCTTCATCCCAGCCATCGTAGGCGAAGAGGAGGGATATGAGGAAGGCCTGTATGAGCAGGGAGAGGCAGGAGGCATCCCAACCAACCCACAGCAACTCACACCCAGAGACCCCATTGTTTCTATTGGCTTCTACTGCACAAAAGCCTCTGTTACCTTCAAGGTAAATCGGCTTATGCATTCTCACTCACAATGGTTCCATTCCCAGGTCAAGTGTTACGATGCAGGCCTGTATGTTGTATTTGCCAAATTGCATCACATTTGATTTAGGGTCAAGAAATACTTTAACTAATTTTAGATGCACTGAAAAAATATGTTTTTAAATGTACAACAGCAAACGCAGAAGCAGTTTGTCTAGGGGGCCTTCGTCGCAAGTCAGAAAACTCTTTTGTAAATTCTGTATATACAGATATTTGATGTTGATGTCGAATTTCCTGGTTTAGGATATCGTTGTGTTAACAATTAAAGTTGTTTTTTTCCCTTGCCGCCATTACCCACTCCCTCTCCCCACCCCCTCACTGCGGCTTATATTCTGTGGTGATTTTCAGTAAGAGTCTCAAAGAAGGGCTTGATCTTCAGGAAGTCACAGTCCTCTTTGTCTGAGTGTGTGGTATAAGGGGCGGGTAGTGTAACCGCTAACCGACGTCTCGGATCACGTTAATGTTTTAGACATCATACGTGGTGTGATGAGTATTCAGAAATGGATCCCAAACTTTAATCCTGCCTGCTCATTCAGAATAGTTTGAATTCATCTGCGTTTCCCCTCAGGTTCAGGCACTTCGGATCACATTACTGTGTGTGTGTGTGTGTGTGTGTGTGTGTGTGTGTGTGTGTGTGTGTGTGTGTGTGTGTGTGTGTGTGTGTGTGTGTGTGTGTGTGTGTGTGTGTGTGTGTGTGTGTGTGTGTGTGTGTGTGTGTGTGTATGCGAGGCATGTCTCAGGCCAAACAGACCACGGTTCTTTACTAATAACGTTTAAATTGTTCCTGTATTGTTTGAGTTCTTTTAATCAATTAATTGCCTCTAGTCTGGAGTAATTGCAGACAGCTGAAACGTTCTCGTCTCTTTCCTACAAGGAAGTATTTAGTTGGAGGGAATTTCAGGTCTTTGAGCAGCCACGGCCTAAACCGGCATCTGACATTGACATGAAATCAGAGAGGTATTTTTAGATTGCTAACCCATTACTCCCAAAGATCTGTTTGATCAGAGAAACTGGCAGGATCATTGAATGGCTTTAACACAAAAAATGCATAGTTGAGTGCTTACTATTTATTCCGATCTTTCACGCTCTGCACACCTGCCAAACTCTCACAGCACGGCAGACGTCACGCTGTTCCCTTTGTTTTGCTATTTCTGTTTATTTCAACAACAGCAACGGCGAGCGTTCCCAGAGTCTGCTCCCAACTTTTCTACCCTGTTACATTTCTGAGAAATGGAGTTAAAGATAAAGCCCACACCCCCCGAAAGTCCAATCCAACCTCATAACATTTGATTTGTGTTGGACCCCCCAAGCCATTGACCGAGGCCAGGGCGTCATGAAGGAGAGCTAGCAGGGACATGCTCAGCATTGGTTTTGCTGCTCCACCGCTTCTGCGTCTGCTTTGTGCTAATGGGACAAACGGTGTCCATGTCTGTGTGTGTCTGATCAGCAACTCTTCAGTGTCGGTGCTACAAAGCGCCAGTGTCCTCAGAGACAGCAAAACGTTTGCATCACTCGCAAGGATCTGGAGGGGTGGAGCGGTCTCCGCACGGGATTAAACCGTCAGTCCAACCAGGGGAAGGGAGCCAGTGGGAGAGAGTCCGGTCCACCGGGGGGTGGAGGGGGGGGGGGGGTGTAATAAGGTCCAGCTGCTCCTTGCACTGCACCTGCTTCCTGTGCTAAAAGTTGGACAGACTGTGCAACCTCATTTCTTTAGGTTGGCCTCGGGAGCATCGCAGCTCTGTAGCCGTCTCCCTTTGGCAAGCCTCTCTCTATCTCCACATCCTCTATACACACTGAGTGAATGTTCTTCTTCCAATCACTGCACATTATCAGTTCAACCCGAGTGCTTTAGTCATGTTCTGATTGTCATCCCCAATAAAGAGCAAGCGGGCCTCCCCGGGAGTACCAGAGAAGCGACTGTCATGTGGTTTGATGAATGCCTCTGGCCTGCGTCCAGACTTGGAAAAAGAAAACGGTTCAAACGTCCCAAGGCTGGCATCAAGCCTCTGATCTAAGAAAGATGTCATCCGCCCTTGTTTGGATGTTATTGTTTCTGGTTTTAAGCATTATTTTCAGGGGCCTCCGCGCCCCTCACATCCAAAGACTTGCGTAGCTTTTGTTTATTTTTCAGATCACGTATCTGTTTCTGCAGTGGATTGCAAGTACACACGCACGCACGCACACAATGAGACATACTAAGTTCTAGTTTTAGTGCTGAATTTCTCTGAGATCCGTACTATATCCAAAACTGGTACTTATTCTGTCAAACAAAGCTCAACATTTCTTTGACGAGGTGCCTCTTTTACTCAACCAACTTCCATTTGAGTACTGCAATTATACTACGGTTTTGATTTGTTTTATACGTTTCTAAATGTCTGCTTCTGGGAAGTGACACAGCCTTGATATCAACAAAAATGTAACCATTGGAAATATTCAGTTTTCAATGTGTACAACCTTTGATGTTTCGTGACACCTTGTTGAAGCATTTCACTTCTTTTTTTTCCACAAATGAGTCTTTAGGTCTTTTTGGTTTTCTGTGCTACTGTGATCAATTCACAGAGCAAAATAATGTCCATCTGTCTGAGGAATACTTGATGGTATCTGTCCCCCTCTCTTTGGTCTCAGTTGACGGAGACCCAGTCGGAGAGCAGCTACTACAGTCCTCAGAAGGTCAAGTCCAGAGAGGTTCTGTGCCTGGAGCAGGAGGGAATCACTATCGAGGTACTGGCAAACGCTGCAGTGTAATTCTGTCACCTACAGAACTCTTTTTTTACTGATTTATTCAAAGTGCAATTTGTTATTGATAAATTGTCTACTTCAACCAATGACGGCTTTCTTTTAATCACCTTTTAATCAAAATCTATCACCAGAAAGATCTTTGAACCTAACGAATACTATGAGGTGGTATATTATTATTCCATAAAAACATCAGAGCCAACCATTAGATATTCTGGTGGTAATGTGCCCTCTGCCATCTTGCTACCTGTCGTTGTTAAGACAAATGCAAATCCCCGCCTGCCCTTCAGACCATCCATTATTATTATTGTTAGGTTCCTCTGAACTCCCCTGCCAAGTAGTTTTATAAAAGTTCTCCAGGTCACTAATCTGTGTCAGAGGAATCCGTGTCTGAGTCGGGCCCAACTATGATCATCTCTGCGCTTTCCCCCTCGGTGTTAAAAATATTTTAAAACCCTTTTTCTCTGATTACCTGGTTGGAGCAGGAAAGGACTTTTCTGCTCGTAAGCTCTCTACCAGATGTGAGAAATTCTGAGAGATTTCCAATTCCATTTTGTGTAATTTATGCTTTTGCTGGAAGAGGGAGAGAGCAGTCTGAACTGGGACCAAAAGTGAGAGCGGTGAAAGGCAAAGGGGTGGCTAGTAAAACAGGGAAAAATAGGCCTTGTAATGAATGTGTGGTGAAACGTAAAGTTTTATTGGGTTGTCTGCTGGGTGAAGCAGCGGCTCGGTGAGGGAGGGGCAGGAAAACCTTTCCTGGTTAGAGGGGCTGCTCAAACACCAGGCTGAAGCCGTCTGACCCGCTGCTCTTTTTCATCATCCACAACCTCAGCAGCACCGCCAGCCCTCTCTGCCTTAAACATTCACAATGAATGGAGTTACAAACTCATTCTTTTCAAATGTTGTGTTTTGCTCTGAGGCAAAAAATGTTTAATTTATTTATGTGAATTATTACACAGTTCTGGTGCTGCTGGGCCTCTGTTGACACATTTGAGTTTTTTACATCCTGGGGGTTTTCTTTGGAGTAAGGATTCTGATTCATGTCACCTTCTGTTTAGTTTTTACTTACTTTGATAAAAATTATTAATCATCTGCTATATTAATATTCATTTTTGCGGATGTTATTTTCTCCTGTGCAAGTTGTTGTATCCCTTATTTCTCCTCAATGGAGGAAAAGGCCTCCAGAGTTCCAGAGATCCAGTTTTCCAATAGCTCTTTGTGTCCAGGTGGATAAATGTGGAGTATAAAACTGCATAAAGTTTCTTCCTTTGCTTTTTGTTCCAGGTACTGATGATGGGGGAGCCCTTCTTCGATTGTCAGATTGGCTTTGTGGGTTGTCGGGCCCTCTGCCTGAAAGGCATCATGGGAGTACGGGATTTTGAAGAAAAAATGAACCGACGCGAAGAGGTAAAGACAAAAAAAACTCGAGGAAAATGAAAAGAAAAAGGGGAAAACTTGAGAGGAATCACTTAAGAAAGATCATTTAAAAGCCTAGAAACAGAGATGTTTCACCAAAACTGTCTCCGCGCTGCCTCTATTGCTCCCGAGAGCTTTTAGAGGGAGGCAGAGATGTGGTGTGTAGTGTTAATGGAGGAGACTCAGCTGGCTCTCTGTGATTCACCCTAATGTTCAGTGTTTGCCAGACACACCGCTGTGGCCGCTTCAAACACACCAGCAGCTTATGTGCAGTGCAAAGCTTTTGGAAATCAATGTATTTCAATAAATCACAATAAAAGCAAAATGTAATGTGATTAATTTATGTACAAAGAGGAAACCAGCAATGCCGGCCGTGTGAACGCCGGGCGCCTCAAATAAAAGCCGAAATTAAAAGTTACGTTTTTTACTAATGGTAAGTAATGGTAGTTTTTCTAAGGTATTGTTTATAATAATTGCATGATGATATGTAAACCTATAAAATATTGTTTTATATTCTTTTTATAGTTCTAACTATAAAATATTCTTCTTATAGTTATTTTCTCAAAATAACTACATATTACCTTTATTTTGTGCAAACATAATTGCTAATTAACACCAGTAAAGTAATCTGTCCACGCTGGCACATCGTTACCTTATCCTCCCCACCCCTCTTTCTCTCATTTTTCTCTCCTCTCCCCTCTTTTATCTGCCCAGGACGCAGTGTTCTTCAGCTGTGGGGACAGCCTAGACCGCAAAGGAATGACCTACCTTACCAACTCTCTCTTCGACTACCGCAGTCCAGAGAACAACGGAGTCCGTGCTGAGTTCATCCTGGATACCACTATTCACAAGGTCAAAAAGATGTTGAAGCCTCTTTATTCATGCATCTGCTTCTTTATCTTCAGAAATAAAAAGGGTTCACTTACACTCGTCACTTTCAAGCACGTTTCCTAACACATAGTGTGGGAATGCTAACTTGGCTGACGCAATTATTGACAACTGGGTAGATAAACACTAATCTAAGGTGGTTACATCCCGTCCCTCTTCAAGCTTCCACTGAAAACACTGGAATTACAGCTGTTATCAAATCCAGTGGGAATTAAGTGTTTAACTCTCAGTAGTTCCTCTTTGCAATAAATCACTGTGATTGAAACAACCGTCACTCCTATTATCTCTTGTCAGTCACCCCGCTGCTGGCTGCGGTGGAGGAATGTTCCCCGCTATCTCACCAGTAGTGTTAAGGCCATTATTCCTGATAACCACCAGCTCCCTCCATCAGCCATCCCAGCTGTAGTGTTGACTCTGCTGCAGAAATGTTCATGACCCTCAAGTGAAGCAATTGTTTGGACACCCATCCATCCGTCTACCCACACTTGAAAGTCTTAAAGAGTCAAAGGGTTTTCATGTTAATTCATTAGCGGTTTTGAAACCAGCCAATGGCTTTGATCCAAAAGCACGCCAGAGCCATTAGAGGTCTCCTAATAAATATTACTCATTAACCCGCCTGACTGATAAGGTCCTATTGAAATCTCTGTTTGGGGAGCTAGTGAGTGAGTCTGGGATGGGGGTGTTAAAATGTGTGCGCGGGAGGGGCCTCCCTCATTCTGTTTCTCGCTTGTTCACTCATTCTCTGTTTGTGGTGGTTTGATGTGCAGTAGAAGTATACCTTTCTAATATTGTCTATAGGACAGGGTCAACAGCTCTTAACCTGCAGACTAACACATGGTGACGGGTTATGGTTGAACAATGCCCTCAGGTAGATCAAACGTTTCAATATGTAGCTTTTTATTTGATAGTCCAAAGTCATGCAGAAACTCCAAATGTTTTAGCGCTGTAATGGTAATCCTAATGTTGGATTCATTGTGAGCTAAGCTGGTAGCTACAAAGTGCTTTAACAATCTTCAGGTTTTGTATTTTTATTTCCCCCAACTTTCCAATACACTACTGTTTTTAAAGGCTCTTTTGTTAAAAACTTCCAAAGCCGTTTCACAATATTTCGTCATGTTGAAACTATCAGAAGGTAGAACAGACACTCACCAAAAAGTCCTATCTTATAGAAGATAAGGTACATATTTCTAGTGGCACCAATCCAATGAGAACACTTTTGCTTCCACTTGTAAATTGCTTATTGCTCAACACAGACCGGACGTGATATGTAATAAAGTCACAATTTAAATTGAAGAAAAAGCAACTACAGAGTTGGTTGGTTCTTGGTTGGTTGGTTCCTGGATTCAGTTCCTCCTCCATTTATTTTAGATATTAATGTTATTGTTGAAAAAAAATAACATCAATGCCTCCTTCTTTATCTCTGATTTGTCCCCCTTTGCCGTATCCACCATGACCCCAGTTAAATGCTATCAGCTTGTTTGCTCCCCTCCTGCCATGTTTACCTAACTCTACTTTTGTTTGACAGGAGACCTATACGGAGATAGCAGGCATGCAGCGCTTTGGTGCATTCTACATGGATTATCTCTACACAATGGAGAACAGCAGTGCCAAAGGTACCTTCTTAAGCCATTCTTCCTCACTGTGCCACCTTTTCCCTGTTTGTCTTTATGTCAAGTTCTCCATCTCTGCCGTGCTCTCTATTTCTTCCTCCAAATAGTGTATCCTTTCCTTCTCTTCTTTTCTTCCATTTTTTTCTTCGCCTCTTCTCTTCTGTCTTTTATCTCCTTTTCACTCGCCGTCTCCTCTTTTCCTCTCCTCTCCTTCCCTCTGTGTCGAACAAACCCCCTGAAGACCTGCAGAAAGACCTTCTCTCGTTTGAGCCACCTGGTGCTTGACCCCCCCTGTCCTCAATCTCACCCCAAACTTACCTGGAGGGCAACTGTCAGAAGTGTTTAGTCTGCATTGACACATATTTGGGTTTCTTTCTCTCCGCTGCTTGTTGAAACATTGTTCACCCCCTGTCTCTTTACCTGTAAGCTCTTGAGAAAGTGAATAGGCTCTTTTGGCTAGTTAGGTGTCACTCCCCTTGGCAGACGCTCAAAGACGGGATGGATTTCTCATTCTTCAGCCGCGGCAGTGAAAAATGTTTGTTCAAGTCTGAAAGATCTCAAGTTCCTATTAAGAGATAAAGTGGCACCACATCTTATTCGAAATACTATATGCAACAAACGTCTCCACGGATAAGTGTGATTTTCAAGCATTTTATTTAAATGCTGCAAGGAAGCTCTATGACACCTGACTAACATTCCCAAGTCCTCCAGCACACAAAACAAAAATACAGATAAATAAGGAAATCTAACATTCTCAGCACTTTTCCGATTCAGTCGGACAAACCCCCTACCGTGTCTGCATATATGGCTAAAGCGATAGTTAAAGTAAGCTTTACGACTTGTGTAACTGGCAAACATAATGTTGGAAATGACCACTTAGAGCAATGACTAACTCTTATATACTGCACATTTTCCCTTCTAATTAACACCCCCAAAATCCCGGTGAACCGGTTGAACCGCGTTGAACAGGTCATTTGATGTGTAACTGTTGCAGTCTAGTGTCACCTGTGTTGGTTCACTTGCCGTCCTTTGTTCTCCCTTTTGGACTAGGCTATTTTTTCCTCCTGTATGACAGCCACAGATAATCATCTAAATTAAAAAAAACATTGATACTGTCATCCTGACCTGTCAAAGTAATTTCTGACAGCAGGATAAGTGTCAGTCTCTTTTCCTGCGGGACGGCCGTAGTTACCCTTGTCAATTGGAATGCTTCTCTTCTGTCAGAGTTTCTCTTCTTCTCGGACGCGGACCATATCCAGTGTCAACCAAACAAATTACTTTCCATCGCCATGGGACTAACATAAACTCTGAGTCAACCGAAACACTAACCGACCCAGGTCACACTCACCATTGACTTCACATTAGAGCCCCGCTGCAGATTAAAACCTTTTTTTGTTTTAATCTTGAGGAAATGGAGACACTTTAAATCTTCTAAATCCCGGCTAATTTCTGCCTCCTCGTCATTTCACTGACCGTTCTAACTGCGGCCATATGGTTGACATTAGGCCTAATCCATTGCAGTCAACTCTTACTGAAGAAGGGAAAGGGAAGTGGCATGGCCTTTTATAAACCCCCAGAATTAAGTTAGTTTCACTCCATCCCCCAACCCTTTCAGCTAAAAACTCTGGCTTTCTGAGCTGCAATAATCTCTGTTGTAGTGACAGAATGTAATGGGAATAAATATTTTTGACCCATCGTCCTCACCCTCTCTCGCTGCCATTCACCCACCCCCTTCTTTTATTTTTTAATTTCTGCCTCTTTTATTACTGGGAAGTGCACCTCTGGAACAGGGTCCTGAGATGAATGAAGGGAAAGCTGTATCACGGAAGACATTTGGAAAATTCATTATTCCATGGGGTCTACGTGAGCTGCTCTCTGCTGCTGCATCTCTGTTGGCTTTTGCCCAAACACACGAGAAGATTCTATACTGAAGTTGTGCAGTACACAATTAAAATAAATAACTGGGATACAGGGAAACAGGTTGCTTCTATAGCTATTTGTCAAAAGCATACAACTCTGTAGGTTAAATAGAGTATGTGGCATGTCTGCTGACCTTGAAAAGTGTGTAACATCCTCATGTTTGTTTCCGCACATATGTATGTAATGAATGCACGCATGCGTGTTTCTGTGCGCAGGCTCTCAGGACTTCTCTGTCTTAAGTACGGAAGAGGTGGTGTCCGCTGTCCAAGAGACTTCCATCAAGAGGCTGGTGGTGGGACCTCTGGACGTCAAGCTAAACAGCAGTGCTGTCCACCGCATCCTCAAGATGGTCACCTGTGCCATGGACCACGAGTATGAGCCCTACTGCGGACCACAGCCAGGTCGGTTTGCTCAGCAGCTAACGGCTGATTGTTCCCTTTCCTCTCTCGCCTTCCTGTCGGCGTTGTTCTACTGTGATGAGCAGAAAACCCCCAGCAGCTTGCACTTTACAATATCCTCATCACATTGTTATTTCCTCCCACAACCCTTCTTTCAACACACAGCTATGCATGAAAACAGTGACCCTTTGGACCACACGAGGGAGGCTAAGCCAAACACCTTTTGTGTTGGTGGATGTCCCAGCAGTGCTATTGATGAGCTCATCCCTGGGATGTTGTGAGAGAAATTGAGAGTAGATAAAGAAGGAAGTATAAACCAAAGCAACCTTTTTCAATCAGGATGGGACGGCTAGCTCTCACCGCCGTCTGAAAATCATTGAATGAAATAAAGAACATTTCAGCGGTTGGAAACACAGATGACTAACATGCTTGGATGGACCAGCCGTTCACAGAACAGAACCATGTACAGTTAGTGAAGAGTTATGAAGCGCGGGTGTGTCTGTGTGCGAGAAGTAGAGGTCAGGAGGTCAAAGACATGACTATCTTTCTACTCATCGTGTCCTCTTCTGTGCTCCTCCTCATACGCTCCTCCCCCAAAACCCGCTGTAAATAGAGACCAATTTGGCTGGTGTTTGTGTATCTTATAAAACATAGCACTATTTAGAGCGAGTTTCCAACTTTAATTTATTTCTAAGTTATTGCTCAACAAAATTTGTAGAAGTGCAGTAATAAGAGGTTTTTGTGTGTATCGTATTTCTGCCTTTTCTTTGTGCATTGTACTGTGAGTGTTTTGGTGTGTGTAATTATGCCTCTGTATACCACGTGAGCTGCTTGTCTTTAGTCATTTGGATGTTGATTGTGAATATTGTCGAGCCCTGTCATGTGCTTGGATTGGACATGGCAGCCCCAGATGAACCTGATGCGGACCTGTGGCTTTAGGCCAAGGAGCAAAAGCAGCTCTGAGATCAGGTTCTGAGCCCACCTTGGAGCTGGGAATGTAGCCCAACAGAACCTTTACTGAAAAGAACAAGCCCGTGTCCTGGGACGGAGGCCAAGGCTGTTTGCTAACAAAGCGCTCAGGGTTTGGTCCAGCTTGGGCCCTGGACCCGGTTAAGCGGTTCAGTTCCTCGGGCACGCCGTCCTTTGGGAAGCTCTGACCTGGCTCTTCTCTTCTCCTTTTTGACTCGGTGGTTCCCTTCATTTTCTTCCTTTCTGGATGTTTTTGGTCTTTGATTGAACAAGTGGTTTTATGAGTTGAAAAACAAGGAACGTATGAAACAATCGCTGTAATGGATATTGCACAGTGATGCCGCTTCTTTTTAAGCGCATGTTGATTTTATTTAGTGTACTAAGGTGGTGGTTTTTGGTTGGAAAATAACTTTTTATTGTTTTAAGGCTGCGGGCGTAAAAGAGAGGCGCCCACTCATAGAAATGTAGTGTGCTCTAAATCAGTGGTCCCCAACCACCGGGCCGCGGACCGGTACCGGTCCGTGGGCATCTCCTTTTACCGTGCACGGCAGTTTCGCCGACCAGCGAACACAGAGCGCACGACTATTACCCCCCCATGTCGATCGTTCCTGCACCTGAGGTTGCATACTGGTTACATACTGGTTAGATTCCCTTGTGTAAACCATATGATATGTTGATATGAATCGTTTAATCTTAAACTCCATCCTCGCTCATTACTTCACCTCGGCGATGTGTTCCAATGCTAACGTGTTGCTCCCTATTATGTGATTGTCTCTGTAGAAGTGGTTGAGGAGAGCCACAGTGCAGCTACTCAAGAGGAGATATCAAGCTTAGAGGAGTTCATCCCGACCAGGCTGACGTGCCTCACTGTGCTTAAAGTCTCAGTCACCGTCTCCATGGCTGAGTTCAACCTTCTACACACACTGATGCCGATCATCATGGGATGCAAGGTGGGGCACACACACACCAAACTTCTTCCAAGCAAACTCCTATTTCCTGATTATGAAGTAGGTCTAGAGTAAAAAAAAAGTAAATCATCAAATCCAGCCCCTTATACCCATCATTATAAAAGTCCCATAGTATCAATTCTAGATTTAGTTTAAGTTTAATAACTCACCAGAGAGAGTCGGCCTGCGTTATGCATTCTCCCATTTAATCCCTTTCCCTTTCAAATCCTCCATCTCCCAGACTGCACCGGGGCCAGTCAACAGCCCAGCCTTTCAGCCAGTGCGCCCTCTACCTGCTGTGCAGTTCCAAGTGGAAAGGGTGAATGTTGAGCACTCGGTACCCATGTACGCTCCAGAGCTGGTCAGCACCGTCAGCGGTCTGAGCCAGCCCTCTGACAACCTGCTCCATCATTGCTACGCACACCTCTACCTCAAGGTGAGCTCTATTAGAAACTGTATATCACAGCTGTTCTGTCTGTACAGACAAACAACAAATCAACCAAAAAGGTGACTCAGGTCAAAGTTCTATTACATTAACAAACTCTGTATGTTTTCTTCCATTATCGTCTATTATATATTTGATCACGGACAGTACAAAAGTTATAGTAGACTCGAGGCAAAACCTACATTTACTCCTCCTTTTCTGTTTTATTTCATAAGTTTCTCGTCATATTCTTTTGAGTTGAGACTCAATTCACATGGTAATTAGTCTGCATGGTCACAGGCTGAACCCCAGAGACTGATGACCTGGATGACCCTCTCTCCTGGTCATAAAGATTTCAGCGCTGGGCTTCCTGATGAGCACCAGTCCAGCTCTGGTCTACTTCATGCTTTCCACTTGATGGGATGCTACATTCTTGTATTGTGCACCGTTGACATTCCCTCTTTTCTGCTTTTATTGAGTGGTTTTCAAAGCCGAAAAGATCAAATTCATCGTAAATTACAGTTAAATTTACCATCAACATCAAATAGAGCCTAAGAAAACATTATTTAGTTTGTCAGAGATCTACTATTACATCACTCTAGCATCATTAGATGCATTTTAGTATGCAAAATGTGTTCTACAATTAGACTGTACAATGACAGATCAGATACAAATCAGCTGTGAGTCATTCACATCATTGATTTTCCTCTTAATGTGTCTCAATATGTTGTATACATAGCTATGAAGCATGAATTCTTAATATACAAACTACCTGACTAGTATGTCATTGAGATAAAGGGGACATTAAAGTCACTTTAGCGTCTGAATTAAAGGTTATTAACTCCTACTTTGCTTAACAAATCATCATAAATCAACTACAAATGTAACTACATAGTTTACTTGAAGGTGTAGTAATATGGCACTACGGTGGCTTTAGCAGATCCAGCTCATCCACTTTTAGGAATCCCGGGTCAGAGATCTGGGGGGATCTGGGGTGGCCCAGTCTGGCCTGGTCTGTTTTTTCCGAAGGCAGGATGTTTGCCGGACATCATGCTGGTAGTCCTTATCACAGGGTCACTGAAGGGTTAACAGTCAACTGGCCTGTGGCCAAGGATGTTCTGAACCATCGGCCAATCAGCATCCACCGAGATTCTAATTCTGCCTCTGGATTTTGGCAGTGGGATCATGCCGGGGTGGAGGTCACTCAGGCAGCAATTCACCCGGTGCAGGAAGTGATTTGGAACAGGTATAAACCGTGGCTTATCTTAATCTGTGTTTTATTGACACTGGCTGACAAAGTTTAGGTGTCTGTGCTGTGTGGCGGTTAGCCATTGTCTCACTTTGTCGCACCGTGGTCCATAGACAAGGACTGAAAGTCACCCTGGCTCTCCAAAAAGGAAACAGAAGTAAATACCGATACCGATCAGTATTGAAGCCTAGGCTATTTGAATAACCTGGTGTCCAGAGAGCTGCAGGGAGTTGGTCTGTGTATATATATACCCAAGCTTGCAACTTTGATACTACTCTGTTGTGTAATATTCCATCCCCGGGCCAGTTGTCCGTTTCTAAATGAATCATCATTTTAGTTTAGTTCAAGGTTGTGTCTGTCTGCTCTGGGCCATGTGCTCAGCACAGCGGTTTAGAAGACCTTCTCTTGGAATAGAGTGAATCCTGCCATGACCGTATACAGCAGCTGCATGAGGGACAACTGGGCCCAGCCATCATCCACTACCTCAAATATTCAGCTGGGCTTCATCCACCAAGCTCACTGTTAACAGTATGTAAACATTGAGGTTGCAGTACATTATGCGTCTGGCAATGGGGCTACCAGTAGCTCATATAATAAAAATACGATCATGAGCCACATTGTCGTTAAACGACAAAGCACTCTCCACTTGAAAAATAGGTCAGTGTTACCCGACGTGACGCTGGAAGCTTGGCGTGATCTGGACTGGTGTGGAGCCGAATGATCTGGTCTGTGTGAAGGGGTGTTGTGACTGGGCTGTCAACTGAGGCCATGCAAGACTGTTGCTTAATCTATTGCTGCTTTAACTCATCACAGCAGTGGTTCCCAAACCTTTTCTGTCGAGCCATCCTTTGATGGCATAAGAACATTGAAGCCCCCCAAATGGGTCGTACCTTCTTTGTTTTGAATTAATTGCATGCATAATAAATTATATACTATAAAATAGTACATATTACCTTACCACGTCAATTTATTTTTAATTTTTCTTGTTTACTGAAAATACAAAGTGAAATACCCATGAATCTTAATTTCAGTGCAATCTATATATTTCCCCAAATTTAAAAGCAGTATTGTATTCTGATCAGATCATGTTCACGCTATTATGCTCACATGATTGGGGCTGTGGGTTTTCTCTCTTTAGTGGGCTTCATACTGTCTGCTATCAGTAAGTATTTTTTTGTGCCGTAGTGGTGGTGGTGCTGGTCACGTCGCCCGCACTTTCCTAGTCTTCTGACCATCATTCATACACTGATGACAGGAGTTTGGGTTCCCAGTTTGGGAACCACTGTGTTACAGTATGTGGGTACACGTACAGAAAAACTGAGTTCAGTCTGCCATTTGTCTGTAAACCTCTGTGTACAGCGTGTTCAGGACAATGTGAATCCTACTTGAGTCACCTTGCAGGCTATTCGTTACTTATGACATGTCATCTTTGTGTCATGTCATAAGTGATGTCATCTCAAAAAGCTATGAACGTATATGTAACACAGAGAACATATACATACATACACCGCTCTAATGACAGCGACATCCTGTAAAACAAGGTAGCCCCGCCCTAAAGCCTACCCTGCTGTATTCTCTATTTAACTCTAAAGGGACCACAATCTAATAAATGAATATCATGCTGTATTGAAAACAACATAAAACTAGAGATTGAGACCATAAACTCATGTTTTATTTAAGACTTTCAATCTGTTCAATCTGGCTTCTTGTTGCCACCAGAGAAGTTGCCCATGCAGGTCAGTAGAGAGAAAGCAGGTTTTAAGACTCTTCCACATTGACTTCATGCTGAAACTGTTTGTTCAGTCAACAAGGATGATAAGATGATGCGGCCTTCTTTTTGTTGTTCGTTTTGTTATTTCCATGGAGGCAGCTGTATGAGGAGACGTTGAGTCATGTGTGTCATGTGTCCCCCCCCCCCCCCCCCCCCCCCACCTCCATATGTGAAACCCCCCTTTTCTGTCCGTCCCTCTTTTTCCAGGTGTTTGGGTTCCAGGCCGGCTTGACATGCCAGGACAATACAGGAGCTTTCCTGCCTCTCATCCCCATCATCCCTTCCTTCAGCACTGCACTCTACGGGAAGCTCATCCAGATGCCTTCATACTGGTAAGCAGTTGTAATATAGATGGAAATTTGAGCACAAAGGCAGAAAGACTTCCCCATGTCAACATCAATTAAATGAGCTATCCTCTCAGTAACGGCAGTGGAATTTAAAGTTATATTGTAAACAACACTTTTTTTTAATAGTTTTGCTATCCTAACACAGCTACCTCAAATAGTTTAGAGGCTTTGACATTTCACTTTTGCCTTTTTTTTAAATGACAGGGATTGAAGTGGTGTCCAATGAAGTGAAGCCCAATCATGTATCAGTTTGTACTTCCTCCACTGTACATGCAAGGTATCCGTCATCCTGCAATGGCTAAAGATACTTAGCCAAGTACAGTAAACAACTGACACCACGGTCACATGACTGCACGTACCAACCACCACAGATATAGACTGACTAGTCAAATTGGTGCCGTTTTGTAGTGTAATTTAGCCACTTGTTAGCAACCACAGGGATATTTACTGGCTTATTTTAATATGGTAGGACAAAACAAAGTCTCTCAGTTAGACCGCAATTCCCCGAAAACCCATTCAAGAGGACGAGTGAACAGGAAATGCAAAAAGGCCCATACCGAACCGATTCCTTTTTGGGAAATGGTGTGAACCTCCTGTGTGTGTTGGTCCATGATGGTGTTTATATTCATGCTCGACTTCTCTGTATACAGTGTGTGTGTGTGTGTGTGTGTGTGTGTGTGTGTGTGTGTGTGTGTGTGTGTGTGTGTGTGTGTGTGGTGTCAGGCCGTGTCTTGTACTTCATAAAGAGGACTGCAGCTTTTTGAGGGCAGTGCATCAGAGGCTATTTAAAGTGATGGATGAGCCCGTTCTGCAGCGGTCGGTGGGGAAAACAGAAAAACACATCATCTGGTAACAACTGCAACTATTTCTCACATGGTTTGAAATACAAGGAGAGGAAAATAATACAAAGCTGTCTAAGGAGATGAAAAAACATATTGCCATATCCCTGTCCTCCTACCAGACTGGGGATGACTCATCGGGGATGTCCCCCGAGAGAGGGTAAGAGTTGACAGAAAGACAAGAAGGGGAAGAAGAGGAGTACGCCCCTTATTCTTTGAATGTTGAAGTTATCAAAATACAGAGAGAGTCGGAGAAAATGCAAAAGTAGACAAGCTGCACAGATACTGTAAGCAGAGAGTGAGTGGAGAGCAGAGAAACAGATGAATGGACAAGAAGAGGGGAGAAACACTTTAGAGAAACAATGAGCTCACTGTAGGGTTACACTATCGATGTTTGTCTGTCGCCTCTGACCTTACCTTTTTTTAATTGAAAATGTCTTAAAGAACTTAGCCTTGAAACATGTCTCTCCTTTCACTTTAGTTGATATACATATCAGCCACAGTGAAAGTGAAAGAGACACGTTTCAATGCTAAAACAAAAGAGCCTTTTGATACATACATTATGTGTATGTATCTAAAGGCCCTGTTGGGGTCAGTTCATCATTTAAGTACGGCTTTGTAAAAACAAATTAGTAGTTTGTGTCCTGCTGTCTATTCAGATCAACTCTCGCACGTCTGGTTGGTAGAGCAACAAATGAATGAAATGAAGGTTTCCAGTTTTTGATGCAAGCACACACTCACACCCTGTGCCCTCTCCCTCACACCTTCCAGTCAAAGTGCCTGTTAAAGCAGAAAACCTGTGAGAGCACTAGCTTGGGAATCCATTTCCCCCCATTAGTTTGGATTTAAACATGTCAGAGACCTGCAGATGGTTTTGACTTCTGACTTCCTCCCCAGGCAAACATTGTATCTACTCTACAGCGGTTAGCTGGCCACACAGTGAACCACTAGGCCCTCACTCGTTGGTGTGTGCGCGTGTATAGAATCTGATTCCCCGTGCTCACTGCTCCCAATGAGAGACGGCTAGCTGCTTGTTTGATCTCTAGCTCCCCGTCTGTTTCAGCCCTGCCTGCTTTTAAATAGTGGATTCAGATGTCAAACGGGTGTTATTTTTCTTTCTGACAATCACTAGATGTTTCTCATCTCCTGAGAGCCCCCCCGTGGCTTTTCTCTCCGCCTGGACCAGCCCTTAGAAATAACACTGACAACCCCTCACAGTCTCCTCGACACTTTAAGAAAGCACTGTGTTATTCTTTGTTGCAAGCAACCTCTTTGATGAATCCAGTATGTCCGGTATCCAGCAGGAGTCCTTGTCTTCTTATGCTTTGAGTAGGTTATCTGTTGTGCTATCTGGCATTGTGATCATACCTAAGAATAGGTGAACACGTCAAGAATTCTTATACCCTTAACAGGATTATTTCCACTTCATCTCTTTTTCTTCATCCTCAAAACAGGTTTAGCTTGATGTTTCCGACACTTTGACAGCTTCAAAGTGCTTCGGGTGCCTGTTTGTTTCAGTGTCAGTCTCTCTGCTGTAGACCATAATGATACTAGGAGATTTGTGCACAGTGATGAGCTCCGAACCTGCCAGTGACTCATATTTGACCCTCTTCTGTCTAAGTGGGAGGTATGGCCTGTCTCGCTCACTGACCTGTGTGTTGCAGCAGTCAAAATCCAAAGAGCACAACCTGACAGTTTGCCTCTGAAAGAATGATGATGAGCCTGTTTGACGGAAAGGTTGGTTAGAAGACGAGGAAAAGTAGAGGGTGCCGAGTGACAACCAGCGATCTTATTAAGTGAATAGTAATCAACCAATTTGTTTTCCTATTGCTAGAGATTAGCTGACACACTGTTGCTGGATGGTCTTTGGATGTATGTGACGTGAAAATGGATGGCCAGTGAATCCGACTGTCTGATTTAGTTGCCGCTGACTTTATTCTCTGTGCGTCTCGGCCATGGGATTCATGGGATTCGCCGTTGGAGCCAAAGGATGGACTCCACCAGGTGGTAGCATTTAATTTCCCTGCATGGATGTTTGTTTTGGGACGGCTCCTCTGCGCTGAAACAACTCCACAACACCCCTTTCCAACATGTTCTGTTCTCAGGGCAGACACTCAGCAGGGCTCCAACTGCTTTTTTAAAGGAAAAATTAAGAAATGTGGGAAGCATGGGACCGTAGTGAAGGTGCAGGAGAAAGCAGCAGAGAAAAAGTGCTTTCTGTCTCCAGTAGTTTTGTTATGCACACAAATGCATAATCATCAGCTTTTTCCATTACCAATGTAAAAGGTAGCTGTGGATTTGCCTTCCTCTGTATTTAAAGTAGGGGATGACTGACAGCAGAGAAAGGTAGCTTGGAGTGGGAAAGTGATGTCATGCACACATTTTGCATCCCTCTCTTCCCCCAGCCCAACCCCCCCAACCCCTCTCTCATGCACAAACACAATGCTACACTAACATGTTTGTCGTTGTCCTTGCCGGAAGGTCATGTTCAAGCAAGTGTATGTGACTGCCAGGTGATCATGGGAGATTTGAAGGGGCTCTGGGCGTCTGGAGACCCGGCATGTCTCCTGATGAGTTGGCCCACGCCGCTCGCTGCAGCTCAGGTTTCTTTCAGTTTCACCGCAGAAGCTCTGGCTTCTCATAGTGGGCAGCGAAAGGGACTTACAGCGAGGAAAGTACACCGCCTTGACTTCTTTCCTCTGCCAGCCTCAGCTTTTACTCTCCGTTTGGGTATGTGTGTGAGACCTTGGATAGTTCCTGGTGAACTGAGATGCATTTGCTTCCTGTGTTTTTAAGCAAAATGTCTGTTTACGGATGGTTAATTGCTCCAGAGGAATGACAGATTTTGACTTCTGGTTCCCCAGTTCCCATTTTTATGAAGAAATTAAATATCCAAGACGGGACTAGCCAAACCAAAATATAATGAATCAACCAACAACAATGTATTCTTCTTCTTCATCAACATAAAGTGGATAATAGATTTCAATGTAAGAGCAGTTCTATGCAAACATCCCCTAAAACGCTGTTGAATGGGTTTGCTCCGCTGTGATATTTCAACCTTGTCAGCATGTCATGTCCATGTGGAGATAAACTTCAGAGGTTGAACTTTAAAACAAACTAAACTGTGTAATTTGGTTGTTCTGACTCTAATAAGCCTCTCTGGGAACCGTCACCTTATCGTGGTGGAGAGGTTTGTGTGTCCCTATGACCCTGAGGGCTGTGTTGTCGGGAGCCTTGTGCTCCTGGTAGGGTTACCCTTGGCAAAGTGGTCTCAGGCGAGGGGCCAGACTAAGAATGATTCAAAAAGACCCTATGAAAAAACGGAAGCGGGAAGGAGTTACCCGGCCCGGAGGAAGCCCGGGGCCCCCATTTGGAGCCAGGCCCAGATGGAGGGCCCGACAGCGAGCCTCTGGTGGCCGGGTTTACCGCGGAGCCCAGCCGGGCACAGCCCGAAGGAGTGACGCGGCAGCCCAAGACTCTACTCCCCATGGGCTCACCACCTGTGGAGGAAACCGATGGGGACGGGTGCGCTGCTACAAAGGTAGCAGTGACAGTGGGGGGTCTAGACGGAACAGACCTGGGCGGCAGATGCTGGCTCTGGGGACGTGGAACGTAACCTCTCTGGGGGGGAAGGAGCCGGAGCTTGTGCGGGAGGTGGAGCGTTATCAGTTGGATCTGGTGGGGCTTACCTCTACGCACAGCCTCGGCTCTGGAACCACACTCCTGGATAGGGGGTGGACTCTATTCTACTCCGGAGTGGCCCATGGTGTGAGGTGCCAGGCGGGTGTGGGGATACTCATAAGTCCCCGGCTGAGTGCTGCTACATTGGAGTTTACCCCGGTGGACAAAAGGGTCGCCTCCCTACGCCTTCGGGTGGTGGGGGGGAAAACTCTGACTGATGTCTGTGCATATGCACCAAACAGCAGCTCAGAGTATTCGGCCTTTTTGGAGACCCTGAATGGAATCCTGCATGGGGCTCCAGTCGGGGACTCCATAGTCGAGAGAAACTGTGGCAGGTGCTGCGGGAGTACGGGGTGAGGGGGTCCTTGCTTGGGGCCATCCAATCCTTGTACGCCCAAAGCGAGAGCTGTGTTCGGGTGCTCGGCAGTAAGTCGAAGGCGTTTACGGTGGGGCTTGGCCTTCGCCAGGGCTGCGCCTTGTCACCAATCTTGTTTGTGGTTTTCATGGACAGGATATTGAGGCGTAGTCGGGGGGAGGAGGGTCTACAGTTCGGGGGGCTGCGGACCTCATCGCTGCTTTTTGCAGATGATGTGGTCCTGATGGCATCTTCCGTCTGTGACCTCCAACTCTCACTGGAGCGTTTCGCAGTCGAGTGTCAAGCGGTCGGGATGAGGATTAACACCTCTAAATCTGAGGCCATGGTTCTCAGCAGGAAACCGATGGATTGCCTACTCCAGGTAGGGAATGTGTCCTTACCCCAAGAAGGAGTTCAAGTACCTCGGGGTCTTGTTCACGAGTGAAGGGAAGATGGAGTGTGAGTTTGGCCGGAGAATCGGAGCAGCGGGGGCGGTATTGCACTTGCTTTACCACACCGTTGTGACGTAAAGAGAGCCGAGCCGGAAGGCTGTGTGTTTTTGCCCGTTGGCCTTTCGCGTTTTGCCTTTTTGACTATTAAAGTCTTTTGTTTTCTAAGAAGTCTGCATTTGAGTCCTAACTTTCCCGCATCCCTGACAGGTCATGAAGGATGGGTCATGACCGAAAGAACTAGGTCACGGGTACAAGCGGCCGAAATGGGTTTCCTCAGGAGAGTGGCTGGCGTCTCCTTTAGGGATAGGGTGAGAAGCTCAGCCATTCGCGAGGAGTAGAGCCGCTGCTTCTTTGCTTCGAAAGGAGCCAGTTGAGGTGGTTTGGGGCGCCTCCCTAGGGAGGTGTTCCAGTCACGGCCAGCTGGGAAAGAGGCCCCGGGGAAGACCCAGGACTAGGTGGAGAGATTATATCTCTGCACTGGCCTGGGAACGCCTTGGGATCCCCCAGTCAGAGCTGGTAGATGTGGCCCGGTAACGGTAAGTTTGGGGTCCCCTGCTGGAGCTGTTGCCCCCGCGACCCGACCCCGGATAAGTGGTTGAAAATGGATGGATGGATGGACACTATTAAGGGTGATTCCCTTGCCTGACGCCTTGTGACATTGTGCCCAGGCATCACCGTGGCTAATATATAACTGAAAGTGAGTGTTGGCTGTTGTTAAATAGTAAGCTGGGGCCCACTTGATCACTGTCACAAGATCTCTGGTCAGGGTGTGGAGGTACATACTGAGACGCAGAAGGTTCTCTTCAAACTGCATCAGTAACTCTGATCACTACATCCTAAAGGGGGCTTTTATAAAATCTTCCCCATTCCGAGGGAGATAGTATGGTAAACAGAGACTAGTAGTGTTGACGTCGATCTTCCTTGTCGGTACACTGCCATGTACTAGCTGGTCTTCTGGTTAGCAGAGGGCCTAAAACCTCAGAAATTAACTTTCACTCCCAGTGAGTTAAAGTGCAGCTGAGAGGCATCAGGCTGTACTTCCCCCTAATGAAAGGCAATGTATGTGGCCGCCAACTTCACAGACTCTCAATTGGTCCGCCTGTTAAACCTGTTACCCCAGATAAAATCGCTGCCTGCAACAAAAATAAAACGGGGGGGGGGGTGTAGTGTAGTTAAAAGTGCCACCTGCATCGATCTCCCCAAAAACCTAACCTCACACCACATAAGGGCCACCCGACTACGACAGCGCGTGGAGGCTGCGGCCGGGGCCCACCGACCCACCAACAACATTCCAGGGGGGCTTGTCATCTCGCAGGTCATAACTCAGCCCTGTGCCAGCTTTTATGTGGCGTTTTTAGCAGAAGTTCCTCGCTCAGCCATTTCTGAACGAGCTAATTTCTCCAAGCATGTGGCGCTACAGGTGCAAGCTATATGGCCATGGAAAGCCAGGTTTTCTCACTGAGGTTTCCAAATGGAAAATAACCTTGGTTCTCCCTTGATATCTAATTATTACATTGTCGATGGCTACTTTGGGTTTTAGCACTACCTGTAGGACGTACGTGAAGTTTAGAAGTCTATTACTGTGTCTAGACTTTAGATTAGCTTCTGTTGTGATTTATGAAGGCTGCTTGAGGCATCTGAGGCACGAGGCTCCTGGTGTGATTGTAATGCCTCATTACTCCTGTTCATGGTTACTCATAGCAAGCTGCTCCTGGTCTGTGTCTCCCAGCACAGCCAGGCGCAGGAGGACAAATGCATTCTGTGTCCTGCAGCGGGGAGCCGTGAGCGTCCAGGTCAAATTCAGCAGATGTACGTGCCAGTGAGAACATGGAGCATGCCTGTTTCATTTGTCCACCGGCCATTTTGGCAGGCAACGTTGTTAACAAGCTGAATCCGGATAATCATCTTAGGTGATGAAAAACTGATTTGGGAGTGGATGCTGAGTGGAAAAGTCAATCCCGGAGTTTTAGTTTACAGTTATACAGTTAGACTTAAGACACATATCTTGTGAATACTGAACAGTGTATAGGCAGGCTTACGGTTACTGCAAGCTTTAATGGGGCGGGTCATTAAATGACCTTTAAAGCCAGCGTGTGGTTGTCGCAGTCATGCTCAGCTCTGAGTTGTGGTTCAGAGGCAGTAAGAGCAGCTCAATCAGCTGAAAACAGGGCAATGCATTAATCGGGGAACCTTCCCCGATGGTGAAGAAGCAGAGGAGTGTTTTCAGAAAGAGAGCAAAGTTAGGCACACTGCAACAAGCAGGCTTTATGTAGTAACAGGTGTGTATCCAAAGCTCTTGGCTGGCACATGATGTAATATTGTTCCACCCTTCACTGATCGTGAGCTGCAGGGGTAAAAACATCATATTCCCTGTGGCACTGCCTATAAAGTGTTTTGGCAAGCTTTGCAGTCTACATGTGGTGTCAGACAGTTTTATTTGCTTTCATGGCTGACAGAGATCAATGGACATATTGAGGAGCCTTGGTATTAAGGAAATGGCATCAGGGAACATCAGGCTTGACTAACGTCTCCGTCGTAACGGGCGCTCTCGTCAGCAGACAGATCCTCAGTGCCGCAGAGAAGCCCCTGCGCTGCAGAAGCTGTGTGCTCGCCCTCATAACTACAAGTGACGTTTGGTAGCTTAAATCAACACCGGTTCTTTTTCATCGCTAAAGTCTGTATCAAGGGCTGTAAGGTTCTTAAAGAGCATCCATGGTGCAATCCAAGAACACCATTGAATTTGAACTATACCATGAGATGTGTGTATAGTCCGGGGACAAGATGGTGAGTGTCGGAGCAGCTGTAGATGTTTTCCACTTGACCGAGAGAGGGACAACAGTGGAAGTAGGGAAGGGCAGATGGATTATCAGCTCCAAGTGGATTATCATCTACTGTGGGGTGCATTCCACTGTCCTCTCCTCCCCAGCCAGACCTCAGCGATGCTGCGCCTCTTCCCAGATGCGAGAAAGGATCTGCAGTCGGTGTAACGAGGCGCTTGGAAAGCTGCTGTTACTGCGATCCCCCTCCTAATAAAACCCCATAGTTTTATTTAACCAGGCTTTTTTCCTTTTTTCAACAAACATCTGTGTGACGGTAAAAGGCTTTGAGATTGATACTCATCAAAATAGAAGACAGCATCAAAAGACTTTCTGTTGTCCGCTACATTTGTTGCTACGGCAATAGGGTGTACAAAAGTTTATATTTAAAAAAGGGGCAAAATGAAGTCTCTGGAAAGAAGTCTCCTATCTCTTGCGTGTCCTTATAAGGAACCGCTTCCCCTCCACAGCTGGACATTTTGGACAGAGGCAGGAAGCTACACGCAGACACACGCATTATCCGGACACACACACACACACAGATACGCAGGCCTCTTGATGTGTTTCCCTTTAACGCCTGATGAACCACGTCATTGCATTTTCTCGCCTCGCGGTCTGCAGCTGTCTGCACAACTTGATTAAAACATTTCTTTTAGTAATCCCTGTGTAATGAAGCCCTCTCCAGAGAGAGAGAGGGAGAGAGAGTGTGCGCGTGCATGTTTTGGGTCAGGGGTGCTCCAGATGGGAGGAAGGGGAGGGCTGTGTGTGAGAGGTGAGAGAGAGTTTCTCTCTGTGAAGAGTTTGGGCCGTTCTGGACCGATGATTGAGAAATGCTCACATGGAACACCTTCGACCCTGGGGAAGCACAAAGCTGGGCCGTGGCCACAGATACAGTCCTGACTGGTACCCAGAGCCAGGCTGTTAAAGACAGAGGTTAGAGAATGGATGTCGTTAGGGTTAGGGTTAACCCTGGGTTCGGCAGTCAAATTGCACCAGCAGAATCACAGCGGGAAAGTGAACAATAAAGTCGAATACATAAAGAAACAAGCACAGTACAGGTACAAGTTGATATAATACCTGACGGTATTCAAGTAGTATATGTGTGAGTTAATAAAAGATGGTTGAAAGTACCTGTGATACTTTAACAGTGCAAGGAAGGAAAATACCATCACTTGTGAAGGGTAACATTTTGGAAAGCCCTTTTAGTCACTCAAAGTCATTTTTTCTCAGAACTGGATTTTAAGTCCCATTTAGTCACCAAGACAATCGCTACAGCGGCAGCTCTGGTTACATTACCCAAGCCAATGATATGGGTCCTTTGCAGTCAAACAAATTAATTGGAAAAAAAACTACTAGAAATCTACTACTAAAAATGTGCCATTTTTTTATGATTTCTTACAGTCATTTTTTCCCTTGCTTGGCTCCTCTAGGTTAAAATAACTTATTATTTTTTTAGTTATTGAAATGCCTGTCATTTAACTCACTTGACACCCAGGTGGTATTATGCTCCCCCCACCGCAGTCGGCCACTTAGGTGTTGTTGTTAAGCGCCGAGTGCTTGTATGATTTATAATGTTCATTTGAAGACACTGTAGAGGGTCTTTTGTAGTAGGATAAAAGAGGGGACTTGAGAGCAGCCCATAACTCACTCTGGTTATTTTCAAGAGGGGTCACTGACCTTGGCTTGGAGAGATGAGGGTGCGGGGGGAAATTCTGCAATACTTCAAATCAATCTGCAACACAAAGAAGTAAAAAAGGTAAGGTAGAAGCTGTCAGTCTTTTCTTCCCCCTCTGGTTCCCTCCAAAAGAGTGCTCGCAATTGGAAAACAATGGCCGTGGAGGGTTTGTCTCCCTGTTTGTGTAGGGGCATGTTTGTATTGATTATTAAGGTAGGGTGTGACTGTGAATGATTCGTAGAAACTGCAGATAACTTATCACTAGTCCCAAGACGGTGGCTCTGTTGTATCTTTCAGACAAGTATGCCAGCCCGTAATGGATCACATCAGCGTTACTATGGTCTCAGATAAGTTGAAGCGAAGAGAAAGTAGCACATTGTGAGGCCCCCTCGACATTGATTGGCTACTTGGTTCACTGTCTCCAGCCTACACTATATTTTCGAGTACTTCCACTAACAATTTATTTGGCTGTTATGTTCCAGTTCATGTGAAAATAGTTATATTAGCTCCACCTGAGTAGAGTTATATGCACTCCCTCTCCTCTAAGAAGACACCTTGCTCCACATCTCTCGCCGACCTGATCATTTTTGTGTGGAATGTACAAGATATGAGTAATAACTGAAATGAAGACTCTGGAAACGGAGCGCAGGGTCTGAGCTTGTATTCTGGGATGCTGTGTAAACCATTAGGAGCCGCTGCTCTTGGCAATATTCCTTCAATCGTGCTGATCTTAGAAAGAAAAAGCATTTGCTGGCTTTGTACTGACCTGCACTTCACAGGCTGCAGTTTGCTTCATGCTTGCTTTCTCAGAAGCATACTGACAGCTACATGTAATCACACTCCTGTAATTGTCTCTTGTTTGTGTCTGAGGGATAGCAGGACTGGTAGGCTGCCACGCGGTACTCTCAGAGTTTGTTCTTGACCTCTTCCAAATGCCTCCCCAGTCACCTGCAGAATAACACACGACCTGCATGATGGCGGGTATAAACCTTCTCTCTGCCGGCGCTTGCGGTTTTCTACCTCGCCCGTGCTCCTGTTTTCTGCAGGGTTTGATTATTGTAGCTCTTTTGGTGTGCTCTCCCTGTTTGCTGGATTTGCAGAAGAAGCATGCACGCTTAGCGTAGTTTAAACACACAGCCTCTTCCCGGTTGTTAGCGCTGCGGCCCCCCCCTGTAAGCCAAGGCCTCATTACTGCAGTTGAGCGTGCTCTGGCTGAACAACCTGCTGTTATGTTATTGGACTGCACTATGTGTGCACAGGTGTGTGTGTGTGTGTGTGTACACATGTGCTTGTCTGACAGCATGTGTGTTGGCAGGTGTACATGTTGGCAAACACTAGTGCATGTGTATCTATACAGGTATGTGCATTTTTGTGGTTGCGTGTCTGTGTGCATTTAATGTGCCTGTGGTGTGTGGCCTCAAGCCCCAGCTGTATCCGTCTAAATATAGCTATGACCACATTCGGAGCAGACCGGGAAGCTGATAAGCCTGAGAAGCAATGGCCCACGTGGATCTCAGCTATAAGGATGTGATTGTGGGTTTTGGAAGAATTTGAATAACTATAAATTAATTAAGTTTAAAAATGTAGAGCAAATGTACCCATTAGTACACGCTGGTATCGACCATTCCATCCATCCTTGATACTCTGCAAGGTTTCTCTGTTCAGCCTACTCCCTTTTTACCTTCCACCCATTCATTTTCATGACTAAAAGAACCACCACGGGTGCCTGATTATGACAAGGACACTTTGTTCCCGCCCAGTCCGCCTAGCCAAGCAGTCAGCAAGTCCGCCAAGTGGCTTGTCCCAGCCCCGGTCCAGTCTTCGTCACTCAGTCACGGCACCAACAGGGGGGACAGGTGGAGGATATGAACTCTAATGTTGTTGAAATACACCAGAGGAAAGTGAAACACTTCATTTTTCATAGCTCCTGACTAATTTAGATATCATTTTAAACATATTCCTGGTGGCCTCTGTCTTTCAATATAAAAAGTTATTGACTCAACGGACTGCTCTAGAGTCACACACAGCCTGTTCAATGAGGCACTGAAGTTCAAGCCATGGTCCTGATTTCTTAAAATATGAGTCACATTCCCAAATGGTTTGCGGGCCTATTTCTGGTGGGTCTCCACGATCTGAGAGTACAAGTATGCTTTAATGAGTTTTGCTCCCCAGGCTAGGTTTCCAACATGGCGACTGAACCAGTGTTATGCGACTTTCATTGTAGTCGTCTGTTACTGCTGCTGGTGCATCAGGTACAAGTGCTTCTAATTTTTCCTTTAGTTTCCCTCCGAGCCTTTGTGATAACAGTGGAAGAGCTGCCTGCCAGAAAGCTGTTTACCATGTTGCAGCGAGAAACCCTGTCCGTGCCAGCTACTTAATGAAATCCGATGAGTGTCTGGCTGTCCTCACGTTCCGCGTTCCCAAAACATCCTAATGAGAGTTTCTGCTTCTCATTTAGCTCCGAAGATCCAAGTCGCTGTTCACAAGGAGTTGGGCACAATATAATAAAAACAGGTGCACAATTAAAGTTTTTAGACGACCGCATGCACATGACAGCTCCCCAAAACGCCGTAAACACTGGAATAAGCCAACAAACTTTCATCCCTTGCCAGTCCTCTCATTGAAGTGGCTTTGCAGGCACATTTGCGCTGCATGTGGGGGACATTGTTGTTGCCGGGGTCGCCTTCACTTTCTTTTGTTCAGCGGCAATGTGTGCTACGTCTACACATAAACACACACACACACACACGTGCAAAAACACGTGAAAATGGCTTGATTTATGTCTTGCAATATAGCATGCAACAGTAGTAATTTCTAATAGTGGAGAGGCATGACGCTGCACGGTTCCATGTGTTTCATGGGAATTAAAAAAAACCCAGTGTATGCGTGCTGTGAAGGTAAACTCATTGACCCTGTCACGTTTAGGAGTTTCTCGGTGCCTTTTGTTTTCCCTGTGCCCTTACATCTCTCTTCATCAAACTCTCTCTAGCATTCCGTCTCATGGTAGTCCCCCTCCCACCCCCATCTGAGAAAGCATTAACAACTCCGGGGGCCCATGCCTGTGAGCGGCTTACAGCTCATGTCACCCCGCTGAACCACCCAGGAGAAGAGAATAAAAGGGAGAGATAAAGAGACTAAGGAAGTTAAACGATTGCAGAGCTGCCGAGCGATACAAACCCACACTCTGAACTGGGGAAGGACGTGTGACCAGATGAACAGTGGGGCTCGCTCCGCCGCAGCCATCCCTGGTATTAGTCACACCTCAGAACAGTAAACTGGTGTTGAGGCAGGCAGCACTGCCAGTCCTTGAAAAGCCCAATTGAAGAACAACAGAAGAGAGGAGTAGAACCAAACTTGTTTTGCAGTGTTTAGTTCTGTCTCCCGCAGTATCGCATCCACACAAGGAGAGAGGGAGAGAAGAGACATAGATCGGTAGTGATGACAATAACTTTGCCATCACTCTCAGCACAACATTCCATGTCACACCTTGGTTGCTGTGTGCGTGCATGTGTGTGTGTGTGTGTGTGTGTGTGTGTGTGTGCACTTTGGGGAATCCCTCCTCCTGCTGTAGCTGATGTCACAGAGAGGATCTCAAGAACCGAGGAGCCCTGATATCTCGATACCAATAGAAAAAAAACTCCCAGGAAGCCCGATTGGAGATGTGCACTTTTGTGTTTCGACTGCCTGATTATGAATGATGATTACGGAGGGAATGAGGGAGACAGTGAGGCAAAGACTACAAAGTGGAGATCGAAGAAA
Source organism: Gasterosteus aculeatus (assembly GCF_964276395.1). Taxonomy (NCBI): domain Eukaryota; kingdom Metazoa; phylum Chordata; class Actinopteri; order Perciformes; family Gasterosteidae; genus Gasterosteus; species Gasterosteus aculeatus. The sequence continues at coordinate 19,199,673 of NC_135707.1, read as the reverse complement.
AATTAAAGTTTGTGTGTGTGTGTCAGATGATAAATGAGAGCATGGTCCACTGAGGTTGTGATGGACAGGGTCCTGGAGGACTCCATCCAACTGTGCTGTTACCTCATCCCCCTGAACGCTTAACTCATCAGCTTGTCTCCCTGTCACACACAAACCCTCTCCCTCCACTCTCTTGGAGACAGATAAAATGTTAAATGCATAGAGATTCTTTTTTGGGGTCGGGTTTCTGGGCTGCACATCCCTTCGCATAAATCATCATCACAGTTTTTGACGCAGGGGAGACAGAGCGGGGTCGGCGCGGCAAGGAGGCAAACGGAGTCCTACCTGCCAAGTAACTGAGGAAAGCTTGGCTCGCTCTCCGTACCTCCAACTCGCTGCTGGAGCGCCGCTCCACCTATTTGGCCCCTGGTGCTATCAATGAGCCGTTTTAGATTGGGAAGTGATATTGATGGATTCATGGAAGTCATGAACCGTTCGTTTCCACCAGTGTCCATTTCATTAGGTGCATTCTGGCGCTTTTGGTGCTTTCCTCTTTTCATTCATTACCGTCCCCATGTCCCGACTATTTCTGTGTCCTATCCCTTATGTAACGCTGACTTTCTTTCTCTAAACGTCTCTCTCGCAGGAGCAAAAGGTCTTCAGTCCCCACCACAGAGTGTATTTTCGAGCTCCCCCACTTCACCCTCCAGGCCACCAGGGCCCAGACGCTCCTGCTTCAGGCAATCTGTCAGAGCTGGACCCACAGCATGCTCAGCGGAGTGCCGTCGACCCTCAGCGAAAGCCTGCTGCGTGAAGTGCACAAAGCTCCAGGTAAGCGGCGTGAAGCTCCCACACCGGGTGACTGTTCCCACATCTACACCACAGGCCCACGATTCTCTTTGAAGCAGCTGGGGAAATGTTTGTATCGTGAATATGTGTAGATATCTTTATTTTTCCTGTTTTAGTGAAATGGCTCAAGCGCAATGTTTTCTCGCCATCCAATAGAATGTCCAAAGAATTCATTGTGAAAGGCTGTGTTCTCTTTTCTGCATGTGTTTTTGATTGCTTTGTATGACAATAGTCCCGTAGGATTTTTTCCAGTTGCACTGGCGATTGCAGGGTTGGAGTGAACATTCAGCAGCAGCGACTCAGAGTCAAATGGGGAAGATTGAGGGCGCCTTTAGCAGCTCACGCTGTATTTCACTCCTGACCAGACAAGCTACGTCACTCTGTTCCTCAGCTCTTGCATCATTGTAGTTCATTTATTTGCGTCTTTTGTTTGTTTAGCCCTCCTTAAAGTCAGGCTTGTTTCTCAGTGCCACCAAAATGAGAGATATATGGAACTGGCTTGAGCTCAAAGTGATTTAACTCTGTTCTAAAAAAGTCTCAGGACTCCACACATGTGCCCGACAATCATTTGATCCAAACAAAGTCTACCGAGAAAAGTACATATTCAAAACTTAAGCTCTCCGGATACATATGTTCACGCAACCCCCCCCCCCCCGCTTTGGCTTAAATACCAACCCACCCTGTGGCCATTATAGGCAGCCAAAGCCAAATGAACTCTTTTTACGCTTTGTGTCACCTAGGATGCCTTAATGGACAAATAATACATTCTGCCCCTTGTTAAAGAAAGGGAGGGGAGCCTGCATTCCATAAAACAGTAGCCTTTCTCATGACGGTAGCATCTGGACGGTCCTCGGGAGGGCCAGGGATTTTCCAAGTCATTAGGATCATGTTGTTTGGTATGCCGTCAACATTCTCCCTCGGCTAGGCCGGCCAAGCTACCTTTTTCACCGTTGCACGGCCGCCAACATCTATGAAACTGGTCTCCAGTGGAGTGAAGTAAAATATTCCTCTCCCTCTCACTCTTGGCTTTCTCTTGGAACTCGGCTGGGATAGAAACGCAGTGAAACATTAGCACATCTGGTCTGTGTGCTGGCAGGTTAAAGGAAAAAAGAGTTTCACAGGCAGGAGAACGAAGGGGGAATAGGTGATGGGTTGTGTAAGTATATGTTTCGTGGGGAGAAATTCTGCAATAATTCCTATGATCTAACCAAAGACTTCGGGTGGCGTAGCTGCTTTTGAAATTGTGGTGACACTTGTGGGCCTAAAAGAATATGTTAGCTGTCCCGAGGCTTTAGCACGGAGGAGAAATGTAAAAGGAGGAGATGAGAAGCAGAGTGAGCTGGGGTGGCCTGTGCATGCTGTGGTGCATTCAGGTAAAGAGCTTGGGTTCCTGGGGTCCACTGTATGCCCTCCCTTCTGTAGTTTCACCATGGCATGAGTCTGTTTCCTGCACTACACAGCAAGGTTATTATCGTTAACGAAAACTAACGAAAACGAGGTGTGATTTTTTTCCGCTAACTGAAATAAAAACGAGCCTTTTATTAAAAAAACGATAACTTGCTGAAAATGTATTGTGTCTTGACAAAACTAACTAAAATAAAATAGAATTATAGAGAAAATGTCTTTCGTTTTTGTCTTTGTCAATGCTATAGAACAGCGGTTCCCAAACTCAAGAATGCCGCGGCCCACTTTGAGATCTAAAAATCTTTCGCGGCCCACCCAAACCTTTAATCACAACTCTGATCAAAACATAATGATTAAATGACCTTAAGAATTTAACCAAAATCAAACATCTGCGAGCAAAAGTCGGTCTCGCGCGAGCAAAAGTTCGTCTCCGCGAGGTATTTGCTCGCTTGCGAAACGTAAATTTCGTTGCTCGCGAGGAGAATCTCTCGATCTCTGGAAAGAGTTTTCTACGCATTCGCTGTTGTTCTTTTTGACAGTAAGGTGGAGACGGTGCTTTCAGGGTCCGATCGATGCCGCGAGGTGCGTCCGCTCCCACCGCCCCCCTCGCCATCCACGCCTTAAATCTTCGGCTCCTTATTTTTTTTATAACTTATTTTCCCCGTTTAGATGGTTCAGCTACTGTAGAGAAAAGGGCACCGTCTCTCGCTCTTTAATCTCACGAAGTGCTCGGCAAGAACGACAGCTTTGTTTCTCCGACGCGCCCTGAAACAAGCTCTATATCTCGCATGTCATGTCATGTGTGGCTCATTAATGGGTTTAGTACATGCTGTTCACGTGTGTCTTTAGTCTATTGGCTATTGCATCTTGTGTAGACTGTTTACATATTTGTACCCATATCTACATTTTATGTTCTGTTGTTGATATTGTTGTGTTGTGTTGTGGACACAAACACACTGACTGACACATATTTCACAGTTGTCTTTTGTGGATGCCTGTTCATCTGTCCTAAATACATTTTTTAAATGTTTTGTTGAGTTTGTATTACTTATTATAGCTTGTATCTACAATTCATTTTGAGCATTCTGTTTTGCAAGCAAAAAATGAAGCTTCCCTGACTGCGCCCCCCCCCCCCCCCCTGGTCTGTTACAGTTTGCGGTAATGACTAAAACTAATAAAAACTAA